>NC_133159.1:32065000-32368030 GCF_040802235.1 Manis javanica
GGCCACTGAGGACCCGGGACTTAAGAGGCCTGACCTGCTGAACAGTCTGAGGCCTGTGACTTCTCTACTCCTGTAAGTCAGGGACCAGGATTTGTACAGCTTTGTGGTTCCCAAAGGGTCCAGACCAAGGATAGGCAGGGGGCTGCCCGGTGTGGGCTGGACCCTCTTCCCCTCTGAGGTCAACCCCCTCCTGCTGGCATGGAGGCCCCATCTCTTCCCCAGCAGCTTCATGGCCTCCCTCTTCTGGTACATTCCACCATATGGACCACAAGCTCAGTCTCTCCCATCACCAACCAGTCAACCACAAAGCCTCCCTGGACCCCAAACTGCTTCAGCTACTGCTCCCTCTGCTTCCCTTCTCAGCCCAAGTCTGGAAAGAGGTGACCACGCCTTGTCCCCACACCCACTCCTGAGTCCCTGCTGCCCGGTTCCCCTGGCTGACTGTCTTTGTCAAGGCCACGGGCTGCTAAATCTGAGGACAGCAGCCCCATCCTGTGTGCCCTCTTGCCTGCCTTTTGGAGGCAGCCGCTTGGCTTGGTGACCCCATTCTCTCCTGACCGGGCCTCCTCTGCAAGTGCCTTCTTTGTCCACCCTTGCCCGTGCTGCCTCCACCCTGGACTCCTCCCCCTGACACCTGCCCCCAGGTGAGCTCTCCTCCCCATTGCCTGCCTTTCCATTTTCCTGATCTCAGTGGCTGCCCATCTCTCTCTCCAACCCTGTCCATCCAGATGCCCCCTCAGCATCTCCCCTGGTGGTCGTCAGGCACCTCACACCCCACATGCCCAGAGCCATGATTCCATGGCCTCCAGCTGCACCCTCTCCTCCTGGGCCCCCATCTCGGTAGGCAGCAAGAATGCCTCTGGCTGGAAGGCCAGCAGCCTGGGCTTTGTCCTCGGCACCTCTCCGCATTCAGTCCATCACGATAACCTGTCAGTGCTACTGCCAAACATGCTCTGAGGAGTCCCCCACCCTCACTAGCCCAGGCCACTGTCCCCTCTCCTGCACCGCTGCCTCTTCTCTTCAGAAAACACCTCGGCGACGCTTCCCTAAATCCACCCAGTCCTGCCACTGGTCCCGGCCCAGCAGTGCTTCCCTCCTGCTCTCAGACCAAGCCCTGCTCCTTCTCGGGGCCAGGGGACAGAAGGCCCAGGGATGGCAACCTCTGACTGCGGCTCACTGATCCCCTACCCTGCTACCCTTCTCTGCCAACCACACCAAATGCCACTGGGTGCACGAGTCCCCTTCCTCTAGGCTTACCCTCTTCCGTCTGACTGGCTCCTCTGCTCCTTGACAGCTTTGCCAGAAGGTCTCTTCCTTCGGAGCCCTCACCCACACCTCTGGGCCTGGAGTCCCACCCGGTCCTCCTTCATACCACTTGTCAAGCAGCTGTGTGTCCTGTAAGGGCCGTGTCACAAGTGTAGTCCCTGCTATCCTCATGAAGGAGGGACCTTGTCTACCTCATTCCCTCATGTACTCCAGGCCTGAAACCCAGCAAGGGTCTGAGAACTCACCAGCTGCACATAAAAGAGCCAGGCCAAGGCTTGCTGTCCTTGGGCGGCTGTGGTCAGACTCTCAGCCTGACGTTCTCACTCCATGAATCCCTGAGCACAAGTCTAACCTGACGCTGTGGGCTCCGCATGGATGTGGCACATGGCCAGTCCCTCCTAACCATGTGGCTGAACGCTCTCCACTTTTTGGAGGAAAAATTCTGTTCATAGGGTAGAGGTCAGCACAAGCCCTGGGGAGAATTTTGGCTCCTGCTTAAACTGGCTGGGTGACCTTGGGTAAGTCAGTTGCCCTCCCTTGGAAGCAGTTGATCTTCATTGCTCTTAGACACACTGCCACACTGCCACCTGTCTGACCTCATTTGGTCCCGGCATTAACCCTTTACCATTGTTCCCATTTTATAGAGGAGGGAATCGAGGCCCAAAGAGTTCAAGTGACATGGCCAAGACCATCCAGTCAGCTGTCTTTCCACTTAGCAACCTGTCCCTGCATAGTCTTCCTGCACCAGTACTTTAGGTGATGCTGACCAGCTTTCCTTAGCCCCTTCCTTTTCCGGGATTCCTGGGGTCTTGTGACACTGCGGACAAACAAGAATGGCGTCCTTCTCCACCCTGCACTTCCTGAAAGGCCGCCAGCTCTGGGTGGGACCTGCAGGTGTTGACATCTGCAGAAGAATGCCCTACAAAGAGCCAAGGCAGGAAAGCAGAAAACCCTCATGGGGCCCCTAGGGGCACGGTCCTGGGCCACAGGCTGCCCTTTACCCAGGCAGAGAACTGACTGATCTCCTGCCTGTTCTGAGGTGGCAAGAGAGCTTACCACTGACAGGCCTGGGTGCAGCTGACCCATGGCTCCCAGGACAGACAGCCATTTCTCTGAGGCCCACCACCTGCTTGTCTGCTGCCATGACAAGCCAGAGGTGTCAGCCAGTTTGAGAAATGCTTGGTTTTGTTCTTAAAGAAAAATAGGTGTTTCTGTGGATTTCAGAATGTCCTAGTTAGAGGGACCCTGAGACCAGACAGTGACTGCCTAAGGCCCAGAGTTGTGATGGCCTCAGCGTCAGCAAGGGGGCTCTGCAGTGCAGGCAGGGCTGGTCTCCTGACCTCGGCAATGGCTTCAGGGGTCCCAGACCCCTACCTGGAAGCAGCTTTCTCTTCTGCTTCCTTGGGTCAGGAGACCAGCGAGGCTGCCAGGAGGGATGTGGAGCTGCCAGGATCTTCTGGATCTGTTTTCATTCTGATGCTGTAGCTCTAAGACTCATGAACTCAAAGGAAAAGAATAAGAATCTCCAACAACCCCTTGATCAGGAGGGTCTCATTATCTTCATCTAATAGAGAAGGAAGCAGAAACAGAGGCTGAACGTCTTGCCCCATGTCACCAGGTAGCTAGAAAGTGGCAGAGCAGGGACTAGAACCAGATCTGACTCCAGCGGTTTTACGCCTGACACGGCATGACCTTCTGCCTTTGACAGCTTCTCCAGTCCCACACTGCTGATGCTGCACTTCCTGACTGTAGACATTCCACATGGGACACCTGGGGTTGTGGCTCTAGACTCTTTAAAGGCATTTCTGAAACTTGCAGCTTCCGCCAAGCCCGTGGGATCTCAGTGCAGAGCTCCCAGAGGAGATAGTGCCTCCCTCTGCTCCATGTTCCAGAAGATAGAATATGATGGACATTAAATGGTATTTGAGGCACGGTGATAGGTGAATTGTCTCATACTCTGCATAGGACAAAGACTCAGCAATGAAGCTGCTCTGTTGAGGTAGTGAGCTCCCCGTCACTAGCACTGTTCTCCCAGAGGCCAGATGAACAGGCTGGGAGACCCTGGAGCAGGAGGGAATTAATGGTTACTTCATGCCTGTGACATGTCCAACTCAGGACTAGAATGGGCTTTAGGTGAACTGTTTATTCCTTTAAGAATGCTGTAAAATGGATATATTTATTCATTAAGTACTCCATATTTATTCCAATAAATATAAATAGATATATTTATCCCTGACCAAATGGAGGCCCAGGGAAGTAGATGGGGGTGGGCTACAAAATGACTGAGCAAAGCAGAGGAGGCATAGAGGGGAGAAGTGGTGGGGACTAAAGTGAGCCAGGAGGCAGAGCACAGTCCCTCACTATAAGGACAGTGGCCACAACCTTTCCAGCCAAGTGCTGCAGGAGGTTGTCAGATCTTCCAGGTTTTCAAGAAAACCACAAATCCAGATTCTTTTAAAAAATTAATAATATTAGCATACCCTTATATAGCTTTAACTGGGTGCCAACCATATTTATTTTAAATGCTTTCTATGCATCACCTCATTTAAACCGCATAGAAGTCCTATTTGACAGGGGCTCTAACCATCCCCATTTACACAGGAGAAAATGGAGTCACAGAGATGTAAAGTAACCTGCTGTAGGTCATACAGTCAGTCAGTTATCTGAGTCAGAAGTTGAACCTGGGTCACCTGTTATAAAGTTCAGGTGCTTAATTGCTATGCAATCTAAGACTTGAAATCTCTTGTTTTAAAAAACATAACTAAGGCAAGCAAAATAGAAGGAGAGGAGGATCCAGCCCAGAGCTAAACTTCTGGCAAAAAGGGATTTCCCCAAGGTCACACACTAGTGGGGACATGTCTGACCTTTGAGCCCACGACTTTCTCTCCACCAAGCTACATTTTTCTCTTAAGGGAATGAACTCCATGGGCTCCAAGTTATCTTCCTAATCTGAGATTCTATGAGGCCATTCTGCATATATGTTACTAACTTTCCATATATTTTTAATATTTTATCATGAAACTCTCACATCTTCTTTAAATGTGGATATTTTAAATATTGCCAAATAGTAGTTTTATTATGATCCTGTTGCTAAATATGCTTTTCCCTCAGGGGTATTCAACTTGGGTATAGTCATAAAAAGCAGGAGGAAGATGTGATCAGAGATGGATACACTGTTGCTCCAAGGCCCACTCTGGCTGGCAGCCTGTATCCTGTGACGCCAGGCTCGGGGTAGGTTCCCAGTGATCACTGTGCCTCCCAAGATGTCTGGCTCAGCAAGCCTGCCAGCTTGTCCGCAGTGCCACACTGCTCTCCTGGTGAAGCTCAGAGAGGAAGGGATGTCTGTGGGAAGAGGAACAAGCCTACTGAGCTGTGATTCTGCTAAAAATATTCAGTTGCCACGAGGTAGGGAACACACTCCTTGGTGAAAAATAAACTAAGCAGGCTGAGCTGAGGGTCCCTGGGGAAGTTCACAATGAGTTCTGGGCACATCCCAGATTCTCTTTCATCAGGGTTACACAGAAACTGCATTACGTCACAACATCTGGGGTGGGGGGGGGGCATTTAATGCGCCATCCAAGGGCAGGATTCCACAGCACATATGTAATACAAGCACGGCCCAGAGCCCACCAGTGGAGCGTCTATTTTAAGCAGTATTCTGCGTATTTACTTGACAGTACTTACTAAGGCCTGGTCTGAGTCTGAAGCTGGGCCAGGGCAAGAGATACAAAGCTAAATAAGACTCTGACCTTGGTTTCAAGTGTGAACAACAGGTACCTAAAAGATCATTAAACAAAGATAGAAGTGGTTAACACAGACAGTGCAAAGGTACTCTAAATGATCAGAGGAGGCCCAGTGGGGTGGGTCTTAGGTGGCTTTTTCAGAAGAAACGCCTTTCACCCGGTCTTTGTGGGTGAACCAGGCCCAACCTGTGAGACTCCTCTGCTGTTTTGTGAGGCTTCTCTGGTGCAGGGCGGAGGACGGTGTGAGCCAGGAGGCTGAGGCCTGAAGGCCAGGGCAGGTGCTCCAGGGAGGCAAGGGCAGGAGGAAGGAGGATGCAGATCCACGAGCTGGGAGGTCTGACGGAGGCAGGCGGGGACAGCAGATCAAGGGGATTTAATTTACACTTTCCAGAATGACCCCCACCACCAAGGCAAGCCCTTGTCCCTTTGGCAGGCTTGCATTTGCACCATTTGGGCCATTTGCTCAGTTTTACTGTTGTGATTTCTCATTCTAGGAGAACATCAGCAAACAGCATCAGCTGCGTGGAAGATGGCAGCAGCCAGGGGTCTGATGGACAGCACTGATCTAATAGGAGATGCCTTTTATTCTGGTATGATAAGTGGAGAGGTTCTGGAGTGAGTGACCAAATGCAGATACCTTTGAACCACTAAGTGGGTCCCAAGCCCAGGAAGAAGCCAGCTCAGGTCTAAAGAATGCAGCCAAGGCCCTGTTTCCGACCAGACAGAGAGATTAGGGAGGGAGGCAGGAAGCCAGAGGCTGGGCCCCTGTGTTGAGAGAAGTGAAACTTCCAAGAAGTAGTGGACTCTTTAAATGTGCATGCTGATGGAGGTGCTGTAGCTTTCAGCAGGCCCTGGCCTGCAGGGTTCTAGAATAATGACTCTCAAACTGTGCTCAGGATTCATGGAGGTGGGGAGGCTGAGCGCCGGGGTTCTGGGCTCCCTCCTCCCCTACTGTTTTACAGAATAAGTATCTATGTAAAAGAGTTCTGTGAATTTAAAAACAATTTGAGATTAATTGTGCATTGAGCATTGACCCCCCTATACAGAATTTTATTGTTGTTAACAACCATTTGATCAATAAATATGAGAGATGCCCTCTCAAAAAAAAAAAACAATTTGAAAATTAATACTATTAGAGAACATCCTTGCTTAGAAGGACCTTAAGACCTCCGACTCCCAGGGTCAGATGCACAAGGGAAGGGGCCTTGAGCATCTCTGATGCCATTTTCAGGTGGATCCCATCCACACCTTCCCACAGGTACATACACCTTTGGCACCTGAGGGTCTCCTACTTTTCTAGGCAGCAACTCCACCCAGGTGGAGCTAAAGTTGCCAACCCATGCTCCCAGTGTAGTCTGCTTTCTGCTTTCTGGTTTGTGCCACTCCTCTGCCATGAGACAGTCTCTAAAGGATGCCACTCTATTTAATACTTCTGTCCTCCAGGCCTGACATTTCCATATTCCCAAATGAGTTCACTCAGGATGGCTTCCTCCCCAGATTGTCCTGCGCTTCTCTAGCTTGTCCGTCTTAAGATGGAATGGCCCATAGCCCCAGACGCCCTCAGACGGGGCTGGAGCCAGCCCAGCCTGAAACAGGGATGGAGGTCTCCGCGTTCTTCCAGCTTCACTTCCTGTTTCCCAGAGTGGGGAAGATCCTGGAGATGGAACACATGTCTTATTCTTTACTAAAAAGTACTATGAAGTTGGTCAGGGTCAGAGGCGTAATCTTTTATCTTGGAAAAAAGAACGGCTGTCATTTGGTAACGCTTTGTACAGGAGTTCTCTTGTGAAACCTTGGCACAATTCTGTATGACAGGGAGAAGGAGTTGAGGCTGGAAGGTCATGTTGAGGCCGACTTAGAAAAGCCTTAGATGCTGGTACAAAAGCCAGGCCTGTGTCTTATAGGCAGTGGGGGATGGGAAGGTGTTTGCTAAGAGCTGTGCAGCCCGCTGGGGCTGTGTGCAGCTGCAGCTATAGGGGATACTGACCAAGGCCATCCTATTAGCAGCTGATGAAATATGTGAATACAAATGTGTATGCTAGATTAATGCTGTGGGCCAATGGCTGTGAATTGCTATGCCCAGCCCTCCTGTGAAACCTCAGTGTTTCCTGCAGCTCAGAGTTACAGGTACACTGAGATGCAAATTAATGAGAAAGGCTGTGAACTGTATTAAAATCCCACAGTGAATGTAAGGTCATGTCGCTGGGCTGGGGCAGAGCTGTGATTTAATGAGGGAGCCAGGCCAGGCTTTCCCAAATACCTGAAGGCAGCTCAGCCCCTTTCTCTGATGGGGCTGCCCAGTCACTTGCAACTGAAGCCAGAGGAACACAGGAGGGGGCAGAGTGCTCAGGCCCCAGACTGAAAGACTCAGAACTTAAAGGGGAAAGAGAGAGAGGCCAATCTCATTGTCCCATGATGGCTGGCACCTTCTCGGCCCGGCCCGTGCCCTGAGCAAGCCTGCTCCCCACCAGCTGGGAGTAGGGGAGAACCCAGACTCATGGAAAACCTGTCTCCAGATGCCTCTGGTCACAGGTGCAACCACTGCCAGCCTCCTGGGAGGTAGCTCAGTCTACAGGCAGAACCAGGACAGGCAGGAAGATCTGGGCTTATTTAAAATAAGAGTTTTCTTACCACAGAGCTACAAATTTGGAGAAAAGCAAGCTTGAATGGTAGTGAGTTCCCCGCCGTGAATAGTGTTCAAGCATGGGCTAAATGACCTCTTAGATTTGAGGCAAAAAAGGTTCCTGTGCTGGGAGGGAGGCTGAAGTCGCGGTCCAGTGGGTCTAGGTGGAATCTAAATAAACACAGCACCCACCCTGGTGTTCTAGCCACAAACAGCCTGTAGGTGATAAGGTGGGAAAATCGGAAGGAAGGGTGTGGTCATGACTCAGAGGGGCTAGAGGATCTGTCTGAGGTCATATAGCTACTGCGTGGTGAAGTTGGGACCCACCTGGTCATTTTGAGATGCTACAGGTGTAGTGGGTAGGCACACGTGGAAGTTGATGGGGTCAGACTTCTGGGGTTCAAATCCTGCCTCATTCCTATAGCTGTGTGGCCCTGGGCATGCACCTGCCCCACACAGGATACTAACGACTACCCAGAGCAGCTGGCTGGTGGCTGTGGCATGGTTTTATTACTGCACCTCTTAGCTTTTATTTCAGAACTGAGCCACCCCTTCCAACAAATGCCCTATTCCTCTAAACCTGTCTTTGGAAGTGTGATTTTCCCACTTCAGTGCAGGTGGTCAGTGTGGCAGGCTAGTCAGAGATGCTGTTGTGAGCCCTTCTGTGTGAGGAAGAGTCCTTATGTGAGCCCAGTGGCTGTCCCTCAGGTGACTGGTGTGTCTGCACCTACCTGACCCTGACAGGTGTTTGCCCACATCTCCTCTCTCTTGAAACCCCTCGGAGTTGCTGGTTGTAAGGCCTCCTTGGCAGATTTCCCACCTGGAATGCTCTTCTTCCCTCCCCCTTCTTTGATTAAGTCCTATTCTTCCCCAGAGCTCAGACAAATCACAGGTCCTTCAAAGTTTTCCTTGACCCTGAGATGGTTGTGTCCCATAGCTATGCCGCCGCCCTGGGGTGGGGGTGGGGGTAGGGTGTAGCACAGTACAGCAGTAAAGACAACTGAGGAACCGCATTTCCTTTGGTTGAAACCAGGCTCTGCTCCTTCATAGCTGTGTGACCTTGGGCAGGTTACTTAACCTCTCTGTGCGGAAGTTTCTTCTTCCGCAAAATGGGATACTGTCCAATTCTTTGACCTGGGGGTAACTGGGTTTAGTTACATGAATGTATTCATTTTGTAATAGCTCATGGACTGTATACTAATGACTTGGATTATTTTTTTGTATGTGCCGTATGTTTCAGTGTAAAAATTACCAAAAAATAATAGTATATACTTCCAGTGTTATTGTGAGGTTAACTTTGTTAATATGGGTTCCTTGCTTAGAGCAGGGCCTAGCATGTCGTTGGTGCTTACCCACTATTTGTTCTCTCTAGCACTCTGCCTTGGTCGCACTCATCACAGATTTATTCCTCAACAATGTAAGGAAAACCAAATGCCCCAGTTTTCAACAGATTGAGAAGCTTGGAGATGTCCCCCTCACCCAACTCAAGGGGAAACCAGTGATTTGGTGCTAAGATGCTATCTCTGGCCATGCACGGGCCAGCTAATAGAGTAAGTAGTCATAACAGAGACTCTACCATGTCCTTATCCTGACCAGCCATGGCCAGGTCTGCAGAGGAATCCAAAACATACTGATGGGGATGCTGCTGCCCTTGGAAGCCCTCCAAGACCACAGCCCAGGGCACAATGGTGAGGAACAAATTTCTATGATGACGAGGGAATTGCTGCCTTGAACTATGAAGCTTTCCAGCATCTAAACTTTGATGTTGAAGCAGCTTCAGTTCCTCCCATGACAGATGATCCACACAACAGAGAGCTTGCACCGTTCTTATACTCCAGTGGGCCATGTGAGACAACTTTTGAAATGGAAATAAGTAGGAAGAAGGATCAAGGTCCGATAAAGAAAATGCAGGGGCAATAAAAGCCTCGGTAAAGTTAACCAAACTGTTAGAATTATATGGCAATGATAGAGGTGTAAAATAGGTAACAGCTTTAAAAGAAATCCCAAGGTTAAGAATAAAGGGATTTGGTTATTTGCATTTGAAAAACATGAATCAAATTCCCCTGGTGGGCTGGCAGACTGGACCAAGCAAGCTTTAAATTTACAAGTAGCCTTTCACCAACCTATCACCTTAAATGTCTGACCACTCAAAGCTGCAGCCAAATGGGTGTCCTCACTGAGGGACCGTGGAGAAACAAAGGCACCGCGGCAAGTGGGAGCGGTCACGGGCGATTGGAGCTCTTGCTGGCTGAGCACATCTCATCTTTCCTTCAACTAGAAGCTTTTTAATGCTTTTTGGACAGTTCTTAGCATGACAGGAGGAATGGACACTTAGCACAGAGGTAGGCAGGGTGAGGAACATGGTTATCAAAAGCTTCTGGACCTCATGCATTAAGATGAGACCATAAGAGTCACCCCCACTGGCTCAGCTATCCTTCAGAAATGCCATTTCTGTGAAATCTTGTCAGACCTTAGAAGGCGTGCTGACCATTTAGCAGAGAACACTTCATCTGTTCCCAGCACAGTGAAGCTGCCCAGGACCAGGTGCTAGAGGTGAGAAAGTCATCCAGAGTATGAACTGAGGTGGGCACTGCTGCGGGCATGACCCTTTGGAATCTTCATATGTGAGCAAAGGGGGCATAATTGCTTAAAGCCCCTAAAGAAGTTTGCATTGATGGGAACCGCACCCCACATAATGGCCCCCCTCCTGCCCAGCCTCCGTCACACTCCCTCCTCCCCAGGCACTTTGTGGCCCCATCTCAGGAGCCAGTTACGCTGCTCCCGTCAGTCCAGTCCTCCTCATGCTCTCAGCCTGGGGCTGCAAGCCTCAGATTACAGCCTCTGCCACAGTCTCTAAAGGGTCTTCTCTATCTTCTCACGTCAGAGTGTGAGTAACACCTTTGTTGATCAGAGCTCTGTCCCCTCTATGGTCAAGAGGAAGAGGAAGGCCTCGGGTTTGATGGAATTGTTGCTGACACTTCTGCCTGTGGCCACCGGACTCTGCACATCTGTGCAGCCCTGTTCCACACTGGGCAGACAACAGCAGCGTGGGTGACACAGACTGAACATCTGTGATCCTTCAGCACTTATAAGACCTCTATTATGTCTAGGAAGGGAGCCATTTATCCCTGACTAGAAAATCAGTGAGGTGGGTAATGGCATTCTTCTCTCTCAGATGAGGGAGGGGACACTCAGAGAGGTAGAAATGCTCAGGGCACATAAGCAGTGAGCAGCAGATGAAGGGTACCAATCCCCCAACAAGAATGTTCTCCAGGGTATGGGAACATAGCAGGAAAGGGGAGAGGGTGCCTCCCTGCTGCAGACTGGATCCCTCGCCATGGGTCTTAGGGAAGCACCACCACCCTCTCAACCCATCCACAAGCATTTGGTGGGGCCCAGGCCTGGGCACACAGAGGGGCAGGACAGTGTCTCACCAGGAGCTTGCCACACAGGTGGCTCAGACTCAGAGGACACAGAAAGTAGGGCACCCCAGTGAGTGGCAGTGGGCAGTCAGGGAAAGAGCCCAGTATTTGGAACTGGGTTTGAATCCCAGCTCTGCTCCTCATTACCTGAGCGACCATGGACAAATTCCTTTGCCTCTCGGAGCCTCAGCCTCCTCATCTCTAGAATGGATGTGTGTGTGTGTGTGTGTGTGTGTGTGTGTGTGTGTGTGTGTGTGTGTGTGTGTGTGTGTATGTGCATACTACTTGGCAGGCAGTGCTAAGGAATAGAAGTTATATTTGTGAGGTGCTTAGCGCTTAGTTTTCTATCTGGGCACAGCAGGTTCTCTGTAAAGATGCTGCTGTTTCTGCAGACCGGGGTGGGTGGTGGGCAGCAGGGTGAGGGGACCGCCGGGTGGTAGAGGGCTCAGCCCTGGAGGTCACATGCGTGCCCCTCTAGAGGTGCTTACCAGAGGAGAAGTCAGTGGCCTGAGGGCTCCCCTGAGCATGCAGGCTGAGGGCTGCTGGGGAGAAGGCCACTGGGGTGAAGCACGGGGGCAAGAGTGGCTGGTTCCCCTGCCTCGCACTGTGCCAGAACAGGGCTCCCCTTAGGCCTTGAGGGCAGTAAATCCAGGGCACAGAAAAGCAAGCAGTGCTCTTCTCTGCAGACTGCGAGCTGACAGAGGAGTGTTCCAGAGACAGAACAGAAGCAGCTCTCCAGAGGGCCTGGCTACACTCTCAGAAGAGACACCCCAGAAAGGTTTCAAGTAAAGAGACCCCAGATTTTGCAGGGCCTGCACTCTCCCTCTGAAGACTTGTAGTGTCAACGGAAAAGGCAAGGGCCTTAACTTCCCAGGGCAAGTAGACATGGACAGCAGAGCCATGACCATGCCTCCCGAACAGGGCTGATGGGACTGGGGGTGACCGCATTACAGATGCCCACTCGCCCCCCACCTCCTCCCCAGCACAAGGCCCAGTGCCCAGTGGAGAGTAGAGTGAGCACAGGGCATCTGCTGAAAGCCTGTGAGCAACTCCCCAGCAGCTCTGGCTCTGCCTGGACAAAGCGTCACTTACAAGGGCTCTTCACAGCATGCATAGTGCCTTTCAGAGCAACTGTGGGCATGAAGGCAGCCCTGTGGCTACAGTTAAGTCCAGGTGAGACACAGCATCAGCTTCAAATGGCCAGAAGAGAACAGACCCTGCTGACATCTCTTGCAGATGTCCTCAGTGTTTGCTGAGAGAGGTAGCAGGCGCTGAAGTGCCCTCCAGCCTCCCAGCTTCACAGCAGCCTGTAAGGCTGGGACGGTCGTCGCTGTTCCAGAGGTGGAGACACTGGGCTCCGAGAGGCACAGTGACTTGCCCTCAGCCACACAGCTAGTAAGTGGTACTGCATCACACCACAGATCATCCTGACCGGGCCTGCTGTCTACATTTTTTAACTTGACGTGCTTTAAACCCCACATGGATTTTATTAAATGGATTTTCCCTGCCTGCCGGCTCTAGGGCTAGCCATCAGGGGAAACATGCAGTTGTCTGAACCAAACAGAAAATCAGAAATGTCAAGATAAGGTAAGGTAACAGGTCCTAGGGGTTCCGAAGGAAAGATAATGTCTAGTGGGCAGTGGAGGCATGGGAAAGTCAGGGAGCCTCCCCAGAATGGGGACATCTGACCTAGGCTCTGAAGGACAGGTTGGCTGTGAGGATCTGGAGAATGAAGAGGAGGAAAAGACCATCCAGGTGGAGGGAACTGCGAGAAGAAAGGCACAGAAGCAGAAAAGCAAGGGGATATAGAGGCTGGGGTTTAGAGAGAGGAGCCTCAGGAGGTGGTTTGCGGCCCCTTCAGCCGTGGGGTGCTTTGCAGCGAATGGGGAGCCAGCAGGGGCTCTTTCTGAGCCACGTTTTTGGGCCAACTATATGGTGAATTATAGGAATATAGGGCTTTGGGGATTTTAAAATAGCCCCAAATTCCTGGAGGGTGTACAATTTACAGTATTTTCCAGTTCATTCCCACTCTGCCCTCACAAAAATAAGATGAATGATGGCCTATTGCATTTAGTGGAAAAGGGACAGACGTCCTTCCCCACCCATGACTTACACCTGTGCCATCACAGGCCCCTTCCTGGCCTGGCCACCCCCAACTCACTGCCACTTCTGCCCTCCTCCAGCCTCCCCAGCACCCCATTTCTCCATCCTTGGGCCTCTGCCATTGCCAGTTTGTCTTCTGGAACAATCCTCCCTCTCCCACCCTCCCAACACCTTTGTTAACTGCCTCCTGTCTCAGAGGGGCCTGTCTAGCACTGCTCAGCCCTTCTGTTCCATGGCCACATGCACAAAAATGCCCAGGAGGTGCCGGAAGTGGAGCTGCTGGACCCATACAAGCACATGTTTGTTGAGCACTCACGGGACCAGGTGCTGTGCTGAGCTTGGCTTATGTAGTGACTTATTCAGTCCTAGAAGAGCCTCTCGCTGGGTCACTAGTACTCTTCCCTCTTTGCTGACAAGAAAGGAGGCACAGAGGAGTTAAGTAACCTGCCCAAGGTCACACATCCAGCAGGCTAGGGAAAAAGGATGCAGACCCAGGCGGCCAGCTCTGAGGCCCCATTCCTGCCTTCATCCTGCCCTGCCAGCTAACCTGCCAGCACCCCACTGTTTTCCATTTTGCGGTACATGCTGGAGGTGAGCTGCTGGGGCCGTGCGTTCATGGCTGTCTTCTTAGTTACTCTTCACCTCAACCCTGGGAGGCAGCATTGCTCCTGCCACCCTCCAGATGAGGAGCAGTTTGCACAGATGGCTAACAGCTTGCCCCCTGTCACACAGTCCTCTGGGGCAGAACCAAGGCCATTCCCAGGTCTGACTCCAGACACAGTGATTTTTCCCAAGACTGCATAAGACGACTGAGCCCAGAGTGCCCAACCTCCAGTCACTGCTGCCTTCCTGATCACTGCCACCCCAACCCTCCCAAAGTGGCCTTCCCATGATTTGCATAAAGGCCTGTGCTGCTGCTCCTTGGAGCCCATGTTCCTGAACCCACACTGGGGACTTACATCCGGGCTCTCCAGGCATCTGAGCCAGAGACAGGCCTCTTGAGCACATGCCTGTGGTTCCCACTCCACCACCGTCTTATCCTAAGGACTCATAGTCATGAATCCGCAGGTTTCACATGCTGACCACATTTTTCTAACACATGAAAATAAAACATGACAGACGAAATAAGGAGCATTTATCCAGGTAGTGCCTAAAATCAGCCAATGGTTTGCATCACAGCCACGGGAGTCTGTCACCCAGACAGCTGCAAACATGAAGAACCTGCTTTGAAGCAGGCCAGGGTGGGGAGGAGCCAAGTGCCTGGGAGGCCAGGGAGGGACCAAGACCTGTGAAAGACTCCTGGAAGGAGGGAAGCAATATTCTAAGCATGGTGTGTGTGTGCACCCTGAGCCTCCGGAGAGCAACAGCGCCCCCAGGCCCAGACAGCAGGTGGGGAGCTGAGAGCAAGCCTGGGCCCCAGGGCGGACAGCCAGGCCTATCTACAGAGCCTGCTGGGACCCCAATTGCCTCCTCACTGGGCCTTCCTGTAGAGCCCCGGTGCTTGACCCCCATGTAGCTGTCTCATCATGTATGAGACAGAAAGGGGAGGAGGACAGTTCCTCCTGCCAGCGCTGCCAGATGCCAGGGAGCCTGGGAGAGCTCAGCTTGCTGCTTTCTGTGTGTTGTCCCCGGCTGGCAGGCCCTCCCTGGCATTTGGGTAGAGAAAGCCCAAGTTAGAGAGAGGAAGGCACCCTGTTTGGTAAGCAAACAAAACGCCCTGTCAGCTGGACCTTGGACAAAGCCCCACTACGTTCACAGCAGCCTCTCTCCACTCTGGTAAGAGCCGACCTTCCATCAGAACAGGGGCCAGACTAAAGGCAATTGGCCTCTAGAAGAGGGAAGGCAGAGAGCCTGCCACCAGCATGGAGACATATGGGTCACTGCCCTGCTCCTGCCTGCAGCAACTAGGCCTGCGGATACCCTGCTGGAGTCCCGCTGGGGGCTACAGCTGGCCCAAGCCCATGTCACCACTGCCTTCTTCCAGCCCCAGTGGGAGCTCCCGGGTCACTGCTCAGCCAGCTGGCTCCCTGGGGGAAACTGGTCCCCCGGAGCAGAACCATTCAAGCTGCCTCCTCCCTCTCTGCCTCCCAGAGTTCCTCGCTCCCCACCGCTGGCCATGGAGAAGGACGCAAGCTAGCCCCCAGCTTCCCTCCTCATTGGGAGGGCCTTATCCCGCACTGTGATGGTGAAAAATCAGTCAACAGAGTACCACACTAGTAGGATCCAACGCTCAGGAAAAATCATCCATTTTCTTAGGGTCGGGTCCTGAGCTGACAACCTAACTAGTCCCAGGAGCTTTGGAGATGGATGTGAGGCAGCCCAGATGCTAGATGTGCTGATGTTTTGCAAGTCTGCAGGAAGTGGTCTCCTTCTCTTTGCTAGGGGATGGCTTCCCTTCCCTTCTGAATCAGCCTGCACCCAACCTGGCCCCCACTGGGAGAACACACTTTCCTCCCTGGTCCCTAAAGATCCTGCCCCAGGCTGAACAGCATGGACTGTGGACACACGCCCCTCGTCCTCCGGGCCCCTGCCAGCTGCCTCCACTCCTTGCCACCTTCGCTGGAGAGGTGCCCTGCCTTCTCCTGGCTTTAGTCCCTGGAAGCCGGGCCCCTGGTTGGCTGCCCTCTGGCCCCGTCTACCAGCTGTACTGGCCAGTAGGTTGTAAGGCCTGGCTCACGCCTGGCTTCTCCCTGGCTGCCTGAGGCTCATTTTGTCTCTGGAGTCGGCCTCTGTCTGCTGCCACCATGTTCCCGGGAACCCACCTGCCTGGCACACCTGCCCCCTGCTGCCCTGCTCCAGCCCAGTCTGTCTTCTGCTGGCTGCTGTGCCTCAGGACACACCTCCCCCAGCCCTCCCACCATCTGAGTTGTCTTTTGGTCTGTCACCATGGTGACAGTTGCCACCTGTCTGCAGCACAGATCCAAAATTCTGCTTGGAGTTCAGGCCCCCTGCCCCCTTTGGGCTGATGCCTTTAACTCCTTCTCTTGGCCATGGCCAAATCCACCTGTTCAAAGTGTGCCTGGCGGCCCTTGACAGCCTCTGTCCCTTTTAAACCCTTTCTTCGATTCTTGGCTTCCCCAGTCATCCTTTTTCTGAGCCAAACTCATTCTCTTTTTTAAGTTTTCATTTTGAAACAATCAAAAACATACAGAGAAATTGTAAGTAGAGTGAAAAGAGTTCTTTTTTCTTGAACCATTTAAGAGCAAGTTGCCAAGCCCATGTCCCAACACTCTTCACTCCGTCAGCGTGCGTCCCTTCTATCCGAGGCCAGGCCAGGCGCCCCTGCCTGCTCAGGCTCTAACTCCCCATGCACAGTCTGCCCCCTGAGAAGGTGCCCTCCTCAACTGGCTTGGCTTGTGGCCCCCCAACCAGGCCACCCTACGTTATCAAAACCAAAGGAGTCCTCTGGGGTGAATCATAGCTCCTGAACTGAAGGCACTTTAGGTCTTCAGCCTGGTAACTACTGCACCACCACCTCCCTGTGGTCGGCCCAGCCACAGCGAGACAACACACGTCCTCCTACACTCACTCACCTTATCGCGAGTCCTTCCTCCCTCCCTCCTGATGGCGTGTTTTGAGTGGGGCTCAAGATGCGGGCTTCCATCATTAACATGCTGTGTTAATGCCTCCCTGGACCAAGGTGTCCTCATTGGCAAGTGAGGAATTTGGATCAGATGATTTCTAGCAATCCCTTCATGGTAACATGGACACTTATGTGCCACACTGTAAGCGCTTTACATGTAGTATCTGACTTAAACCTCATGCAAGCTCTTTGACATGTATTACTACTATTGTCTCCATCTTACAGATGGGGAAACTGAGGCACAGAGGAGTTACACAACTTAAGATCAGGCAGTCATCCTAAGAGATTCAGGATCCCTACTCAGCCAATTTGGCTTCAGAGTTTACACTCCACCACAAAATGCTTATAGAAGTGGGGAGATAGCAGAAATTTACCTTTTACTTCAAGAGGCAATCACTTAAGTAAATATGAATAATTCATGGCAGAACAAGAGGTCAACTTAGTATGTGCCAGGCACCACACAAACATCATTTCCTTTAGTTTTGAACAACTCTGGTAAATAGATGCTACTACTCTTCTCATATTCCAAATGAGAAGACTGAGCCATAGAGAAGATAAGTGACTTTCTAATCAATGGCAGGGTCTGGATTTGAACCCGGCTCTGGCTGATGCCAAAGCCATGCCCCTGTCATCAGGCAGGGGTCTGTTCTGAGGGTAGGTAGGGGTGATGGACGCCCCTCATTCCCTCTGACTGACAACAGGGAGGGGTGGACCATGCCGGGCTCTGGGCAAGGTCTCACACGTCTGGCCCTCGGAGCGGAGAAGGGCACCCCAGGAGCAACGAGCGTGACTGAAGGCAGCGAGGTGGGTGAGCGCAGGGCAGCAGGATATGGCTGGCTGTAGGGTGTCAGTGTCCCCTGGGGCTGGGCCTTCACCCTGTGGACAACGGGAGCTGCTGATGCTTGAGAAGGAACAGAGCACAGCTGGGACCCCTCCTCTCTCCTGGAGACTCCAGATCATGGGGAGGAGAAACTTTCTCCTCATTTTTCTAAGCTGTGGGGCCTGAGGACTCTCTAGAGATGTGGCATGTCCTTTGCCTGCCTCCCGTGTGTGTGCAGTCTAGCAATACCCAGTCCCCATCTCTGCCCCAAAAGGAAGTTCTTCTCAGCGTTTCTCTCATCTCAGGCTGGGGCATCCTGCCAAAGGCTCCTGTCTAGGAAGGGGCACCTGCAGATGAGCTGGGATTAGATTCTCCGATCATTAGAAAAAGTCAGCCTCTCCTTAGGGAGAGACAATGGCTCGCAATAGCCTGCCTAGCCCCCTTGCCCAGGCCTCTCCCTGCAGACAGTCTCTGAGCAACATTTTCCAGTATTAAATGCAGAGCTGAAATAGCTCCCTGGCTGCCAAGAGCTGGAAAGATCCTACACATCACATCACGATGGCCAGAGATGGTTCACCCCAACCACATGGCAATATCCATCTGGGGCTGAGAAGCCGAGGTTCACAAAGCGCACAGGCACTGCCCAATTCTCCAAGCTCGTGATGGTGGAGCCAGGACTCAGACCCCAGCCCTGGACTCCAAGATCAAGCCCTTTCCCATCTCTTCCCATTACAAGTACAGGAACGGACATCCAGAGGCGAAACACGACTCACGCAAAGTCCCCAGCTCCAGGGCTCACACCACATTACCTCCCTCCCTGTAGGAGTCTCATTTCGAACAAAGCCCAAAGATGGAAAAGGTAAAGGGTTCCTATGATTTGCAGCTAATAAAATTCAGGTGACCCATGCACAATCCCAGGCAGATATTTTCTCTGGCCAACCACCCATGTGTCACTTTTCCCTTTTGTTTTCACGTATGTTGTCCATGGTTAACCAGTCACAGAATTGGAGCTTTCCCCCAATTCTCTCCCTTCTGCCGTGCTGTCCACACACGGCCATCAAAGACACACACTGGCTTATGACCCTCAGTGGCTCTCTACTGCCGGGCAGGAAGGGCACCCAGGCGCAGAAGATCAGCATCATGCTGGTGGAGGGGATGGGGGAGGACACTGAAGGAGGAGGGAAGCCAGGAAGGAGGTGGCAGCTTTGCTGAGCACTTCCTGTATGCCAGGCCCGGGGTAGGAAACCCCATCTTGCTATTATTCAGTTCTTACAGGAAGCCTGTAAAGTAGATGCCATTGTCTCTATTTTAAGGACTGGCCAGTAATTGCTGGAGGTAGGGCTAGAATCTGATTCTGTCTTGGTCAAAAACCCAAAGACTTTCTAGACTTTCTGGAGAATCTCCAGGGTGCGGGTTAAGGGAGACCCCAGCATGGCAGCTGTGCGCTGGGCAGAGGGAGCCACCCAGGCAGCATGGAGCCCGCCTAATGACTCGGGGGGGCCTGGGTTAGCACGATGGTACTTACAGAGTCCTGGATGCAGCTGAATGTCTTGAGGGGAGATTTGGTGAGGGGGGAATTTGGGGATTGCATTAGTAATAATTATGTAGAAATTAAGTGAAGTTAAAACACACACACACACATCACACTTTTATCCACAGAGAAAATAGAAAAATTATTCGGGAAAGAAAATGCAACCACCATTCATTATCTGACTTGGCTGTGACTTACATACGGTACCACCCTATGGATGATGCTAGGGGGAGGAGGGGCTGTGTGGATTGCAGGAAGGTGCTTGAGTTCCTAGCTTATGCCCGCCTGAAAAGCCCAGTGGTGGCAACTCAGGCACATTTTTTTAGAGCTATGGAAGTCAGCCAAGATAATCAGCTAGAAAGGGTACAAGTTACTGCTTCTGGGGACACTGGGGGTCGAATGTGGGGGAAAGGGTGCTACTGTTTCCAGAAAGAAATGTATGGAACTATCTGGCCCTTTAAACTCCGTGTACGTGTGACTTTGATAAAAAATAAGAACTGAAAGAGAGAGAGTGCATGCCACTGTTCTCTCAGATGCTGTGTCACCCACAGGAGAGATAGGGAGAAGCCCGCTTCCTCCAGGGGGCCCGCCTCCTTCCCCGGGACAGGAAGGAGGCCAGGACTCAGGCAGGTGCAGTGCAGGCCCAGTGGATGCTGAGTCTGCGGCCGTCAGGGGCCACTTGCTGCTGTGGTGGTGGGGACCTCGCCTCCTGCTTCTCTCCCGGTCAGGCTAAGCCCCTGCTACCTAAGCCCACCAGCCCCCCACCGCCACTGGAACCAGAGGCAGTGCCTGCTTAAGAAATGGATTCTCCTTTAAATTTTAATAGGATGCATTTAGGTCTTCCCTGACAGTCCTCAGGGCCTCCGGGAACTCTGGCCCCAGCATACTCAGACACTCAGTCTGCCCCACAATCAATAGTCTTTTTTTCTTTTACATTTTTCTTGTCACGTTCTCTTTTTTTACTGTCTGTGACTTGGGTGTTATAGTGACGTAATCAGCTTTCTCTAATGCTTGGAGCCAGTGTTCCCTGGGAAGTCCTTTGAGAAATCAGAAGAAAGATGCTAGGCCAGTACAGACAGTCGCCTAATTTGAAGCATTCAACATCTGATATGTTTATCTGGGGGATAATATTGACAAAGGAACAACTTTCCCAAGAGTCTACGTGGTTTCCTGGTACAGAAATTTGCTGCTCATTTTCAAAACACCATTCTCAAATCTACTGTTGGTGGAGACCTTGAACCCTTAGGTGGCCTGGACTGGGGCTGAGAGAACCCTTCCTGGAACCCTGCCTGCTCCCCACCATTTCTGCCTGTGTGGCAACCAGCATCTCTCTCTTTCCTCCTGTTACTATGGGAGAAGTGTCCCCTTCCCATCAGTGTTTGCAGCCCCTGCCCCGGCCAACACCTTCTGTGCATTCCACCCCCTTCTCCCTGGCGTCACCACCTGTCCCTGCTGTCAGTCTTTCCTGGCAGCACGAGGATGCCTCAGCGTAAGCGCCCACCTGCTCAGCCTCACACTCCCTCCAGGTCTCCCCCCCACTTCCTCTGCTTCCCTGCCTAGCCAGCCTCTTAGGACAGATCTTCACTGGGCCGCCTCCACTTCTCATTTCAACCCATGCCATTGGGATCCCACCTCCACCCAAACAGCTCCCGTCAAGGTCATCAGTGACCTCATGTGGCCACACTGCATGGACACTGGCATGTCCTCCCCTTCCTGGGCCTCTGGGCAGCCCTCAGCACGGCTGACCACGCTATCCTTCTTGAACACCCTCTGCTCTTGGCTTTTGAGGCTTCTCGCTCTGCTTGGTCTCTTCCCACACCTCTGGCTTTTCCTTCTCAAACTCCTTTGCAGCTTTGTCTCTACCTACTCTCTAACTGCTGATGGAGCCCAGGCTCAATCCTGATGCCCTTTCTTTTTTCTTTTCCCCATCTCCCAGGTGACCCTATACAGTCCCATTCACTTAAATAACATCTATGCATGGACAAATTCATATCCCAAATGTGTTATTTCCAGCTCAGGCCCGGCCTCTGAATGTCAGACTCATATATCCACTTGCTAAATGCCTCCCTGCACACTTGGATGGATGGATGATAGGCATCTTGAAACTAACATGTCTGCCAAGTTTTGATCTCCCCTTCCCCAAACCTCTTTCTGACTCTCCTCTCCCATCCCAGCCCACCTCAGGGAATGGCTCTACCATCCATTCAGCTGTTATTCAAGCCAGAAATGTTGCAGTCATTCTTGATCCTAACTTTCTCTTTCTCACCCTCCACACTCAATTCATAGAAGCCCTATATCTGAATCCCCTATCTGGTCTTAGCCGCTGTATGTCTCACCTGGACTCTGCAATATTCTGCCCTCCCTGCTGCCCCCACAAGCATCACCCCTTTCTCAAAGTCCAGATCATCTTCCCTGGGAGAGATGGAACAGTAGGAATTTGGGATAAAAGAAAAAGAGAACAAAACCCAGGGTGGGTTCATGTGATGGCGATTGGACAGTTCACTCCCCAGCTCCCCACTGGGGCCACACTCAAGAGTGGCACGCACAACTTCCAGGGAGGAGTCTGAGAATTAAAGAGATAAAGATGCTGGGTCTCCCTCAGGAAGAGGACAGGACCCTGGCAGCCTGGACTTGCCCAGAAGAAGAGCAGCCCCTACAGGGCAGAAGAGATCTGTTCAGGGCAGGCATGGCTCTGGGAGCTGGCAGCCCATGAGCCAGCCCATCTTGGGCAATGCATGTTTCATTTTTACCTTTAACGTCTGCAGGGCAGGGCAGCAAGCAAATGAGCTTGCCTCCCAAACCCAAACACTTACCTTTTAGCTGAGGTCACTTGACTTGACTTTCCCCAGACCAAGTCTGACTTCAGCTTGGTGGGTTGGTCCTGCCCAGCCTGGTTCAACCCCAACTGTGCTTTTGCTCCTTCCTGAGACCCAGAGACTTGATCCTACTCACAGATTCCAAAAGCTGCTAAGTTTAGGAACGTGCCCCCTCACCTGAGGTCTCAGTTAATCCTGACCATGTTAAGGGGAGATTCCTTCATTTACTGAATATTCTTGAGCCTGTCTATATGCCACTCTTTTCAGTACTGGGGATATAGCATGAACAAAACAATTTCTGCTTCTTAAAGAGCTTACAGTCTGGTGGAGGTGACAGAATCAAACCAGTAAATATAGGATGCAGGGAAGGGAAGGGGATAAGAGATGTCAGAAGAGGTATGAGCTAGGGATATAGCCTGGGAATGCTTCACTGAAGGTGGCTAGAGGAAGAGAGAGAGCCATGAGACTCTGGAAAGTGTTCCAGGTACAGGGCACAGCAAGTGCAAAGGCCCTGAGGCAGAAGCATGTCTAACAAAGAGCAAAGACTTTGCTGGCTAGAGTGCAGGGAGTGAGGGGTAGAGGGCAGGCTGAGGGCAGGGAGGAGCTGGGACTACATGAGGCTGTGGAGGGTGCAGAGCAGGAGCGAGGGGGTTTGTTGACATTAAACAGGATCACACTGGTTGCTGAGTCGAGGGTACACTGTAGTGGGAAAGGGTGGAAGCAGGAGATTATAGAACACTGTGATAATCCAGATGATAGAACAGTGGCTTGACCCAGGAGGTGGGAAAAAATGGGCAGATTCTGGATATGATTTTAAAAGTTGAGTTCACCAGATTTGCTAATGGATCTAAGACACAGCAGTTCTGGGCCTGAACATCTGCAAAGATGAAGTTGCCTGTGCAGAATTTGAACAAGTGGTTTTGCTTCTCTCCTTCAAAGGAGTCCTCTTTTTCTCTTGGCTACTTAAAAGACTTTTAAAGAGACATTTAGCAAGGGTGTAGTGAGGCACACAGTTTCTCTACCTATGTTGTACATTTCGTAACCTTTGCATGACCATCCCTTCAGTAGTATGCATTTTCTGTTTCACTTTGGATTTTTAGAGTGGTTTACCTGACCTGTTTCACTTTGGATTTTTAGAGTGGTTTGTCCTTTACACCTATTCAATTTATCAGTATTTATTTAATTCATAATTTAATTGATTTGTTCCCCAATAAATATACAGAAATAACAAATATTACCAAATACATAATTCAACTTTATCCTTAATCTGGAGCCCACAGTAAGATAGGGCTAGACAGAGCAGAAATTTAGACATTTAGGATGAAAAATATATTCTAGGTGTCAAAGTACAAAAAGAAATGAGTTTGTGAAAAATCATTAGAAATGAAAATAATCTTTAAATTTTTAAAAATTAAAACTATTCTCTCCAAGCTATTTCATATAGACACACACACACACACACACAGACATGCACATGTGCTTTTAAAAATATAAGTAGATCCTAAAATGACATGTGTTGAGCACACTGCATAAACTCTTAGACTTAAATAAAAATAAATTCAGCTATTAGAAATGAAAATACATGAGACAGATAAGCACATCTGTTAAAAATATAACTCTTTCAAGTGGAACAATACTGAGTTAAGTGAACTTTTAAAATAATTTCTTTAACAAATGTACCCGGAGCCTTTGAGTCACAGGGGTTCTTTAGCATCTGGTGTGTTCAAAGGATGAGTTTACTGGACGTCTGGGTGGATCGGCACACAGATGCCTCAAGATCTGGCACAGAGCCCCGAGGAGACGTCCTGCTAGACATACAAGTCTGGGAGTCATCAGCCTAGAGGTGGTACATGGAGTTACCCAGGGAGTGAATTTAGACAGAGAAAGGGGAGGCCCAGGGGCTGAGCCCTGGGGGCCCTAATACCTAGAGATCAGGAGATGATGAGAAATTCCAAAGATGATGAGAAAATGCTTCCAGCAAAGAAAGAAGGGTAGCAAGAAAGTTGGTATCCTGAAACCCAAGTAGGCAGTGTTTCAAGGACGGGGGAGGGATCAACTGTCAAATCCCGTCAATTGGTCAGGAAAGGATGGAAATGAGAACGACCAGAGAATTCTGCAGGGTGGAAGTCACTGCTGACCTTGATGAGAGCAGCTTCTGGGTGTGATGAGGCCAAAGGACCACCTGGAAAGGGACTGCGAGGCGAGGGGGGGAAAGGTATGGAGGTGAGCAAATACAGTTGACCCTTGAACATCACAGGTTTGAACTGTGCAGGTCCATTTATATGTGGATTTTTTCCAAGAATAAATTAGAACATTTTGGGGGGATTTGTGAAAATTTGAAAAAACATCTTTTTCTCTAGCTTATTCTATAGTAAGAATATAATATAGAGTACATACAACATACAAAATACGTGTCAGTTGACTGTTATCAGTAAGTCAACAGTAGGCTATTAGTAGTTAAAGTTTTGAGGAGTGAAAAGTTATACACTCACTTTTGACTACACTGTTCAAGGACCAACTCTTTCTGGAGTTTTTCTTTAAAGGGAAGCAGAAAAATCGGGTGATATAAGCCCTTTAGTGAAAGTCAGTTTGAAGATGGGAAGCTTTAAGTTTGCATATGTGGAACTGAACAGGTCAGAAGAGAGGCAATGGCTGGAGTGATGTACTGGGGTAGGTGAGAAGTGATGGGGTCAAAGACCCTCCAGCAGGAGCACAGATGGCCTTTCTTCAGCTTGTAAGCTGAGTCTGGCACTTGGCAAGGTCTGGCATTGACTCCTTCTGCTAAAGGCCTGAAGGGTTTGGGGGCAGCTTTGGGCAACCCCCTGTTCGTGAGCCAGCCTCCTCCACCCTCACTGGTGCAGCCCACAGCTGGGCTTCTGTTCCCCTGCCTTGTATTCCAGTTCCAGCTGAGGCTGGGCTGCCCCTCTAAACTCACCCCATCCACTGCCCCTTCCCACGGCCAACTTTCTGAGTCCCCATGCCAGCTGGGCCTGGCCTCCCTGGCTCTCACCATGTGTGCTCATCATTCCCTTCAGACCTAACCAGCCTTGGCCCCAGCCAGGCCTGGATGACCACTTCAGGCAGCTGGGTTTTAATTCCAGTCTCTTCCTCTTCCACACCAGCCCTTTGGGCTGAGCTCCTAGCTTTCCTTATAACAAGTGAACTTGAGTTAGAACAATATAGGTATTACTGTCAATGAACAACGTAACTTTGAATATATGAAAATAACATTCCTTAACAAAGGAGCCCTTCTCAGACATCTAAGGCAAATGCACAGGTGCTGGGTGAAGAGTTGTGACACAGCTGAGTCATGATCAGGAACACTCAGTGCCACCAACAAGGAGAGGGGACTCAGGAGTAACCTGTCACCTTTCAGCTGAAGGCAGACAGGTGGCAGAGACTCCAGCAGGTAGCTGGAGCTACGGGCTCACCAGGGAGGGGAGCGGCCCCTGCCAGCTGCCCTTCCGGAGCTCAGGAGCTTAGGCTTTCCAGGCGAACAGGGCAGCAGGGGCCGCCTTGGGGAGCCAGATCACCGTTCTGGAGGTGGTTGCCTCTTAGGGCAGAAGCAAACCCCTTCAAGCATACCAGCTAACATCAGCCCCCTGGGGCTCCACAGACAGTCCTTGAAGCAAGAGGGAAGGCGCGGTGTTGCCATGACCAGATGCACCAATCCTTGGACCCAGTGGGAGAGCAGAGCGGTGACACAGGGTAGCGGAGGGACACTGCATCCAAGCCACAGACCACTCCGTGTGGACACCAGAACTTGGGGACTAATTGGAAGGGGGAGGTTAAGGGGAGAAGAAGGTGTCTGAGATGGCAGTAAGGTTTGAGTGTGAAGACGTGGACGCATAATCTGAGATAATAGCCTGGAAGGAGACGCTGTTGGTGGCAACTGGTGGGCTTGGCCGGCACACACTAAGTTTGAGATGTCCTGGGTCTCCCAGGCAAAGGTGCCTAGAGGCGTCAGAAGCAAGAGTATAGTTCAGGAGTGAGGTCCTAGCTGGAGATCCAGATTTAGTGTCCTTGGCACAGGGAGGAGGCTTGAAGCTAAGGAGATGGATGATATTAACAAGGGAGAACACTCAAGGCAGGAGAAATCAGTCTGACTGACCAGGCACATGAATCTCCATTACATTAGATTGCTGACCAACCTATCTTTCCTCTCTACCTTCTCTGTTGTACCCACCCTTCCAGGCCTAGCCCCATTCCCTCCAGGAAGCCCTCCCTGGCTGCTCCAGCCCCAGAGCTCCCTGCCTGCTGTGAGCATCTCAACACCGGCAGACACAGGGTCTGAGCCAGTCCCCAAGCACCTGGAGGGCAGAACCATGGTTTACCCTCTTGGCTCATGGTATTTTCTGGCATAGAGCACCCAGAAGGCACTAAATAAGTAGCTCTTCCTTGATGGATTGATTACCTGATTAATGCTGGGTTGAAGGTCACGATGAGTCAGGAGACTAGTGAGTAGCTTGACCTGTGATAATAGACTTATTCATGTTGGATTCTTAAAACCTCCATTTCTTGTCTGGCTTATTGACTCATCGCTCTGAATTAGAGCATATGGATCAACGTGGATATATGTCAAAAATACTGCTGAGTAAAAACACCAAGTTACAGATGTACATGAAGCCCACTGGAGTAGGCAGTGCTGTCTGCCAAACACAGGTGGTAGGACAGTACTTCCCCCTCTTCCCCGCGGTCAGTGAGGCCATGTGGCTTGCTCTGGCCAATGAAATGGAGGCAGAAGCTTCTGGGTGGAAGCTTTAAGAGCCAATGCACAGTTCACCATTTTCTCCTTTCTCCTCTCTCGGCCTCTGTTGGCCTGGATCTCTTAGTGACTCCTAGGAACAGAACTCCAATGCAGAGCCTTGTCAAACACAGATGGTGTGAGATACAAATGCTTTCTGTGTTAAGAAAAAGAGGTTGAAAAGAGGAAGAAATGAGTGTAAACCAAAACCTTGGTGAGCCCAGGTGGCTGTGCCTGGCAGATTTATTCAGCGTTTCTGGGTGAGGGGGAGGCACCCTGGGCATTTTGGGTGGGACAGGCGGTTCTGCGGGTGGTGTATGGATGGCCGCATCCTTGACCCCATCCAGGAAATGCCAGAGGTGCCTCCAGTTATGTGATAGCCCCAAACACTCTCACCCCCACATTTTCAAACGCTCCTGGGGCTGTACTAGCAACCCCGGCAGAACCACGGATGTAGAGGGGTTGTGAGAAGTGGGGCGGGAGGTGCCGCAGGAGCCTGGTGGGGCAGGAGGATCTGACTGGCTGTACTACATAACCCCCAAGTGCTCCCATTGCATGTGACAAATTGAGAGAGTGAGGATGACATCTTTCAAAGCCGACAGAACAGACGGAGATTGTCCTGGAGGGAGATACAAAGGATGGATAGAACAGTGACAAACCCTCCGATGCCTGTTCTTCAGCACCGTGAACTATGACCTTCACGTGGTATAACAGGCTCCTCCAATAATCCGCAGGTGTTATTATCCCATCTTACAGATCAGGAAGCAGAGCTGGGGAGGGGAGAGGCTTGTGTGAGTGGGACAGAGGTAAGTGGGAGGACTGCTCAGGGGCAGGGATGACCTTGAAAGAGAGGGAGATTCTGAAACAGTAGGTGGGACCAAGCGACAACCTGGGTGGACAGTGCAATAGGGTTGCAGGTGGTGAGGGAGAAGTGGGGACCGACGCCCAGGCTCTGGGGAGAGGAGAGGGGACTCAGGAGTAACCTGTCACCTTTCAGCTGAAGGCAGACAGGTGGCAGAGACTCCAGCAGGTAGCTGGAGCTACGGGCTCACCAGGGAGGGGAGCGGCCCCTGCCAGCTGCCCTTCCGGAGCTCAGGAG
Source organism: Manis javanica (assembly GCF_040802235.1). Lineage (NCBI taxonomy): Eukaryota > Metazoa > Chordata > Mammalia > Pholidota > Manidae > Manis > Manis javanica. Next base: position 32,092,751 of record NC_133159.1, read on the forward strand.
CTCAGGCTTTCCAGGCGAAGAGGGCAGCAGGGGCCGCCTTGGGGAGCCAGATCACCGTTCTGGAGGTGGTTGCCTCTTAGGGCAGAAGCAAACCCCTTCAAGCATACCAGCTAACATCAGCCCCCTGGGGCTCCACAGACAGTCCTTGAAGCAAGAGGGAAGGCGCGGTGTTGCCATGACCAGATGCACCAATCCTTGGACCCAGTGATATGAGAACGCAGAAACACACGAGGGCGCTCTAACCAAATAGCAGGATTGGAAATCCATCGGTTCCCAGCCATAATGAGGGTTAGTATTTTGGAAAAGCTTTGGTCTGGTGCAATGGAGCAGCTACAGGAACCCTGCGCAGGATGTTTCTCCTCTACGGGGAGGTGTCCCTACCACTGCAGGGTGTTTGCCATCCCTGACCCCTTCCTGACACTATGACAACCCAGTTCCCCAAGTGTCATTTAAACACCCCACGTCTCTCGAGAGTCCCTGCTACTCGTGCCACTGGAGGGTGCCCCTTGGTGGTCTGTGATCTCCCCAGCCTCACAGAAGAATCTGGCACCTCCCACTTTGACCTTGTGGGTTAGGTGTCCCCAGCTGCTGGAGAATTGCAAGCCCCACTGACATCCCGTGTTGGCCGGTGTTCACGGGGACTGTCCTCTTCAGGAGGTGGGTTTTCCTCCATGCTATTGTCCCTCAGAACTGGGAAGGACGAGGGCTTCATTGACCACACTGGAGACACAGACACAAGACCCTGAGACAGACACCACGGAACCTGCTTACAGATGCCCACATCCCAGGGAGCAAACATGTGGTCACATAGAACACAGCCCGCACAAAACCTCCACAAAGCAAGTCTGAGACAAGGTACCCTCCTGAAGCCCAGAGGACCCCACAGTGTGAGTTCTGAGATGTTCAGATCACTAGATATTCAAAGACAGGCACCAAAGGTGAAAAACCAGGGATCCTATTCTAAGCATTTAACAATGAGTCCTGGATCCCAGCGGGTCAGAATGGAGACAGACTGCAGCTGGTGCATGCAGTGTGCTATCGGCTCTGCAAACAGCCTCGTTGGCAGAGCTGGAGTTCCCTGTGGAATGCCAGGCACGCCAAGCTGGCTGCTTAGGCAGGACAGAGATGACTTTCTGGGAACATACACCAAGGTAACTGGCAGCCTGGGGAACTCACTATCAACCCCAACACAGGAACAAGAAACCTGGCCAGCATCTGAGGAACGAGGGGCTGGAGAAAGACCCAGAGCACTCCAGCACACCCCAGTGCCCCCCAGCCCCCACCAAGGAGCCCGGCGTTCTTAAACAGAGGTGACCTGTGAGTCTTACAAAGGTGGCTTCTGCTGGAAGGCACAGCTGGAATGCCAGGGCACCTGTGAGCACAGCCCTGCTGTGCTGGTTGAGACGCTCACAGCCTCTGAACATGAATGGCAGCACCCGCAGCCTGCTGGCTGGCTGGGCGGGAGCTCTTACTCCACGGGAAGCAGGTCTTGCAAAGCAAACATGATTCTTACCCTCCTTCGAAGATTTTGATCCTCGCCGGCTCCCCTCTCTTAGAGGCAGGAGCGTCCTCCTCCGGCTTCCCTCGCTTCTCGTCTTCCTTCTCCACTCTAGCTATATCTTTATGGCCTTCCGGGGAAACCAGCGAAGGGAGGTGAACCTGGCCCACCACAGAATGACAAAATCATTGCTGGTTAAATGGCAATAACGGAATGATGCCTTTGATGGCATTGCACGCTCACACTTAATCATGGTTCACTCAATCTTTACCCTCCCCTATGAAGAGGTGCTCATAGCCCGACTTTACAGAAAGAAGGAAACTGATTTCCCAGAGAGTTGAAGGTTCTATTCAAGGCCAGGTGGTTAGTTGGTGTTAAAACTAGGGCTCTGACCAGGTCCCTCTCAAGAAGACCAGGCCTTCCCAATACAGCGGTGTTTACTCTCCTTCACACTAGTCTAGGAGCTTCTGGGGACATGTACTCATCTCGGTCTCCTTGGTCACACCAGCACCAGGCCTGCCTCAGAGAAGGCGTTTAAGGAATATAGAACCAACAAATGACGACTCCACTTTTGGAGTTTTAACCGATCCAATTCTGTCTCATAGGTCAGAAAGCCAAGGTCACCCAGCAAGTTAAGGGCACTTCTGGGAGCAGAGTGCAGGTCTCGTGGGGCTCTGACCAGTAGAACCCCCCAAGCCTGGTGCAGAGAGGCTGTCCAGGTCTACCAAGGGGCATGCACCTGGGGCATGTGCTGGCTTCCAACTGTTTGTCTAAGGGAACCCATTCTCTTCGCAGAGTTATGGGACCTCAAGCTGGCCCAGTGAGGAGAACACATCCTCTCAACCCTCAGGTGGCAAAGGGATTGGCACCCCTTGAATAGGAAGCCATGATGCTGGCTGAGGGCTGGGACCAGCAGTGCTGGAAGTGAGATTCTCACCCTACTTCATGTCACCATCATTTAGGGCATGAGAAAACTGCAACGTTTACAGCCAGCGGAGAAGCAACCTTGTCTCTTGGTGCTGGGGCAGTTTATGAACTTTAGGCCACTCTGCCAGCCACACTTGCCTGTACAAGACCAGTTTGGGACTGAGCAGAAGCATTGCTGGTTGGGAATCTGGGAATCTGAGTTCTAGCACCAAATAGGCTACTGCATGCTGAGCCACCCTGGGTTGGATTACTCCACCTTTCTAGCCTCAGAGTCTGAGAGGATTTAGACTACCTTGAAGATTCATTCCAGGGCCAACTTCCGTGAGTCAGTGGCCCTCAGATAACCTCTTTAGAATTGGAGAGGGGGAGTGGAAACCAAGTGAACATATGGATTGCTGCTTTAGCAGAAGTTAGCTGGTTTTGTGCAATACCCGTGTGTTTCCAGAGCGCGCTGTTTTCACTCTCGTCTTGGCCTGCCACCTGGGCCACCCTTGGAACAACCAAGGCACCTCCAGCAGGATGGTGGGCAACTTCTCTCTCACAACCAGCCATGATGTCTGGGCTAAGCTCAAGCAGGCTATCAGCACTCTACCAGGGAACATTGTTGGGACTGGGTGAAGGGACCAAGATCCTCTTTGGCTTGTCATGGTAATAATATGGTAACTATAGGTGAAAGCAATTACTGGGTGCCAATGTGCCAAGCACTGTTTCATACATGTTTCATATTTTAAGCCATTTAATTGTCTCCACACTCCTATGAACTCCTATTTTACAGATGACGAATCCAAGACACAGAGAGGTTAGGTAACTGGCCCAAGGCCACACAGCTATAAAGTGAGGTAGTAGGATTCAAATCTGGGCAATTTGGCATCATAGTTCTTGTTCTTAATCTGTTCACATTAGTGCATGTGGCCAAAATGATCTCAAAGGAGAAAAAGGAAAGAGAAACCCAGGGAACAGAATGTGACTGCAAAGTGAACTCTTGTAGAAGCTTGGATTTCTCCAGGGCTTATACATAGGGAAAAAATATCTGTGACCAAATTCGAACTTGATAGGTGGCCTAGACCTACATGAAGATGGTTAAGATGAACTTTAAAATGTTCAGATAGCCCAGAAGGCCTTTTGAGAGATACTAATGGAGAATGGAAACAGGATGACAACTGTCAGCTCAGTACCATGAAGAACTTTCTTAAAGCACTGTCCAAAGATGAGCTGGGTTGTACCAAGAAGGGGTGAATGAGCTCCCCATTTTGGGAACTTTGCAAGCAGAGTCCAGAGAAAGAGATGTAATTGTAGCAAGGTATCAAACAGTGACCATGCAGTACATTAATGCATCAGATTGGTGAACTTCTGGTAGGAAACATGCCGGTGAATCTAATGGAATATTCCAAGAAAAAGTTTGCACATTTCAACTCATTTTAGAAAAGTAGCATTTTAACCAAATGATTGCCAAACCCAATTAAGCCACATTAACTCTTCCTTTTTCTTAAGTGGTCTTTTAGTGTACAGTCATTAAAACAGAGAGGCAGTCCAGATTGTCAGAAAGGGCTTTGGAGTGACATCAGGTTTTTAATCCAGGCCTTGCCATTTACTGTGCAGCCTTGTGCAAGTTCCCTCACTTCTTTGGTCTCCTCATCCATGAAATGGTGATACAGTACCCTAACTTACAGGGTGGTTGGAGTATGAAAGTAAAGTTTAGCACAGTACCTGGCACATAGTAGGTGCACACAAAATTGTAAGTATGACTATAATTACAACAGCATCTTGGGAGTAGCTATAGCCAGCAAGAGACATGGGAGAACAAATCCTCATTGATGATTATGGCAAAAGTAGAAATCTCATTTAGGATGTCTGTAGACTGAACAAAGACATTCAGAGAATAAATTCAGGAAGTAGTTCTGTGAAGAATATCCAGTTAAGCTAAGGACAAATTCAATGCACAAAATTCACTCCATGATAAAAGAGGAGGATGTGAATATAGGAGAAGTTATAAAACAGTTTTGTTCATTTACCTATAATATGAATTTAGAGGATTTATGCCTGATTTGGTCAAAACATCTGTTCTGAAGACACACTAATGAGCATCTTGAAATTTGCAGTCATTTTTAAGGTTTTCTTTCTTCAAATAATTAAAAGAAGAAAAATAGACTCTTTGGAGTCTGATAGGTCTGGATTTGCCAAATATTTGCCATATGAACTTGACCTCCATCACATTGTGACCCCCAGTTCCCTCATCTATAGAATGGAGATTGTTCCACTTTCTCACAGGTAGAGATAAGCATTGCCTGGTTTCAAGAATCCAGCACAGTGCCTGGCACAATGAGCTACTCAATTAACAAGACCAATTGTTATTCCACAAATGCCATGTTAGCATTATGCATCATAGCCTGAATCCTTAGGCTGGCCTTGTCAGGGTATGAAGGTGTCATTTTGTGTAGCAAACTTGGAATTATCAAATTTCAAACTTTTTGAACTTGCAAGGATCACTTCATTTTATGGCTCCAGATGCAGGCTCAGGTCAGAGGCAGTGGAGGAGTAAATATGAGCCTTTATTCAGGGCTGGATCACAGCTCTGGTGGGTCAAATTGTGAGTGATATTGATATCTCCTGGTAAAGAGGAATACTGCAGCCAAGTTCTATTTGCTACCCTACTCACTGAAAAGAAAGAAGGAATATTTCAAGAGATGTTTTTATAAAATTCTAAAATCTCCAGAAATGAGAAGATTTTGAATGGTGCCAGAGAACAGAAACAGCAGGCGTAGAGGCTAAGAAAAGCAGGAAAAGACTTACAGGACAGGGGAGAAACATATGAATGTGTGGCATAAAGTTTTAAAATTACTGAAGGCATTCTCATCAGACAACTTTTCCAACTCAGTCTTTTGGAGAATTTTTTTTTTCCTGGATGAGATTGTGTCTTTGATTTTACAAGCTAATGGGAAAGCAGGATTACTCTAAAGCTCACTTTATTGAAGTGCATCTCATCCAATGATATGAGGGACACACTGACAAAGAAACCTGATAAATACATTTTCTTATAAGGTGACCAGTCACAGATGACAATCTGCCCACTCATCTGGCTCTAGTTTTGCAAATGAGATCTGAGGAGAATGTGACTTTAAAAGCTCAGCAAAGGCTTTTAAAATCAATGGGGAGAAGAAAAACAAGGATGAACTTACCTCTGTCATGCGGGGCTTGCGGGAGCTGGATGGCACAAGCCTTCCTGTCTCAGGATGCGGAGCTGTGGCCATGGTGTATGTCTCTTTGCTCACCTTCTGCTTAGACCTCAGGAGGGACAAAGCAGCTTTAGTGGAAACCCCCGGAAGGTTGGGGTTGTACAAACTTATGCACCAACCAGCGTAAACAGAGGACCTCCTATCTGCATGCTGGATGTGATTTGGCTTAATGTAGTTTAAATAGCACCAACTGACATTAGTGGTCGTGTGGAGGCTGGGGAACTGCAGTACCTTCTTTGAGTCCGTACCTTCTTGTGACTTCGCTGGCCTGGGGGACGTTTCTGACAGAGGCAGCGAGCTGGGAGGTGCCAGTGGAGGGAGGTCAGGTTGTTCCTTGGAATCTTCTTTCTTCACACTTAGTGTGGGCAACCCTCTTCGATGAGGTTTACCAGATGACTGGGCATATTCTTTCAAAGCCTCTGAGCCTGGGGCTGTCACATGGGGTGATGATGGGTGAGGAAGAGTAGGAATTTCCTTTGGGTCAGATGGGTCTGAGGACAGGCTGGGTAGTGTTTCTAGCTCCCTCCTGCCCTGGCCCTGGCTGCTCAAGTGGGATTTCTCTGGCTTCTTGCCATTCTCAGTGCTGATAAGCACCACACTGCATGGTTTTACCAGCTCAAGTTTTTCATCTGCCTTAGAAGCCTCCTCTTCCTTTACCCTTTTTTGCTGCTGGGTTTCCATGGTAAGTTCAAGGCTGCCAGCTGGTGAAAGAACACGTTTGCTTCCCCCTGCTGTTGATGAACTACCCTCCAGGCTCAAGACACTCTCTGATGACAGGGAAGTGTCTTTTCTTTCAGGTATTGTCACAGGCACTCTCAGGTATGGAGTCAGGAAACCTCTGCTCTGCTCTTCACTTACCGCAGCTGGTCCAGGCCCAACCTCATACACATCTGCCCCACATACAGTTGTTCCTTTGCTTGGGGGCTCCTCAAACTTGGGAAGAGACATAGTTGCTGGGCTGCCTTGGGACTGGGTGACCAGGATTTGGGAGAGGGTGGTATACATGGCACTCCCGTAAGATGGCATGTCAGTCTGAATGCGGACGGGCACAACCAGGGACACCATAGTGCCTGGACAGGTGGGCGGGGCCAGTGGAGGGTCTGATGTGGGTGCTGAGCAGCTGGCTGGGGGAGCAACAGGGGGCAGCTGGATGTCACTGCTGTACTCTGTGCTGGAGGAGAGGCCAGTGGTTCCTGTGGCCAGTGGGGCCAGGCTGGTTTTGATCTCTGGCAGATGGCTTTCCACATCACCAGGGAGCTGAAGGGCAAACTGGGACTGCAGGGGCAGGAAGAATCCAGAGGAGAGTGCTGAGGAGGCAGGGTACGGCATGGGGAGAAATGAAGGGGGCTGTCGGTAGGGGATGTTGGCTGGGGGAGGCATAAGCTGGGGGAGGTGGAGCTGGCTTGGGTGCAGAACCGTAGGTTGGAGAGGAAGTGGTGGGGCTTGAAATAAGGAGGGAGGAATCGGGGGCATGGCGTATGGTGCCGAGAGGAGGCTGGACATGGCCTGGGTGGAGAAGAATTCTGAAGGCCGCCCTGGCTCATGCTGCAATAGGTGCTGGAAGGAGAAATGGGAGACAGGTGGGGTCAGGTATGGTTTCTCATGCAGGGGCAGCTGGGCAATGGGGTGGTGGAGCACCTGCAGTGCTTCTGTGTAGGGTGGAGTGGACCCCACTGGGGGTCTGTCCTGCATCTGGCCCTTGCCTCCAGGGTGCCCACTGTGTGAGGTGGCTGATGAGGAAATCTGGGGCGAGGAGCTTTTGGTCGTAGGTTTACTGGATGAAGGCTTCGGCTCCTCACTCTCCTGTCTTCCCTTGGGGGCAGCCTCTGGCTCCATTTCTGGGGGCCTGCTCAGAGAGGCCTGTCTCACCAAAAAGCATTTTCTTCTCTCTGGCAGGGCTGCGGGGGCCACTGGGGCCATTGGGGCCACTGGTGCTGGCACAGAAGAGCCTGTCAAGGACAAGCTTCCATAGTCGAATGATTTGCTGCGTGTCTCAGTCATATGGGCAGAATGGGAAACATTGGGGCTCTGCTCTGAGGCTGACCTCCGCATCTCTCGGGCATGCGGGTGGTGGCTGGGGACAGTCAGCATGTGGGAGCCCAAGGGTTTGGAGCGCATGTCGGATGAGGGTCCAGGAGCCTCCACTTTTCCATGGTCATCCCTCTCGAAGGAGGTGGAGTGACTGGATCCACTCAGAGAGACGCTGCTCTCCTGGCTTGGGCTGCGAGACAGAGGCATGGAGGACTCGAAGCTGGACTCCCCCGATGACTGGGCCATCTCTGCCAGGCGCAGTCTCTTCTTCTTGGGTGGCAGCTTCTCAGCTGGGAGCTGCGCAAGTGTCTGGCTGCGTTGGGGCCACTGGAACTCCTCCGTCTTCTCGGGGTCCTTTGGGGGTGGCTCAGGCTCTGTGTCTGGCCTGTCAGGCTCCTCGGTCACCAGGATCTCAGGAACCTGAATGTTGGGCTGGCGGACTAACTTGGGTTGCAGGGAGTGAGCTGGGCGTCCGTGAGGAGCAGGTGGGGGTGATGAGAATGGGGCCGGGGACTTGTCTTCCCCTTCCAAGCCACTGAGCTGCTCCAGCGAGTCGGACTTCTCAAAGGAGCTGGTGTGCTGGATGACAGAGATTTCTTTGGACGTTGCCCTCCTCTCCTTCCCTGATTCTGAACCAGACCCTGGCTTGGGAGTCCTTGGCTGGAAGCCCATAGGTCCCTCCAGGGAGGGCACTGACTTACTTGGGTCTGCTGGTGACTTGGTGGACTCCAGGGGAAGGTTCCGGGCAGCATCGGATGGCCTGGGGCTGCCAAACTGACTTTTTGTTGACTCAAAGGCAGGGGGCTCTTCTTCATCCCCGAGGCTCTTCTCTTTCCTCCTCTTCCTCAGTGGAGTGAGCTCCAGTGTGGTTCCCAGTTTGTAATGCATCATCTGGGACCAGGGCTCATGCTCGGCCTCACTCTTTTCGGCTTCCGAAGACACATGAGCACCTGCAGAGACAGGCTTTGCAATCTGAAGCTCTGAGCAGTAGTATTTTTTGTGGGCTTCGTAGTTGTCCCTTTTCTTGTACCGAGCACCACATATGTTACATTCATAGATCACCCCTTTTGTTTTCAAACCCTTCTTGGTCTTTTTGGTGAGTTCGCTTTCCTTGGGGTCAGGTTCTTCTGCGGGTTTGGAGGCTGTGTCTTTGCCACTCGGCCCCGCCTCCTCGGCACTGTACTCTCCTCCCAAAGGTAGTTCGATGGCCGGCTGGCGCTTGAGCATCCGGGGGTGGGAGGTAAACACTTGACTGCTGCGGCTCAGGGTCTCCGAGTCGGTGATGTGGTCGTCGAAGGAGTAGCTACCTCGGAAGGTGTGGTGCGGTGTACTGAGGGTGCAGGCGGCAGAAGGCATTGAGTGGCTTCTCAGCAGAGGCACAGGGGGGGTGGTGCTGGGCGGGTGCTGGAGGCTCAGCAGTGATTGTTCGGGCTTTGTTTTCTCACTGTGGGATGACAAGGGCTCCCGGTAGAGGCTGGATTTGGGTGACTCCATGCTGCTGCGCCGAGACAGTGAGCTCCTCCTTGGCTTCACGCTGTCTATCTCACTGGTGTCCACCACAGCCTCATTGATGGTGATGAGCTTGGTGATGTGCTCGATCACCTGTGTCCGGGGCACTGACAAAGGCACCAGGCTGGGCTTGTCTTCGGTGGACAGGGGCAGGAGGGGTTGGGTGCAGGTGGCCGTCAGCATGGCTGTCCGCTGCCCGATCCGCCCGCACTTGCCGAAGATGATCTCCGCATAGGACCTGGCGTTGGTGTTTGGGGGGCTCACCTGCTGCTCGGCACTCTCAGAACGGGAGAAATACCCAGACTCGGTACTCCCTTTGCTGCTCGGGCTCAGAAAAGCCTGCTCATCGAGCACCTTTTTCCTCTCACTTAGGCGGAGGGCCAGCTTCTGCTTTATTGTGTGGGTGTCTTCGGGTTTATGGCTCAGGGAGTGTTCAGATGGGGGCTCCGCAAATGGAGTGGGGTCCTCAAGCGACTGCACTGAGCTGGACTGGGATAGGGAGCAGCGCTCATGGCTGGAGCCCTGGCTCCCAGAGCCATACAAACTGCTGGACAGGAGGGAGTGCTTCGGCCTGGGGGAGAGCTCTGTGGGAGCGGCAGACGGGGTGCCCGTCTCCTCCTCTGAATCTGTGCTTTCTCCCTCGGTGGGCTCCTCAAACTCCTCCCCTGGGATCCTCTCCATCTCCAGCCCCGGGGGGTACATCTCCCCACTCACTCCCGAGGCCAGGCCGGCCTTGATGCGGTGGGCATGGGACTTCCTGTGCTTGTAGAGGTTGCTCTTAGTCTTGAAGGAGAAGCCGCACGGGCCGCAGGGGTAGGGCCTCTCCCCCGTGTGTGAGCGAATATGTTTCTGGAGCACGCTGGGCTTGGCGCAGGGCCGGCTGCAATACTGGCATATGTACTTGCCTGGCTTCTGTGGTTTCCTCTCCTTCTTGGGTGCCTCCTCTGTGGGCTTCAAGGAGACCTGGGAGGGACGGGGCACAAAGACTTTGGAGATGCCAGGCAGGTCCTCAGGGGGGATGATGGAAGCATGGGGAGGGAGGAGCTGGCCCTGAGGATGGAGCCCAGGGGTCACGAAGGGGCCTGAGGGTCCGGGTCTCATGGGGTCGACCAGCTGCCACGTGGATCCCTCCAGGAGGTGCTCTGGTGTGCCAGGTGACATGAACGCTGGTGTCAGAGGGTGCTGCGGGAGCTGCGAGATGTGGACAGAGGTTTCAGTGCCGGACCTCCTGGGGGGCTTCAGCTGCTGGCCTGTTTTCTCTTGAGGGCCTTCCCTAAGGACTGACGAGGGGCCCTGGAAGGGCTGAGGGGCTGGGTGCTCTGCGAGGGGGCCCTCCTGGGTGGCGGCTGCACTGCTGCCTGGGTATGGGGTGCTGGATGCAACACTGGTCTGAACAGCCTCTCCTTTGGTCAGCCGCTTCCGGGGACTTCCCTCAGCCTTCTTGGCGCCCTTGACACTTTGTTCAGGATCCATGACCTCCACAGAGACTTCAGATGCTATTCAGGGAGGGTCGGGGCAGGCTGCATTTATGAATAATCCAAGCGTCCCAAGGAGGCCTCTGGCTTTGGCCACATTGGTCAAGAGCTGCAGAAGCCAAACCCAGACGGTTTTGGGAATTTTTTGCAAGTGTCACTGGCTGCGAGTGGACTCAGAGCAGGTCATCAGGGCCCAAACTATTCACATCAGTGAGGCATGGCCCTCTACTTTGCAGACAGAAAATGCACCAGCACTTTCTGCCTGAATGTCTGTTGTAGAAATGTCATGAAGGATGTCAATGTTGCCATCGTATTGTTTCAGTTGGTGGTGGCAAGTGGCCACCCATGAGTCCCCTGTATGCTATGCAAAACGTTGAAGGCTGGAGACATCTCTGTGCATGGCCCAGTCATTCCTGGTCCTGGCACGATAGTGGCCACACTGGATGCTGTGGGTGGTTCCTTCTGGCCTCTTCTGCCCTTTAGTCTCACATTGGAGATCAACAGCTGCCGAGGGGAACTCACGCTCTTCTACTCAGCAAAAGCACACATAGAAATACACACACAAAAGAGAAGACAGGGTTACTGTGACTCGTCCACAGCCTGGGGCCGCTGGGACTCTGAGACCCAGTGAGGTTCCTGAAAGGTTAACAGGGAGACTCAGCCAGAACACACAGCACCCCAACTTCATGTGCCTGAGTGCTGTCTGTACCCCTCACCCACATTCACTGTGGTGCTTGGTGACTCAGGCCAACTGTGGTTCTGAGGACTATGGCTGTGTGGGGCACTGGGGGCAGAAGGCAGGATGAGCTCTGGGAACTGTGGGGTGTCTCTGTTCTGAGAGCAACTTCAAGTGGGTGAATCTTGAGGCCTCAGTTGCTTAATTTATAAAATGGGACAATGGCAATTCCTGCCTCAACTGTGCCTGGGGCTGCAGTGGGGCCCAATGTGATGATAGATGTGGGTGCTGCTGGAAGAAAGCTGGCTGGTCCTGTAGCTGGTGCAGGAGGTGCTGGGGGTGTTATTCAGGGATGAGCTTTCCAGGGGTGGATTATTCTCAGGTCCCTATTACTCTCTCTGTCCCTGGGTTCTAGAGTTATCCATGAGGGCATTATTCATGGTTTCATGGTTTTCATCCCCCTTGCTAATCCCTCCTGAGCCTTCATGGTGAAGCTCAAAGCCCCAGCTGTGGGAGCTCACAGTCTAATACAGCCATGACCACCTGATACTACATACCACCAATAGCTGGCAGATTCCTCCAGCTTTACAGCCTTTCTTGGTTCAGTAAGTTCCCCAGGGATACCCTGGAAGTGGCTCAGAATGGGAATCCTTGACAATCTGGGAGGCAAAGTTGGTCTGAGTAGAGCCCCAAGTGTGTGAGTTCTCCCAGGGCTAGCCAGAAGTCAGGAAGTCTAGGCTTCCTGGGGTCTGAGTGCATCTTGGGAGCACAGTCAGAACTGCAACATTAAACGTCACTGTGGCCTCCATCTTGCTCAACCATCTTACTTTCCACTGGAGTAGACAGAGGACCCCAGAGGGAAGGTGGCCTGCTAAGGTCCCATGTTCTGAAGAGGCAAGGCCAGCACCCAGAGTTCATTCCCCAACCAGCCTCGTGCAGGTATCGGTCCTCTGGGTGAGGGCCTGGGTGAGTGCCCTCTGCCCTCTCCTGTAAGCACACTCTGCCCTTGGCATCCTGACCTCAGGCTTCCTTTGTACCCTCGCCTGGGTGTTTGCTGAAGGAGACTTGAAGAGTCTGCTCTTCCCACTTTTATTGGGAGCTCAGAACTTTAACAAGTCTGAAAGACTCAAATGATTGCCTCTCAAATGGCATGATTTTGGACACAGTGATATGCCATGTAGGGGCAGATGGTTTGATCTATTAGCTAAAAATTATATCCTGTAAGTTTACTCTTTTTGTGTTTCCTTTCTCTCTTGGTTCTACCAAGAATTCAATGTACTATTAGAAAACTACAAATATTTATAAAAGAATGACAAACTATAAATAAACATAAGAAAACTGTAAATAATAATAAAAACAAAGGCAAATGTCAATAAGGCAAGAAGTCAGGCTTGGTGGGATGGAAAGAACACTAGTATGCCAATTACAAAGTTTATAGTGTTTCTATAATTCCTCTATATCTATATAAAGTGTTTTTATAATTCACAATTATATGTGAGCTTCCTGGCAGCCAAGAGGAAAAGGGAGATATGGCCTATTATAGAGTATTTATAGCCATAGAGGAAAAAATATCTAAATTCCTTGAATGAAGCAATAGGTTACTTGAAAAGAAATTTTTTTCATGTGGCACTTAAGATGGGGCAGTGAATGGTGTATGAGATCACTTATGTCTTCAAATGATTTTCAGGAAATGCAGTTCTGCACTGGTTTTGTCAATGGAAGGTCACAACTCAGCAAGGGCTGTTCTCTGAGCAGCCAAAGGCATCCTTTGACTCATGCAGAGAAAGCATTCTCCCAAGGTAGGGTAAATGTGGGGAAGGCAGGGAAATCTCATCTCACCATATTACTGTCATGGGGTGGCTACGTATGATATCCAAACTGGGGCACTTTTGAGACTGAAAGAGGCATTACTAACAATTATGGAATAGCAACAGGGATAAACCAGGGCTATTTCAGGCAAACTGGAACAAATGGTTACCCTTACAATCAGTGTTTACCTTGTGATCCAAACCAGGCTCAGGTGCTGTCTCTGGGTGTCTAGCACAAACTTTTTTTTTTGTTGCCTTTCCATTCTCTTACATTTTAATTTTTTTGTTTTTTAAATTGAAGTATAGTTGACATACAGTAGTATATTTGTTTCAAGTACACAATATTGTGATTCAACAGTTATATACATCATTAAATCCTCACCACAGCTAATGTAGTTACTATCTATCAACACAGAAAGATGTTATGGAACTTGTTACTATGGGTATCTAGTATAACTTTTGATCTTTGCTATAAGGACTGAAATTACATTGAGGTCTCTGAATGGTTTCTTAGAGATTAGTGGTCTAGTGTAATCCCTTCACCAGCAGGTGAGGACACTAAGGCCTAGAAGGGTGATGTGATTGTCCCTAAAAACTGAACAGCGATGGTGGCAGAATCCGACCACCCAGTGCTTCCTGCGCCTGGCCAGGACTCATCCCCCACCTTAAGGAGTAAATGCCTGCTATGACTCCTGTGGCACAGTGGGCTCTGTGGTCTGTGGTTCCTTGTCCTACAGAAGCACTGGCTTGGCTCCAAGGGACATGGCTGTATCCATGGGTATCAACTGGTGTATCATGGGTAACTGGTGTAACCAGTGTATCATTGGCTGTATTCATGGGTATCCATGGCTGTATCAACTGGTGTCAAGAATCTTAACAGCACAGAAGCCTTTCAACTTATGTCCTAACCCCACTGCTGTTTGGGAGAAATGGGGAGCCCGGCTAAGACTGGGGAGTTCATCCTGGTGACATCACCCCAGGCCTCTCTTAACCAAGCTAAGGAAGCACCAGGCAGACATCATCTGTGGTGCAGACAGAGAGCTGTCCTCTGGGCTTGTCTGTGACTCTCAGGCCCGGCTGAGCCTGGGTAGAGGCCCATGGGTGTTGTGTATGGATAATAAAGCATCTACTATACTTACTATTTCTATTGACTCTTCCATGCAAGAATCTCAAAGCACCCCCAAAATACTAGCTAGTGATAAGCTTTGCTTCTTCTGATAGATGGAGGGGACCCTGCAGTGTGACTGGCGGTGAGTTAGCAGTCTGAGTGGGGGGTCAGTTGGCCAAGGAGGACCCTACCTTGCCAAGTCCTGCCATTCTCCCTTCACTGAGCCACAGGCAGCCCAGAGGCAGGTGGGGAAGCAGAGCAATTCCCAGGCCAGGTAGGCAGGACAGGTGGGGTGGATGAGGGAGACAGCCAGGAGACTGTTGTGTCATCAGGTGCCCTGGTGGGCCAGCACCGCCTGCCCAGGGTCAGCACTCTGCCTACACCTGCGACCTGGCTCTGGTACCTCCGGCCTCTGGAGGGACAACCAGGATATGTCAGTGCTGTGGACTCAGTGAGGCCAGCAGCCGCAAGACCCACCCTTCCGTTCTGCACAGCAGGCACTCGAGCCTCATGGGCAATGAAGAGCCAGGGCTGCACTGGTCCTTCCACTCCTGGGTCAGTGTTCTAGGCTTTGTGCCCTGCTCCACCCCTCATGACAGGCCTGAGGTTCTTCATACAGGGGACAGGGGAAGGGGCAGCTGGAGCTGTGGGTGCAGATGTGGGGCAAATGTCTGGGAACTCAGAGGCCTCAGCCTTGGGACGGATTGCAATTCGGATGGGCACAAACACTTTTTTACTTAACTCATTAACTCCTTTAGAAGGACCATTTCTAATCACTGTGACCAAGTGACACTAAAAAAATGGCTCTTTTCTACCTTCTGGGCCTCTGAGGGTATGTGTAAAATTTTAATATAAGCTTGAAGTAACAGATAAAAAATACCCTGCTTCTTTAGAGAATTGGCGAGGTGAATTTACCCCTGTAAAAATCAACAGTGACACTTCTGGGAATTTACTCTAAGAATGCAGCACTCTAGTTTGAAAAAGACAGATGCACCCCTATGTTTATCACTGCACTATTTACAATAGCCAAGATATGGAAGCAACCAAAGTGTCCATCAGTAGATGAATGGATAAAGAAGATGTGGTACATACACACAATGGAATATTATTCAGCTATAAGAAAAAAACAGATCCTACCATTTGCAACAACATGGATGGAGCTAGAGTGTAATATGCTCAGTGAAATAAGCCAGGCAGAGAAAGACAAGTACCAAATGATTTCACTCATATGTGGAGTATAAGAACAAAAGAAAACTGAAGGAATGAAACAGCAGCAGACTCACAGAACCCAAGAATGGACTAACAGTTACCAAAGGGAAAGGGACTGGGGAGGATGGGTGGGAAGGGAGGGATAAGGGTGGGAAAAAAGAAAGGGGGCATTATGATTAACATGTATAGTGTTAGGGGGGGCACAGGGAGGGCTGTGCAACACAGAGAAGACAAGTAGTGATTTTACAGCATCTTACTATGTTGATGGACAGTGACTGTGAACGGGTATGTGGGGGGGACTTGGTGAGGGGGGGAGCCTAGTGAACATAATGTCCTTCATGTAATTGTAGATTAATGATACCAAAATAAAATTTAAAAAAATCACCAGTGACATAAGGTCCAAAGTAGAGGGTTTCCCTGATAGGGCCCAGGAGCTGGGCCAAAGGAGGCCTGAGCCAGAGGCTGAGGGGGGATGGACATCCTCTGCTGACGGTGTCATAACAGCAATGGGATCTACACTGTCTGCTACTGAGGCCACAACCCTCAGAGAGCTCTGACTTAGAAACTGCCTTAGAACCATGAGGAAAACCTGAGCTTCAACAGCCAGTTGTTTAACCTATCGGACAACTCAGCTCCCATTTCCAGAAGCTTTCATAGGTCTAGCTATTAGGAGAACCCAACAAGGAAGAGCAGGGTGAGGTGGCTGGAGCCCCATGAAGCATTAGAATGTCCTCTGCATGCTCATGTCAGTATATCCACAGGATAAATTCCTAGAAGGGGAAATACTTGGCCCAAACTTGAAGCTTTTGGTGGGTGCTGACCCATAACTCTCTAAAATCACAAATCTACACTACTACCAGTTGTGTGAGAAGACTGTTTCTTCAAACTCCTTCCTACCAAGAATATAACCAATCTCTTTAATATTTCCCTATGCAAGAGGCAAAATGGTTGTATTAGTTTGTCATTGCTGCTCTAACAAATTACCACAAACTTACTGGCATAAAACAACACCATTATCCTATACTTACACAGTTCAAATGTCTGAAAAAGTCTCACTGGGCTCAAATCAAGGTAGGGCCATTTTTCTTTCTGGAAGCTCAAGTGAAGACCTCATTTTCTTGTATTTTCCAGCTTCTAGAGGCTGCCTGCATTCCTTGGCACATGGCTTCTTCCGTCTTCAAAACTAGCCAGCAGTGGCCAGCCACATCTTTCTTACATTGACTCACTCTAACCCTGACTCCCTGCCTCCTTCTTTCACTTAGAAGAACACTTGTGATCACACTGCGCCCACCTGGATAATCTAGGATAATCTCCTCACTCCCAGAGCCTTAATTTAATCACACATGCAAAGTCATTTTACCATGAAAGGCCAACATACTTGCAGGTTCTGGAGATTATGATGTGGTCATCTTTGTGGATCATTATTCTGCCTACCGCAGTGACATGTTATTTTTTAAAAGCCTGTATTTCTTGATTTCTAGTAAGGCTTAGAACTTTGTATAAATTTATTAGGCAAGCATTTTATTCAAGCAGTTATTTTTCATTTCCTTTATTTAAATTTCTGTTGGATTGTATTTTCCTTATTGGTTTATATAAACTCTTGATTTGGGGGATATCCTTCATACATGATCTGCAAACATTTATCCCTATTTATCAGTAGTCTTTAACTTTATTTGTGTGATCAAATATATCATCAATCCTTCCCTTTATGACTTTTAAGTTTCACACCCAAGAATGCCACCCAAATTTCTTCTAGGTCTTTTATTTATTTATTTAATTTTGGTATCATTAATCTACAATTACATGAGGAACATTATGTTTACTAGACTCCCCCCATCACCAACTCCCCCCGAACAAAACCCATTACAGTCACTGTCCATCAGCGTAGTAAGATGCTGTAAAATCACTACTTGTCTTCTCTGTGTTGCACAGCCCTCCCCATGCACTCCCCCCACATTATACATGCTAATCGTAAGGCCCCCTTTATTTCCACCCCCCACCTTATCCCTCCCTCCTCACCCATCCTCCCCAGTCCCTTTCCATTTGGTAACTGTTAGTCCATTCTTCGGTTCTGTGATTCTGCTGCTGTTTTGTTCCTTCCATTTTTTCTTTGTTCTTACACTCCACATATGAGTGAAATCATTTGGTACTTGTCTCTCCGCCTGGCTTATTTCACTGAGCATAATACCCTCTAGTTCCATCTATGCTGTTGCAAATGGTAGGATCTGTTTTCTTCTTATGGCTTAATAATATTCCATTGTGTTTATGTACCACATCTTCTTTATCCATTCATCTACTGATGGACACTTAGGTTGCTTCCATTTCTTGGCTATTGTAAATAGTGCTGCGATAAACATAGGGGTGCATCTGTCTTTTTCAAACTGGGCTGTGGCATTCTTAGGGTAAATTCCTAGAAGTGGAATTCCTGGGTCAAATGGTATTTCTATTTTGAGCTTTTTGAGGAACCTTCATACTGCTTTCCACAATGGTTGAACTAGTTTACATTCCCACCAGCAGTGTAGGAGGGTTCTCCTTTCTCCACAACCTCGCCAACATTTGTTGTTGTTTGTCTTTTGGATGGTGGCGATCTTTACTGGTGTGAGGTGATATCTCATTGTGGTTTTAATTTGCATTTCTCTGATGACTAGCAAAGTGGAGCATCTTTTCATCTGTCTGTTGGCCATCTGAATTTCTTCTTTGGAGAACTGTCTGTTCAGCTCCTCTGCCCATTTTTTAATTGGATTATTTGCTTTTTGTTTGTTGAGGTGTGTGAGCTCTTTATATATTTTGGATGTCAACCCTTTATCAGATCTATCATTTATGAATATATTCTCCCATACAGTAGGATGCTTTTTGTTCTCTTGATGGTATCCTTTGCTGTACAGAAGCTTTTCAGCTTGATATAGTCCCACTTGTTCATTTTGGCTTTTGTTTCCCTTGCCTGGGGAGATATGTTCATGAAGAAGTTGCTCATGTTTATGTCCAAGAGATTTTTGCCTCTGTTTTTTTCTAAGAGTTTTATGGTTTCATGACTTATATTCAGGTCTTTGATCCATTTCAAATTTACTTTTGTGTATGGGGTTAGACAGTGATCCAGTTTTATTCCCTTACATGTAGCTGTCCAGTTTTGCCAACACCAGTTGTTGAAGAGGCTGTCATTTCCCCGTTGTATGTCCATGGCTCCTTTATCATATATTAATTGACCATATATGTTTGGGTTAAATCTGGAGTCTCTATTTTGTTCCACTGGTCTGTGGCTCTGTACTTGTCCCAGTACCAAATTGTCTTGATTACTGTGGCTTTGTAGTAGGGCTTGAAGTTGGGAAGCAAGATCCCCCACACTTTATTTTTCCTTCTCAGGATTGCTTTGGCTATTTGGGGTCTTTGGTGGTTCCATATGAATTTTAGAACTATTTGTTCCAGTTCATTAAAGAACGCTGTTGGTATTTTGATAGGGAATGCATTGAATATGGAGATTGCTTTAGGTAGAATGGCCATTTTGACAATATTAATTCTTCCTAGCCAAGAGCATGGGATGAGTTTCCATTTGTTAGTGTCCTCTTTAATTTCTCTTAAGAGTGTCTTGTAGTTTTCAGGGTATAGGTCTTCCACTTCCTTGGTTAGAGTTATTCCTAGGTATTTTATTCTTTTTGATGCAGTGTGAATGGAATTGTTTTCCTGATTTCTCTTTCTGCTAGTTCATCGTTAGTGTATAGGAATGCAACAGATTTCTGTGTATTAATTTTGTATCCTGCAACTTGCTGAATTCTGATATTAGTTCTAATAGTTTTGGAGTGGAGTCTTAAGGGTTTTTTTATGTGCAATATCATGTCATCTGCAAATAGTGACAGTTTGATTTCTTCTTTACCAATCTGGATGCTTTGTATTTCTTTGTTTTGTCTGATTGCTGTGGCTAGGACCTCCAGTACTATGTTGAATAACAGTGGGGAGAGTGGGTATCCCTGGGTTTGTCATATATGGCCTTTATTATATTGAGGTACTTGCCCTCTATACCCATTTTGTTGAGAGTTTTTATCATGAATGGATGTTGAATTTTGTCAAATGCTTTTTCAGCATCTGTGGAGATAATCATGTGGTTTTTGTCTATCTTTTTGTTTATGTGGTGGTTGATGTTGATGGATTTTTGAATGTTGTACCATCCTTGCATCCCTGAGATGAACCCCACTTGGTCATGGTGTATGATCCTCTTGATGTATTTTTTTAATTCGGTTTGCTAATATTTTGTTGAGTATTTTTGCATCTATGTTCATCAGGGATATTGGTCTGTAATTTTCTTTTTTGGTGGGTCTTTGTCTGGTTTTAGTATTGGAGTAATGCTGGCTTCATAGAATGAGTTTGGGAGTATTCCCTCCTCTTCTATTTTTTGGAAAACTTTAAGGAGAATGGGTATTATGTTTTCTCTGTATGTCTGATAAAATTCCGTGGTAAATCCATCTGGCCTAGGGGTTTTGCTCTTGGGTAGTTTTTTGATTACCGATTCAATTTTGTTGCTGGTAATTGGTCTGTTCAGATTTTCTGTTTCTTCCTTGGTCAGTCTTGGCAGGTTGTATTTTTCTAGGAAGTTGTCCATTTCTTCTAGGTTTTCCAGCTTGTTAGCATGTAGGTTCTCATAGTATTCTCTAATAATTCTTTGTATTTCTGTGGGGTCCATTGTGATTTTTCCTTTCTTGTTTCTGATTCTGTTGATGTGTGTAGATTCTCTTTTTCTCTTAATAAGTCTGGGTAGGGGCTTATCTATTTTGTTTAATTTCTCAAAGAACCAGCTCTTGGTTTTATTGATTTTTTCTATTGTTTTATTCTTCTCAATTTTATTTATTTCTTCTCTGATCTTTATTATGTCCCTCCTTCTGCTGACTTTGGGCCTCATTTGTTCCTCTTTTTCCAATTTCAATAATTGTTACTTTAGACTATTCATTTGTGATTGTTCTTCCTTCTTTAAACAGGCCTGGGTTGCTGTATGCTTTCCCCTTAAGACTGCTTTTGCTGTGCCCCACAGAAGTTGGGGCTTTGTGTTGTTGTTGTCATTTGTTTCCATATATTGCTTGATCTCTATTTTAATTTGGTCATTGATCCATTGATTATTTAGGAGCATGTTGTTAAGCCTCCATGTGTTTGTGAGCCTTTTTGCTTTCTTTGTACAATTTATTTCTAGTTCTATACCGTTGTGGTCTGAGAAGTTGGTTGGTAGAATTTCAGTGTTTTTGAATTTACTGAGGCTCTTTTTGTGGCCTAGTATGTGGTCTATTCTGAAGAATGTTCCATGTGCACTTGAGAAGAATGTGTATCCTGCTGCTTTTGGGTATAGAGTTCTGTAGATGTCTACTAGGTCCATCTGTTCTAGTGTGTTGTTCAGTGCCTCTGTGTCCTTACTTATTTTCTGTCTGGTGGATCTGTCCTTTGGAGTGACTGGTGTGTTGAAGTCTCCTAGAATGAATGCATTTCATTCTATTTCCTCCTTTAATTCTGTTAGTATTTGTGTCACATATGTTGTTGCTCTTGTATTGGGTGCATATACATTTATAATGGTTATATCCTCTTGTTGGACTGACCCCTTTATCATTATGTAATGTCCTTCTTTATATCTTGTGACTTTGTTTTGAAGTCTATTTTGTCTGATACTAATACTGCAACACCTGCTTTTTTCTCCCTATTGTTTGCATGAAATATCTTTTTCCATCCCTTGACTTTTAGTCTGTGTGTGTCTTTGGGTTTGAGGTGAGTCTCTTGTAAGCAGCATATAGATGGGTCTTGCTTTTTTATCCATTCTGTTGCTCTGTGTCTTTTGATTGGTGCATTCAGTCCATTTACATTTAGGGTGATTATTGAAAGATATGTACTTATTGCCATTGCAGGCTTTAGATTCGTGGTTACCAAAGGTTCAAGGGTAGCTTCTTTACCTATCTAACTGTCTAACTTAACTCACTTATTGAGCTATTATAAACACAGTCTAATGATTCTTTGTTTCTCTCCCTTCTTATTCCTCCTCCTCTATTCTTTATATGTTAGGTGTTTTATTCTGTGCTCTTTTGTGTTTCCTTTGACTGCTTTTGTGATTAGTTGATTTTATTTTTTGCCTTTAGTTAGTATTTCTTGGTCTGCTTTCTTTGCTGTGATTTTATTTTCTCTGTTGACACCTATTTAGCCTTAGGAGTGCTTCCATCTAGAGCAGTCCCTTTAAAATATCCTGTAGAGGTGGTTTGTGGGAGGCAAATTCCCTCAACTTTTGCTTGTCTGGGAATTGTTTAACCCCTCCTTCATATTTAAATGATAATTGTGCAGTTATAGTATCCTTGGTTCTAGGGCCTTCTGTTCCATTGCATTAAATATATCATGCCATTCTTTTCTGGCCTATAAGGTTTCTGTTGAGAAGTCTGATGATAGCCTGATGGGTTTTCCTTTGTAGGTGACCTTTTTTTCTCTCTCTGACTGCCTTTAATTACTCTGTCCTTGTCCTTGATCTTTGCCATTTTAATTATTATGTGTCTTGGTGTTGTCCTCTTGGGTCCTTTGTGTGTTGGGAGTTCTGTGGGCCTCCATGGTCTGAGAGACTATTTCCTCCCCCAATTTGGGGAAGTTTTCAGCAATTATTTCTTCAAAGACACTTTCTATCCCTTTTACTCTCTCTTATTCTTCTGGTACCCCTATAATGCAGGTATTGTTCCATTTGGACTGGTCACACAGTTCTCTTAATATTTTTTCATTCCTGGAGATCCTTTTATCTCTCTCTGCCTCAGCTTCTCTGTGTTCCTGTTCTCTGATTTCTATTCCCTTAATGGCCTCTTGTACCTCATCCAGTCTGCTCTTAAGTCCTTCCAGAGATTGTTTTATTTCTTTCTGTATTCTCCCTCCTAACTTGATCCTTTAGCACTTGCATATTTCTCTGCAGGTCCATCAGCATGGTTATGACCTTTATTTTGAATTCTTTTTTAGGAAGATTGGTTAAATCTATCTTTCTAGGCTCCCTCTCAGGGGTTGTCTGGGTAATCCTGGACTGGATCAAATTCTTCTGCCTTTTCATGGCGATAGAGGTAGTTGTGGGCAGTTGGCATGGTGTCAGCTGGGAGAACAATGTCCCGCACACGGTGAGCAGCTTCGGTTTTATTTCCTGAGCTGCTGCAGCAGGGCAGCCGTTGGGGCAGCTCAGAGACCTGCAGGGAGAGGCAGGCATGCCAGATCTACTCTCCTGCGAGAATGGCAACATTTTGCACCCTGTCCCGGCTTCCTCTGTCTCTGCTGGGCTGCTACATGCTGGTTGGGCCTCTGAGTCCGGCCCAGGTGGCTGCGGAGGAGGCTCTGGGCAGTTGCTGTGGGTGTGGCCACTCTCAGGCTGCTACCCTGCTATGGTGGGGCCACACTGGAGGGGGAATGGATGGGAGGCTGTTTATCGCTGTGAGGGGCTTCTGAGCTGTGCTGTCACCCAGGGGGTTAGGGCTTCTGGTGTTCCCCGGGATTCCCAGCTGCTGGGCTGAGTGTGCCGGAACAATTCCGTCCATCTGTGGAGTCCTTGTCCCTTTAAGACTTTCAAAAAGCATCTCTTTTCTTTTGTCCCAGGGGCACTGGCTGTGGGGACCCACTCGCAGACTTTACTGTTCCGTTTCCCTAATATCCAGCACACCATGCACTGTGTGTCTGCACTCCTGGTGCGGATGACTAGGGCTGGGTATTTAGCAGTCCTGGGCTCCCACTCCCTCCCCACTCCAACTCCTCTCCTCCCGCCCGGGAGCTGGGGTGGGGGGTGCGCTTGGGTCCTGCCGGGCCATGGCTTGTATCTTACCCCCTTCATGAGGTGCTGAGTTCTCGCAGATGCAGATGTGGCCTGGCTGTTGTACTGTATCCACTGGTCTCTCTTTTAGGATTAGTTGTATTTTTTGTATTTTCAAAAATATATATGCTTTTGGGAGGAGATTTCCACTGCCCTACTCACACCGCCATCTTGGCTCCTGAACCTCTTCTAGTTCTTTTATGGTTTATTTTCCTTCCCTCCTGTCCCTCCCTCATGCCTCTCCACCTCTTCATCACCCATTCTCCCCATCCTTCTCTTCTACTCTTATTCCCTCCCTCCTTTCTTTCCTTTCCATTGGATCTTGGCTCCACCTGACATTTATTTCTGTGTAAGAAATGAGGTAGAGATAAAGCTTAATTTTTTCCCAGTATAGTTATCCAGTTGTCTCAGAATCATTACTGAGTAATTCCCCATACACCCCACCAGAATACTGTAGGGCGTCTTCTAAATGCAAAGTTTTAGCCCACCCCAGTTCCACTGAAACAGAATATCTTGCAAAAGTGCTCCAGAATCTGTATTTTTACAAATTTTTCCATGCAATCTGACACACACTTTTCTTCTGCACAGCCTGGCATTTGATGACACTCCTCTATCTGCCTCCTATAACTTATCACCTTAACTCTGGGTTCCCAGCCTCTCCCTGCCCCACCCCACCATTCACTGTGGAAAGAGAAAGTTCTTCAGTCACCAACAGGCATTTCCCACTGTCAAGAAATCTTAACAGCTCCCCACTGCAGGCAGATGCAGCCAATGGCATTTCAGCTTCATTATAGCCACAGTCAGGCCCCACCTAACCTCCCCAGCCTCCTCTCCACCCATAGTTGCACTGTGCACCAGCTCTAACTGACATGCTCTTGACCTCGCTGCCTTCACACATGACTGTTCCCCAGGGAACAGGTGCAGATAAGAGTCTGATGGCTAATTTCACAGAGGAGTCACAGAATGCTTCCCAGAAGAGGTGTTTGAGATGGGCTTTGAAAGGTGGAGAAAATACTGATGGTTAGATTGAGAAGAAAGGGATTTTAGTCTAGGTGGGAGGCTGGGATGTGGCCATGGGAATGTCAAGATTGTTGCCTCTCTCTCAGGCAGGGCTTTGGGGCTCCCAAACCCAGAGTTGTCAGCGGGGCCCCCACACTGTGCTGGGTGGTTTCAGGGCATGGGCAGGAGCTTCCACACATTACCTCCTAGGCACTAGAATGACAATAATAAGCTCCAAACTGTGAAAACTCAGTTGTGCCAAACAATCTAACTGACCTGGGGTTAGTACTAACCCTTAGAAAGCAGGTGGTGGGCACAGTCCATCCCTTGGGATGGTCAGGGGCATGTTTGCTGGGCTGGATCAGGCTTTCAGAGCAACTATCCCCACACTCTGTCTGTTCTGGATTCACTCATGGAACATAGGCACTACCTAGGGTCTGATGAATGGATTGCTCATGTTGGGAAGAAGTTTTCCACTAATCTAATAGGTCAAATAGTGCTGTTTCCCTGAGATGCCCAAGATATGTGCCTTGGATCAGGCCTGCAGCTTCATCACTTCATCAGCATCTAGCCAGCACACTTTCTCCCCTTGGACTGGGTCTTTTTCATCTTTGTACTTCCAGGGCCTAGCACTGAGCCCAGCACTAAGTAAATTACTGAAAATAGTTTCACAATACTTAAGTGCATCTACCACGTTCCCAAACTATACTAAACAGTAACATATTGAGCCTTATACATGTCCCCTTTTTGCAGATGACAAGACTGAGGTTCAAAGAGGTAAAGCTAATTGCTTCAGGTGCTATAAGAAAGGGCAGAGGTAGGGTTTGAACCCCAAGGGCAGGCCATTGCCTAGAAAACCCCCAAGAGTGCTGACCTTGGTCAGAAGGGCCCAGGTAGATTCTGCCTTCCTTTCCAGCCCCCAGATCAACCAGGAAGTCTTGAGGGTTAACTGCAGCTAGCTCTACTTGCACCAAATTATCCTCCTCATATGCAAATCATACTGTGTGACCCTGTTAGCCTCAGGGCTGAGCTTCTTGATAGATGTCTTTCGCCCAGTGAGTGGTAGATTATTCACTGTCTGGGAGACTCAAATCATTTTCCTTGGATGACTGTGGTCTCTGCATTCCTACTTTTCCTTCTCCTCCCTCCCAACCCCAAGGCCCAGACCGAGTTAGGTATTTCTGCACACTGGTTGAAAAGCAAATTCCACTCATAGCAAAGAGATACCTAGGCAATCAATCTGGGGGGAGTTATACCTGGCTGGTATTTGTCTTCCTGTCAGAAAGCCCAGGGACCAAGGTGGAATTGACATCATGGAGAGGCCAAGTCCAAAGTCCCAGAGATATCCCCAAAGAAAGCAAGGACAATGCTTATTACATTCAAGATGAAGCAATAAGGCAGCCAGAACGCCATCTGCCAGACCAACAGAAGTCTGGACTCATCCTGATTATTTGTGTTTGTTATAACTCAGGTAAAGATGATCCTAACTAATGTCCTGTGTCTAGACTGAACAAGTGAACTCTTAATATATGTTGGGGCTATATTTAGTGTTTTACACAATAACTATCAGGCAGGGACTTTTATTATCCTCACTTTACAGATGAGGAGACTGAGGCACAAGATCCCAAAGCTGGTAATGGCAGAGCCAGAACCTGAACATGGCCATCAGGTGACCTCTGCAGGGGAGACCCTCAAGGTAGCTGAATCCTTGCAGACAGGACTTGGGGGTTTGAATCACAGTCTCAACATTTTGGATAAACAAACACTATTTCTCAAAGTCTTCCCTCCCATCATGTGGGCCAGCCTTGTTAAGATTCTGCTCCCCTCTTTCACCTAGAAAAGTATTTACAGTGTTTCAAATCTTGTACCCATTGAGACTGAAAATGATCTGAGAGCAGGGGCTGTAATCTGGACTCAACAAGGGCCTGTTGAAACCCAGAAGCTTGTAGTTAATTAATCCACTAAGTTATCTGTTGTTACAAATTTAGTTATCTATCCACCAACCTATCTCATCATTTATTTGTATCTGCCTTGCTCTACATAAGGATTAAAAGAGGCTTTTGAATTCCTGTGAAACTTGATGAGCATCTGAACTTAATTTGAACTGATGATTTTAAGTGGTCCAGAAAGTACTGGTGGGTGATGGAGCTAAGGAAGAGCAAAGCCTGAGATGAGAGATGGGCAGGGTCAGGCAGACTTGTCTTCTGGCCATCAGCTTTCTGCCAGTTTCTCATCACCCCTAAGAAAGTCCTGTACTCCACATGTGTTGCACTGACCTGTTCTCTCATCAGTTTCCAGCAGGTGTCCAGCCATTCCTTTGATGGCATTTTGTTTCTAAATAAATGGCCATGGTACAAAAGGCACATCTGCCTACAAGCTTCCTAAGTAAAGTTCTTTGGGCTACTATGACTGGCAATATATAGAATACATTATGCCAAATGTGCACGCACATGTGCACACAAACACACACATTATAGAATAAAGTATATAAGGAAAAATGACCAGGGAGACTGGGTGACATATACAGTATATTCCAAAAGTGGACAATGACAAAAGTAGGGACTACCTGTGGACACCACTTTTCTTGCCCACATGGCAGGATGGCTACAAGAGTACTAATAATGATATAGTAGTTATAATGATCACTTTGCAAGTCATTTCTTTATTTATTCACTCAGTCTGCAATCATTACATGGGTCTTCTCAATGTCAGGCTAGTAATATGAAAACAGACATAAATTACAGACCTTATTATAAAGCCATAATAATTAACACAGTGTGGTATTAACACAAGTTAAGAAACAAATAAACAAACAAACAAGACACACTCAGAGGAAACAATGGAGTAAGAAAACACATCGCCATGTATATAGTCACCTCATCTGCAACTAAGGTGCAATTGCATTTGGTGGGGGAAATTACAATCTTTTAAATAAATGGTGCTGAAGCAATTGGATATCCATATGGGAAAAAAATGAAACTTGGCCCCTACTTCACACCATACACAAATATTAGTATGAAAAAGATGGTTGGCCTGAATATAAAGGATTAAACAATAAAGTTGTAGAAAAAAACACAAAAAACATATCTTTATGAACTTGGGACCAGCAAAGATTTCTTACACAGTTCACAGAAAGCATAACCACATAATCACTAAAAAAAGGATTGATAAATTGGGCTTCATTAAAATGAAAAACTCCTGAAGAAAAGTTTCTGAAGATTGACAACATTTTCAAAGCCAAACACACCTTCTTTCATTAGAAGATACCAGTAACAGAGGAAAAACACAAACCGTAGAATGGGAGAAGACATTTGCAATATATATTTGACAAAGGACTCATTCAGAAAAATGAATTTTAAAAAGGCAGACAACTCAATTAAAAATAACCAAAGATAACTCAAATGGATCAAAGACCTAAATGTAAGAGCTAAAACTATAAAAATCTTAGAAGGAAATAGAGGAAAAGCTTCATGATATTGGATTCAGCAGTGATTTCTTGGATATGATACTAAAAGTATAGACAAAGTAAAAAGGGATAAATGAGGTTTCATCAAAATTTAAAACTTTTGTGCACCAAAAACATAATCAACAGATTGAAAAGGCAACCTACAGGATGGGAGAAAATATTTGCAAATCATACATGTGATAAGGGGTTAATATGCAGAATACATAAAGAACTCCTACAATTCCAGAACTACACTTTTTAAATGAGCAAAAAGCTTGAATAGACATTTCTCCAAAGAAGATATACAAATGGCCAACAAGCACATGAAAAGATGTTCAATATCACTAATCATCAGGGAAGTGCATATCCAAACCACAAGATGCCATTACACAGGCATTAGGATGGCTACACCAAAGTCAGAAAATAGTAAGTGTTGATGAGGATGTGGAGAAATTGGTATCATTGTACACTGCTGATGGGAAGGCAAAATGGTGTAGTCTGTATGGAAAACAGTATGGTGCTTCCTCAAAAAAATTAAAAATGCAATTCCACTTTGGGGTATGTACTCTGAAGAATTGAAAGCAGAGTCTCAAAGAGATATTGGTGTACCCACATTCATAGCAGCATTATTCATAAGCCAAAAGGAAGCAACCCAAGTGCTAACTGATATATGAATGGATAAACCATATGTATTATATATATGCAATGGAATATTATCCAACCTTAAAAGGGAAGAAAATTCTAACTCATTCTACAACATGGATGAACTGTGAGGACATTATACTAAGTGAATAAGCTAGTCACAAAAAGAGAAATGCTGTATGATTCCACTTACATGAGGTACCTAGAATAGTCAAATTCACAGAGACAGAATGAATGGTGGTTGCCAGGGGCTGGGTTGGGGAGAGGAGAATGGAAAGTTGTTTGATAAGTGAAGTTTCAGTTTTTCAAGATAAAGAGTTCTGGAGTTCATTACATTGCACAACAATGTGAAAATACTAAACACTACAAAACTTAAAAATGGTTAAGATGATAAATTTTATGTGTATTTTTACCATAATTTTTTTTAATGGCAAAAGATTTGAATAGATACTTTACAAAACTGGTTATCTGAAATGGCTAATAAGCATATGAAAAGATTCTCAACACAATTACTCACTTGAGAAAATACATATTTTAAATCCACCATACATTCACCAGAATGGCTAACATGAAACAAACAAAATAATACCAAATGTTGGCAAGGATGTAGAACAACTGGAACTCTTCTTGGACATTGTTGGTGGAAAGGCAAATAGATACAACCATTTTGACAACTGTTTGGCAAAATCTTCAAAGCCAGACACACACCTACCCTATGACTCCAAAATTCCACTTCTAAGACTAAATTCTACAGTAACACGTACACATGTCTACCAAAAACACAGACAGGAAGGTTCATAATCTTTATTTATAATAGCAAAAAACACCAAATGCCAACCACAAACAGAATGCATAAATTGTTGTATATTCATGTAAGAATTATTAGGTAATAAAGATTAAAAAAGTGCAGCTACAGACAAAAATATGGCTGAATTTCAGATATAATAATGAGTAATGGAATTCAGACACAATACACTGTATACTATATGAGTTCACTTAATTGAAGTTTAAGAAAAACTAATTTTATGCTTTTAGCAAAAGATGTTAGCTGTGGTGGGTGTGACTAGGAAGGGGCATGCAGGAGGTTTCTGAAGTGATAAAAATGTTCTACATGTTGCTCTGGTTACATATATATTACATGGGTGTGCATATGTAAAAACAATTTGAGTTATACACTTATGGTATGTGTACATAAGCATATGTATGTTATGCCTCAATTTAAGTAAAGACATGGACTTCACTCCTAAAAAATACAAACTCTGTAAGGAGAGAACACAAACAAAAATGGGTAATAAGGTGTTGTAGATACCGTAATGGAAATAGGTTCTGAGTATAGGTCAGGGGTGGGGAGGGAGGACTCGCAAGGGTAGACTGCAGAGAAAGTACACAGTCTTAGAAAGTCAAATGAGGTTTCACCAAACAGAAAAGGGGATTAGTGTGGGCAAAGGCAGGACTATGGGAACCCTGAGTGTGTGAGAAGGTGGGTAGTTCAGTGTGGATAGACGGTCGGTGTGCAGAGAATAGCGGTGGGAGATGAAGCTGACGACATAAACCAAATCAGACTTCAGATTTGCTTATGTGAATGACTTCTCATAAACATTGTTGAGTGAATGATTAAGCCTTCCCACGGTCATGACACACCTGGTGCCTAGAGTCTCAGGAGAGGTGTGTTTGCATGGCTGCAAGTACCAATGAGATACAGTACTGGTGTGGTCATGGAGCCTGATTCTTCTAAAATGAATTTCCCCAAAGTCTGATGTCTTCCAGGCCCCAGAATTCAAGACCATTCTCACTCAGTTATGGTAATGACTCTCTGCTATGAAAACTGAGGGATTTTTTTTGTATTTGTTGTCTTCCCTCAACTTCCTTCCCCACTCTCTCACTATTTTGATAGTTGTCTATTTTTGGTTGTTCTGGTAGATGTCTTCAACATCTTCAAATAATACACTCAAATTGCTATTTCCTGGTCTGTCGACATCAGACAGAATCTATTCACTTCCTGCTATGAACAAAGAAGAAATCTGTGCACATTCCCATTTTTTAACCTTTCCTTCACCTTCAAACTTTTGTTAACTATATATTGTTACTTTTACATTGTCATTTCATAACATTCACATTGTCTTACATATTTAATTAAGTCTAGTCCATAGGTTAATTCTAAAAACTGAAGCTAATAAAAAGTGTGAATGTGAAGATTCCATTTCCTGGGGAGCCACTTTGTATGAATGGACCCAATGGAAGAAATGTAATCCCATATGACTGAAACTTGGTCACAGGTGAAAAGCCTTCCATAGTCAAGAACCAATAAATCTTCACACAAAGTATTTATGGCTGCTTTCACTTCTTCTTGAATCCCATGTCATCATCTTTTTTGATTCCTTTTTTTGATTGATAGAAATAACTCCAGGAGGTTTTTTCCTTCCAGAAACTATAATGATTGAGTGATAAACTTTCTAAGCTGTTATGCATTAAAAAGTCTTTATTTTCATTGCAAAGTTTGAGAAGATAGACAGAATTCATAGCTCAAAATCAATGTTCTCTGGAATTTTGGGCACTGTCCCTGGGCATCTTGCAGTACTGATGAAAAATTCTGATGGAAGTTATGATTTTCTCTGAAAGCTTTTATTTAAAATTTATTTTATTTTGATATCATTAATGTACAATTAGTTGAACAACATTATGGTTACTAGACTCCCCCTATTATCAAGTCCCCCCCACATACCCCATTACAGTCACTGTCCATCAGCATAGTAAGATGCTATAGAATCATTACTTGTCTCCTCTGTATATACTGCCTGAAAGCTTTTTTTTATCCTTGATGTTCTGATAGTTCAACAAAATGGGTCTAAATGGTCCTTTTCACTAATTCCTGTCCTGAAGTCTGTGATCTTTCAATTTTAAAATCTGTGTGTGTTTCTTCAACTTGGGGAAATTTCTTTTATTATATTTTTGTCTATTTCTACCCTTCCCTGTCTGTCTGCTATTGTGTGTGGTCTCTGCTTCCACATCTCCAGTTTGATAGATATGGAACCTCCTGAATTTGTCTCCATGCATCTTAACTTTTTTTCTCCTTCCTATTTTGGTCTACATTCTGGGACGTTTTCTTAATTTAGACTTCTAGAACACCAGCCTGATCTTCATTGATACCAATTATGTTATTCAGTTAGTTCATCCACTGAATTTTTTTCAGTAGTCATATTTTTTATCTTTGACAACTGTTTCCTTTTCCCTGATTACTACATCTGTATAGCAACTAGTTTCTTTCTATTAAATGAAATAATCTCTCAATTATTGCTGAGGATGCTCATGATAATTTATTTTAGAGTTCTCTTATATTTGAACTATTTGTTTCCTTTTGAGTGAGCTCTTTTTTCTTCTCCTGTTTTTCCATTTTGTGCCTTCTCTTTCTGCAGTTGATTTTCTTCTAATGTTTGGTGACCCTGATCGTCCATCCACATTTGTGAATGAAGGATTATGTTGTAAAATTAGTACATTTGCTAGGATACGGATTCTAGCTCCTGTAGCAAACACCCAACTGTAAGAGTACCTAAGATGAGATAAAAGTTGATTTCTGTCTCGTTGAGCAGTCTGGGTGTAAGTGGGCATGGACTGATATGGTGGCATCACAGTGTAGGTATGTTTGATCTTGATGTTCTGTTATGTACAGCATTTGGCATCCATCTCTCACCATCACGTCCACACTCTGGTCAGCAGGAAATGGAAAGGAGAGGGCAAGACTGGGACTTGTACGTGTCACTTTGGTTCACACCAGCCACAGGACTACAACTTGCTGTTAGGAAGCATAGGAAATGGAGTCTTTACTGGGTGGCCATGTGCCCTGCTAAAATTTCCATCACTACAGTAGAAAAGCAAGAGGATATTGTTGAAACAATTAACTGGATAGGGCTTCCTTGTAAGAGTTTGTTTGTTTTTTCTGACAGGTTTACCCTTGAATGTAATGGTGGAATCATTATGAACCCATACTGTGGGGGTGGGGGTTCTGTGTAAGAGTGTGAGGCGTTATGATGGCAAGTCTCCCTGTAAGGACTGTGGGGAAGACACTGGCCAACAACTTCTGTGATCGCCAACAGACGGGCTTTACTTCAGGGAGGGTGCAGGGGTGGACTTTACCTAAGGCGGAGCTGCCCCTGCTGGCCCCCTGCCTGCACACTGAATTAGCTAGGAGGTCTGGATCTCCCTCACGTGGGCTTTACTCTCAGACCCTGGTCCCATCACTTTTCTTAGAGAATATTTCTTGGGATTTGGACTGCCGCTGGCTGCCTGCCTCTACAGGTAGGTAGTGAGAGGGATTGAACTGTACTTGCTCTTCTGAAAAGTTCTTTGAGGGACTCCGTAACCCTGGCAGCCCATTCCTGTTCTGTTTTGTTGTCTCTCATTTGTACCATGCTCGGCTTTTCTGCGATAAAAAATCACTCAGGCCTCTGGGCTTGGCTACAGTGTCTTCTACTCTAACTTATCTGTCTATGTAATTTCACAGCCTTCCTATCTTCCTAAGACTTATTAACATTTTGATCCACGGATAACATTCTATCTTGTTCTCTAATATCACGATGTCATCTTTTCAAAAATGGCTTTCTCTGTTTTCTAACAGCTCCTACAGAAGACATGGAGGTGGACACTTGGGCTCTGGTGGCCAGGAAATCTTTACATTGTGACTCACTAGAAGAGAGGCCAATGCCTTTTCCAAGATACTGCTGCACCAGGAGGGCAGATGGGCCTTTCAAGCTGAAGACCATCATTTCAGAGCCCCACCATGTCTGCACTTGTGAAGAGTGTAAGATTGGAGGCACCGGAGGGAGGGGTGTGCTCACCCCTCCCTCCGGTGCCTCCAATCTTACAGAGAGTACATTCAACTCTTCTGACTCCAGATCCCTACTGAAGTGGCAAAGCCCAGCCAGTTCCATAAGGGCAGGAACAGCTGGTCTGGCTTGGCTGGGCTGCCTGGTGGCCCACTGAGCAAAGTCAATGACCAGTCTGCACACAGGATCTGGAAGCCACTGTATGGGCACCTGGCATGGAACTAAGCGTGCCAGGAGAAAGTGGCTCTATCCCATGCCTTGGAGGCTGCCCAGAGGCTGTTTCTAGTCCATAATTACTCCCCTTCTTAAGGTCCTTCAGGCTCTCCACATAGTTCAGACTTCATGGCATGGTTCCAACAGGCTCTTCAGTGGGATCCTGCTTGCATTGTCAGCCTCATCTCTCTCTCCTCCCTCCAGCCTGTGTGTTGTAGCCATAGAGAGCTGTAGAATTTTCAGAACAGATGTCATCCCATCGCCCATAATGCCTTGCCTTTCCTAGACATGTGGCAAACTCCTCAATGTCCTTCAAACGCACCTGCAATGGTTAATTTTATGTGCCACTGTGGCTGGACCATGGTACCCAGACATTTGGTCAAACATTATTCTAGATGTTTCTGTGTAGGTATATTTTTTTAGATGAGATTAGCATTTAAAGCAAAAGACCTTGAGTAAAGCAGATTACTCTCCACATAATATGCATGAATCTCATGCAATCAGTTGAAGGCCTTAATAGAACAAAGACTGACCTCCCTTGAGCAAGAAGGACCACTGTCCTCAGATGGCCTTTGGACTCCAACTGCAACTCCCTCTGAGTTTGCAGCCTGCCAGCCCACCCTGCAGATTTTGGACTTGTCAGTTCTCTACAATCACATCAGCCAATTCCTTAAAATCTATGTATGCATGTATGAATGTATGTATGTATGTACCTATCTATCTATAAATCCTGTTCTATTTCTCTTCAGATCCCTGACAAACACATCATCCCAGATACCAAATCCTCCAGGAAGCTTTCCATGACCCTCCGACATTCAGTCAAATACTCCTCTATGTCTCATGCTGTGTTGTAATTCATTTGTTTACAGGCTTCTTTCCTAGAGACAGAGATTTCTTTTAGGCCAAGGAGCCTCTCCACTCTCATTATATCCCTAGTACACAGCGGCAGGTATACAAATAAATGGTGCTTAATAATTAATGTTTGTCAAATGGCGAGTGAATTAGTGGGAACAAGAGAGGATCAAGGCCGGTGGCCTAGGGGGGTCTTACTCAGTAAATGGAGTCAAGTGAAACTCTCGAAAGGGACCCTGAAAGGCGGGCCAGAGAAGGACAAGATACTAGTCCTCCCAAACCCGGCTTGCAGCATCACTCTGAAATATAGGTCACTGTCAGGACCTCTCCACATTAGTTCAATCCAAGGGAGGACCACATGGGCCAGTTTACAACCAGTCCAGCTTTTCAAGGCCCCACTCAGGGAGCTTGGTTTCATTTACTACCTTGTGAATTCTGACCACAATTTCTTGTCAGGCGTTCTCACTTTCGGTCCTGACACAGGTCTTGCTCTTTTGATGATACCTGAGCTCAAAGCCCTTGAGAAATGCACTGTTTGTGTCCTTGAGGAAAGCAGTTCTCTAACTCAGTGCCTATCTCCTGCCCCAGATCTCTCTCTCTGTCCTCAGCAAGCAAGTACATGTTATCAAATATGATTTTCTGAGAATGAATTCCAAAAAGAAAGACAAAAAAAACCCACAAAAACTCCCACAATCCATACATCCTTTTCTCCATCCAAACCAAACTGACTTTGAAAATGCAACCCTCGTAGAAGCCTGTGGCCCGGGGCTATAGGGCAAGGTGGACCCTCTGGGATTCACTGTTCTGTGTTTTCCAAAGCCCCAAGCACAGGTGGCTGACCACTAGTGCACTGCGAAGAAATGAATGAGTGGATGAATGCAATAGACCAATGCTAAATTGAATGGATTGTAACACATCCCAAGCTCCTCCTTAAAGCTCAGGCCAACTGTGTTTATTTCAAGAAAGAAGAAAAAAAGCCAGAAGAAGATAAGTTATAGATTGACAAAGAGACTGGTGATTTAAGAAAGATGAAACACATCTTGTGACAAAGAGACAAACTGATAATCAACTGGGATAATTACACAGGGCGTGGACATTATTGAGCACTAATTATGTGCCAGGCCCTCTGCTGAGCACTGGAAGCACAACGAATCCTCATGACAGCCTGGCAAGATAGGCAACATCAAGTCCATTCTATAGGCACAGACAGCCACATGACTCGCCCAGGGGCACGCATTCAATGACGAGGGGAGCGGTGGTCAAGGCAAGCAGCTGGCTCCAGACTGTGTGCTCCTAATCTTCTCCCCACGTAACCTCCACATGGGACATTGGCAGCATTAATCAAGGAAACAAGGAAAACTCCAAGTTTGCTCAAGGGGTACTGGGTGAAGCCAGGCCTGGGGGATCCAGAGACTGGGATTTGCCCCCCCTCACTGTACTTCTGAGCAAGTTGTCCCTGGTCTGTGCTGCCTGTTCCCATATTTGAAAAGGAGGATATGGATTTCAGTTGGCCTCTGTATCTGCCATGATACCCTGGATGCTTCTGCTCCCTTGCCTGGGTCTGCCAGCTGCCCCGAGGCCCACTCACCCCAGAAGGCCTGATGCTGGTCCTCACTGAACCTTCCAACTAGGTCTGTGTAGATATCGACTCCCCCTTCTTGACGTTCCAGACTTTTTCTCCAGGACCCAACCTTCCCTCACCTCCTCCCTGTTGTGATATTCCACCCTGTGTCCCATGCCCCCCACC
This sequence comes from Manis javanica, assembly GCF_040802235.1. Taxonomy (NCBI): domain Eukaryota; kingdom Metazoa; phylum Chordata; class Mammalia; order Pholidota; family Manidae; genus Manis; species Manis javanica. The sequence continues at coordinate 32,128,726 of NC_133159.1, forward strand.
TCTCCAGCCTGCCAACCTCCCCTGCCACTTCCTCCCATCTGCCCCAGCTACTTCCTACCATTTCAACTTCTGGCCTTAGCCCTGAAATACACAGTGTCCTGAACTCAGGAACCAGGAAGGGTTTATTGACGTGAAAAATGAATTCACCAAGGCCTAGAATCACCCCTCTAAGTGCCTCCTTCCAGAGCCCACAATCCAGCCTCCCCTCCACCCCTGCCCTTCATCTTTACACCTGAGAAGATGGACAGAGCCACCTAGAGACCTTAAAATCCTGGCATCTTTTCCCCTCACCCAGAACTTCAGAAGACTCAATGGTGTTTCCTGTTGGTCTGCAGAAATAGGGCATCCCCTGCTAGTTGTGGTCCCCACCAGTCTGGCAGGGTAATGCAGCCCCTCTTCCCAGGATGGAGGCCCAGGGAGGCCTGGAGAGTCTAGAAGGGGGAACCACAGGGATGCCCAGAGGAGGGAGTAGCAGAGGGCAACCAGGACTGCTGGGCACTGAGTCATCTCCCTGGAGGTCAGGCAAGGCACAGCCCTACACAGTTGTCTGCAGGGGTCCCCCACTCCCTTCTCCAGAACTCTAAATCCTTCTAACATGGTACAATCCTCTGGGTTTCCCAGTAGGTTATGGCACAGGTGAATGATTTCTTTCCCGAACAGGATCACACCCCTGCCTTCCTGCCCAGGTCATTCATAGCTCCTCTCTCTTGTGGCAATGACAGCTGTCAATTTTCGATTGCTTACTTTGTGCATGGGGCTGGAATCAAGAGAGTTTATATTGTAGCACTTCAGTGTAGTTATAGCTTCATATCATGTCTCCAGCTATAGATTTTAGAGAGCAGAGGCTGTGTTTTGACCAACCTTGTGTTCTCTGTGCCTGTCCCATAGTAGGCACGGATGGATGTTGGTGAGTGAATGAATGAATGAAGTTGAAATTGTGGAAAACCTTAGTTAATGGATAGTTTACAGAAATCACCTTAATTCCTTTCTTGAAAAAGGGAGTATTTTAATTTCTGAAACTAGAGAGTATATTAATCTGTTAATGAAAACATTTTCTACATTTTAAGTGTCTCTCTCACAAACATAACTTTTGGAACCTGCTATAGTAGAAGGTATTTTGTACAATTCATATACCATAAATATCACTTTTTAAATGTACAACTAAGGGGATTTTAGTACATTCACAAGATTGTACAACCATCATCATTACCTAATTCCAGAATATTTTCTTCACTCCAAAAAGAAACCCTGTATCCATTAGCAGTCACTCATATTCCCCTCCCTCCAGTCTCTGGTAACCATTAATTTATCTACTTTTGTCGCTATGAATTTGCTTATTCTGGACATTTCATATAAATGGAATCATATAATATATGGTCTTTTATGTTTGGCTTCCTTCACTTAGCATAATGTTTTTAGCCATTTGCTTTAAAAATATCAGTACTTCACAGTGTTTCTCAGAGCACCCTGGCTCCCCAGGGTTCTGAAGCCATAATGCCTGTGAGACTCCAGGTCAGGGCCAGCTGCTTTGAGCCATCAGGACAGCATGGGATCCTGCCCCAGATGTACAGGTCCAGGCAGTGTGGGAGTCAGGTCATAGTCACAGCATGGACGTTCGCGGCCAGCAGCAGGACAGTGGTTAGGAAGCAGTCATGCACAGGGACTGTGCTCAGAACGCTCCTTGTGGGCAGGGAGAGTGCCAGGGAACAGCTGTTTGCAAACCCCATTCTCTGGTGCGGGGACGAGGGTATTGAAGCCACCAGCCCTGGGCCTGCCATTCTGAGTCTGAAGGGAGAGTCCAATTTCTGAGATGGCCTCAATGTTCAGTAGAAGGTGTGGGTCCCCAGATCTGCGAGTGCAGAATAGGCAAGAGACCCCGCAACTGCTTCACCACCATCTCTGTCTAACCCAGGCATCCATTTAGCCAGGAAGCAGTTCCTGGCAGGAAATCCCAACAGGCTGAGTAGAGCCAAGAATGCTCTGGTCTTAGGTAGTTTGTGCATGAATCAATCAATTAATGAGTTACTTCCATTTTTTTTTTTTTTGGAAATTTTAACTTGCTTTGTTCCACAGAAGATCTGAGGTGGTTTACAAAAACAAAATAGAAGCACAAATTAAAAATGACAAATCAACCCAGGGGAAATGGAAGACATAAGGTCTAGACCAGAAGGGATAGAAGAACATGGGCAGTAGTTTAGAAGGCCCCACATGGTGGCTCTATCTGGGCGCTGGGTTTAGGTTACAGCTTCCTGGCAGTAAAAGGAATTACAATATAGTTGCACATTCTCAGTGTGTTGATGACAAACCTACCAGTTCCTCAGAACAAGGGCAACCCTTCTTGGCACAAAGATCTGAAGGGGATTTCTCTCACGCAGTTTTCAATAGGGAGTCATCCATCAAGTCATTCCCCCAATACTTCTTGGGTTCCGATGTGCCAGCTCTGGGCTGGCTGAGTTGGCATCTAAGAATGCCAGGTGGGCCACACCCTTACATCATTGGCTCTTGTTTGGGAAACACTGGGCCATTAGGTAACCACCATTCCAAGTTTTGCCAGAAATACATACCATCTGTACTGTTATTTATGTAATATTTTAATTTACATTGAGTTGAATTTGACTTGTTAAAACAGAACCTCACCCTAAGCAATAGAGATCATAAGTGTAACTGCCAACTCTGAGTTTTTATTGAATCAAAGAAATTATTATTAAAATGGAGAACTTCACCCATGTTCCCCTAATATCATAAGCTCTACTCAGGGTTTGTACCCTGTGCTTGAGAAATAAGTGCCCACGCCTCACCCTGATGTGCAGGGGCATACCTCTCCTTCCAGACAAAGCTCCCCCCTATCTCCTCCACCTCACAGAATAAAGGAGACAGGCCCTAGGTGAGCCCCGGTAGGCTCCCCCATCCCACCCCATGATCACAGAGCTGGAAGGGCCCTTGAGCAGCATCCAGTTTAAAGCCCATGTGTGACAGATGAAGACGCTGGGGCCCAAGCTACAGAAGGGACTTGCCCCAAATCACAAGGCTAGTGACAGGGCAGGTGACAGGACTTCTAGCCTTGCCCCTGTCACTGCCTTAGATGGATGGGTGAACATTTATATAACCACACGCTGGAACTCACTGAAGGAGCCGAATAGAGGGACCAAGATCTCACCCAACTCTGTGGCAAGCCCCATGAGGGCAGGAGCCACGTCTGTTTGATTCACCAGGGTAAATCCAGCACCTAGCACTCTGCCTGGCATATAGTAGGTTCTCAGAAATCACCTGTGGGATGTTAATGACAGCTCAGGAGGACAGTCACTTTCTGGGAAGCAGGGAGGGCCCTGAGGTTGTGGAGGGCTATCAACAAGTTCCACTGTATTTGCTGTAGTCTTTTTCAAGTGAGGTGGCAGGTTTCCTGCTGTTTGTTATATTATTGTCTATTTCGTTGCTCCTTGGTTGAAAATTCTTGAAAATGTTAAATATATTTGTTAAATACATGAATAAACAATGTGAAATAACAAGTGTGTTTTCTCTCTGACAACATGCTACTCTTTGCCCCATGACTCTAACTGGAGAGGTAAAATGGCTTTGATTGCCATGGCCGTACACGCCAGCTGGGGGTCTTCCCAGTTTCTCATCTCTCCTTCCACTGCCGAAGCCCATGGCTCAGGCCAGGCCAGGCGAGTCCATCTCAGGCAAGGCCACAGCGTCACTCGGGTGGCTCACACAGACTGCACCCCTGGGGAACCCCAGCTGGGGCTGCATGGCTCCACGGATGAGCACCATGCCAAAGCAGTGAATGTTCCTCACACAGCCAAGCCACCAACCAATGTCTTTGTTCCTCACCTGCAAACAGGACAAGTCTTGGCATATATTTTGTGAACATCAGACCATTTTGTTGGGTCAAATGCCAGGCTTGGATGTACTCAAGATGGCTCTGTGAGTCAGACTCTCAGATTGGAAGGGGCCTTCTAGGGCTCTGGTAAAAGGTCTCATACAAGCCTCAAGGCCCCCCGTAGGGCAGGGCTGCTCTCAGGAGGCCACTCATGGCCTGAGGCAGCAGCAATTGTTCTTCCCTTTTTGCAAGAATGTTGGGGAGACATTTTGTCTGTATAAAAATAGAATCACCCTATGTACATTTCTCTGCACCTTGCTTTTCTCACGGACAATCTTTCCAGGTCCAAGGCTAATATTTTTTTGAGCAGTTAGCATACACCAGGCATAGTGATAAGCACCTCAGGCCTACAGGGCAGCAAGTCTATAGGGCAGGCAGTTATAATCCTACTTTGCCAAAGAAGAGACTGATGGTCAGAGAGGTCATCTAACACAGTTTTTAAGTGGTGGTATCCAGACCTGAACTCTGACAGTCTGTCTCCAGACCCTGTAGGTTCTGCACTTTACCATTGTATTTTACTGCCTTTCTAAACAGAGACAGGGTTTGTCTCATTATTTTAAATAATGGTGGGCCACAGTTTGGATATAACACTTTCAAACTTTCTCTGCTATTGGGTTTTCACATTTTTTCTGTTTTTTTTTTGTCACTGGAATTTTGCAATAAACATCCTTTGTATACATATCTTTACAGACTTGTGCTATTGTTCCATAGGCCGAATTCCCAGAAGTGGATTCATGGGTCAAAGGGTATGTGAGTTTTGGGTTGGAATGGTGATGGGGCCTATTGTTTGAGGTGTCTTCCAAGACAGGGCCATGTGATTTTCACTCACTGGTTTTGATTCTGCCCTGAGAACACACCTCTGATCTCTCTCCTCCAGGACCACCCCCAGGAAGGCATACTCTTCCCCAGTGTCCTCAAACGTTCTTCTGATAACACAGCTGCATGTCCCCTATGGCTGGTCTGGATACTTCTTAAAGTACAGCTCCCTCTGGGGTGACCTCCTGCCCATTGGAAGACACCCACAGAGAGGGACAGTATCTTTTCTGATGCCAGTGGTACAGTAGGAGAGATTCAAGTAGGTAGGATTCAGAGTTCTGTCAGCTGCTCCCAAGCCACACACCTGCTTCCTGAAAAAGAGCCCCTTTGTGAGATATTAAGATATTAAAGTCCAGCCTAATTCTACCCCCACACAGTAAAAAAATGGAGCTTATTCTTCAATTCGAGAAGATGCTGATGATTCTGGAGGCAGACAGCCCTTCAAGTATATTCTAGCTCAATGCCTTATTTTACAAAAGAGCCCTGGAGGACAATGACCAATCCAGGCTCGCACATTGGGTATCTAGCAGCACTTAACACGAGCTGGGAGCAGGGTCACTGGGGGGTGCTTTTCTGCAGCTCTCTCCGCCTGCTGGTTCCTAAGAACCATCTTACTAGAAAGGCATAGTGTAAATATTTTGCTAAGTAGCCAAGAGAGGAAACTTACCCAGGCTGAGCTGCCCTGTGCTGGGCGCTGGCCTCGGACACAATGCTCAATGAGGCTCATTATCTAGGAAGGGCAGCAGGACGGTGCCAGAGCCCGGAGCCACCAGGCTTGCCACTCTGGCTGCCACACAGAAGAGTCTCCTTGCGCTCAGCAGACTCTGTGGTTATGCAATGCCGGGCCAGGAGGTTAACTCTCCCCAGACAGGAGCCAACCCTTGTTCCTTCCTGCCTGAGCGTGTCCATCTGAAAATGCTCAAAATTGAGGGCCTCAGTGTTTGCAAAAAAATGCTCGGGGCCTGAACCTGCTGGTTTATTCCAAAGGGTGTAGAGTGCTCATCCCTGTAGCTCCTGGCACCCTCCTACTGAAGCCCTGGGCCCCCCAGCACAGTGTCTGCCTACAGCTCCTCAGGCATCGCTCATGGGCCTTGCAACCCTGCCTCCTGGTTTGTGCTCCTGCAGTTCCTCTGTCTGAAAAGCTCTTTCCCCCTTTTGTATCTGCCGGTTGTGTCCAGTTTAAGGCCCCCCTCTCTTAAACACAAGTTCCACTCCACATCCTGAAAACCTCCTCTGACCACCCAGCTACCAGTGACCCAGCTGAAACAGTAAGATTTCAAGCCAAAAGAGATCTGGGAAATTATCTATCCAACTGCCCCATTTTCCAGATGAGGACACTGAGGCTTGGAGTGGTTGACTAGCCTGGGGACAGAGTGAGTAACTGTATCACAGGGCTCTCCCCCCGCAAACTCTTTCTCTAATGCCCCACATCCCATCTGGCAGTGGATCATGTCAGCTCAGCCTTCAGACTCTTTCCAGAATTCAGCTACTGCCCACTGCCTCCACAGTGCAGCCTGGACTGTGACAGGGCTCCTGATGGTGGTACCCGCTTCTCAGCTGGCCTGTGCTGCCCTGGCCTCCTGCACTGGGGGCCTTTTAGAACATTCAGCATTGCAGGCCACACCTCTGCTCAGACCTCCAGCAACTTCTCAGTTACCTGCCTGCCCTCCACCTATCACCTCTCCAGCCTCCTCTCTTCCCACGTCCCCTCCCTACTCACCCCAACCGCAACACTGGCCCCCTTGCCATTCTGCTGACAGGATCCCGCCTGTGCCCACAGCCTCTTCCCCAGAAAGCCCAGTGTTCGCGCCCTCACCCCCTCAGGCCCTCACTCAGACGCCTCCTTCTCAGGCCCTCTTGACGGCCTGGTTCCTGTCCGGTCCTGACTGTCATCTTGTCACATACTATATATTTTACATAGTAAAAGATAATATCTTTATATTTATTTTATAGATAAAATATTCATATCTTTACTAGCTCACAAAATATACATCATGTGGTAAGGTGACACTAGGTCTATTTTCTCCCACCGGAAGCAACCTCACTGGCAGGAAGTTTTGTGTTTTGTCACCTAGGATGGTGCCTGGAGCCTTCTGCTCAGGCAGGGCTGATTTTAGGCACGATCTGCCTCTTTGAGGATGGATGATGGTGATGGTGGCCCTGGTGTCACTGTGACACAGCAGGTGTGTGTTAAGAGTTGGCGGAGGGGATAAGTGTGGTGGTACATGCAGAATCACTGGAAAGAGGGGCTCTGAAGGTTCCAGGGAGGCCAGCTGGGCAGCTGCTCAGACACTATATTTTTAGGGCTTTATGGGGGAAACTCCCAAACCTGGTCCTCAGTCCTCCCCCATCAGCCCAGGCAGAGGGGCTCCAGAATTGCAAATCCACAGAGGCAGCCACAGAGAAGCTGCTCATATGGGGCTGCAAGGTCCCAGGCATGGTGAATCCCTCCCTACTTTTAGGCACCTTGAATCTGCCAGTCCAGAATTCTCTACATTTTTTTAACAGCTCTCCAGTGGGTGACACATAGGCCCTGCTGGGTTTCGTGGCCCCAGCTGAGTTCCCTGGCCTAGGGCTTTATCCCTAGTAATAAATATCTGTTGAATGAAGAGGCGGAAGGGAAGGGGGAAAGAGACTAAGGTCGGCACAGGAGAGGAAGATGAAGCTCCGAGCAACAAGATGATCCCAAGGAAGCGCGCCAACCAGAACCGGAGCACAGACAGAATGGCAGGGCCTGTCCTGACAGGTGGGACAGGTGGTTCCAGTTTTTACTTGCTTTCCCACACCTGCAGGTATGCTGGCTGGGAGCACAGATCTCAAGCAAACAGAAACTTGCGATCTGGGTTTTATTTTGATTGACATTTGTATTTACCCAAGGCACAATTTCTTTGAGGTTGGCTGGTTTTATTCTAAAGAGGGGCCCAAACTGCGTTAGCTGGGTGACTGGCTGTCCAAACTTCTTTTCTTGGTCTGCCCAGCCCATTCTGACCCTGTTCTTACTTCTCTGACTCCCGCTTGAGCCTTTTCTTCCTCGATGTGTGTGCTCATTCCTCAGGCTTCGGTCCTTAATCCCCTCCTTAGTTCTCTTGCATTTCTTGCCTCATTTTATTAGCAGCTTCTATAGAGACTCACACCACCTGCCCTGCCCCGGAACTCCCTAATCTTACATTTCCATCTGCCAAAGTCTTGGCTTGGCCATCCTGCTGGCTGCTCAAATTCAATATACTTTAGCACCAAACTCACCTCTTCTCTATTTTTACTTTTAGTACCACCATCTCCTACATGTTCAGGCTTGCAACCTCAGAAACCCACTCCTCTCCCCCAGTATCACCCATCCATCCATCCACCCCCTCCGGGCCCTCATTTGTTCAGTTCCCACCGATGCAGCACCACTGTACACCAGGCTGAGCAGAGCTCTGGAAACACTGACCGTGCCTGTTCCTCCTCCCTCTGGGGAGCCTCCAGGACACCCAGGCCCTGAGGTTGTGAGAGGAAGCCTGTTTCAAACTAGTCAGTCCCACATTTACAAGTAATTACTAGTGTGACCTTGGGCAAGTCACTTGCCATGTCTGAGCTTGGGTGCCTTCTTCCCCTCTTGGAGAGGATTATTCATTCCCACTTCACTTCTCCCCAGCCTGGCTGTCACATGTGTGGGTGACGTCAGTCTGAAGAATACTTAAGATTATCACCTCAACCATGGTGCAGCCTTCTTCCTCTTACTGACCGTGGCCTTCACCCCCTGCCCCTTCCGAGCCTCCAAGCTGAGACAGGGCTCCAGAATTGCATTTTTAAGGAAATACCCCAAGCAATTCTGTTGCAGGGAGGTAGGTTGTTTGTGGATCACACTTGGAGAAATTTTGGCTCATGGGCTGAAGTTCAAACTCCCTCACCACCACCCCCAGTCCCCGACCAGACCCTAGCCCTGCTTTCCAGACATATTGCCATCAGTCTCTGGTGGGAGAACCCTCAGCGGTTGTCTCCTCCACTCACCACCCTGTGCCCAGAACTGAGTCTACTCTTTTCTTGCCATTTCCCCAGCACAGAAAGCCTTCCTGGCTTCCCTCTCTCTGAAAGTCTGTTTTCCACCCTGCCAGGTCCAACTCAAAGGGCTCCTCCTTCCTCTGTGAAGGTCAGAAACACCCTTGTCATGGGCACCTCACAGACACTCCTGTAATTTCTCTCTGGGTTGCTGGCTGGCTTTTCAGCCGCACACAGCCTAGTTTCCCAGCTAGACCGTAAGGTCCCTGAGGGCAACCAGATGCCTTACAGATCTTTGTGTTTAATAAGAAATGCTTTTGAGCATCTACAAACACTTACACACCCCAGTGGCACACAAGAAGGAAAGCAGAATTCCTGTTTGAGAAGGACCTGTCTAGATAAAGACAGAGGATACTTGCATGCTTGATCATAAAGAAATAAAGATAGGTACCACAAGTCCCAGAGCAAAGTTTCCTAATGCCATGGGGGATGCAGGGGAAGGGAAGGAAAATCCAGAAAGAAGGAACTTTGTGTGAAAGATTAAAGTGTAAGGAGTTCCACACTGGAGCGGGGGAGGGGGAAGAGGAGGGATGGAAAATGGGCCTAGGCTGGACGGGGAATGCTGAGCTAAGGAGATGGACTCATCCTGTAGGTCAGGGGTTGGCACATCCAACCTGCCACCTGTTTTGTACGTTAAGTGTTACTGGAACCCAGCCACGCCCATTCTTCTACACATTGTCCATGGCTGCTTGCATGCAGCACTGCAGAGTTAGGTAGTTGCAAGAGAGACAGTATGGCCAGCAAAGATGAAAACATTTACTCTCCAGCCATTTAGAGAAAAAGCATCGCTGATCTCTGCCATAGGTGTTGCTAGTGTGGATTTTCAGCAGGGGACAGCATGGCCAGATTTGTGATTTATCCCTGTATTACTCAGGGGCAATGTAAGGAAGTACTGAAGCAGACAAGCTGGCAGAAAGGGGAGGTGGTTGGGAGGTTGGTATGATTTTCTAGATGGGGGACAAAATGACCACCCTGCTGTTGTTATTAAGGATTTATTAAGAGTTACGGCAGGCCTGCACTGGGCTAAGCCCATTAGACATATTTCCTCTTCTAATCTGCACAGCAACTGCATGTAGTGTTACCCCCGCTCTCCAGATGAGGTACGGAATGAAGCAGCTTGCCCAGGGTAACACAGCTGGTAGGCAGCAGAGCCAGAATGCAGGCCCCAGGCCAAGCTCAAGGGGCCCTCAGGGCCATGCTCAAGCTCTTCAGGGTCGAGCATGTTTGCTGGCTGATGGATCCCTTAGAGCTTCCCTGAGAATTCATGGAACACAGGTCCTCTACAGGAGAGAATCTACCCTGAGTCAGGCAGGAAGTGGGAGGCAGGAGCATGGCTATTTTGGAAAAGCGACATGAAAAACCACGAAACTTCCTACCTGTCCCATTTTGTTCCCATCTGTCCTCAGAAACAAGGCTGTCCCTCTGTTAGATAAAAAGGTGTTTCTCCTCGCACAGTGGCTCTGCCGCTGGTGGTAGGAGAGAGAACTAAGCTTAACACACGTTTGCTATTTTTAAAGGTCTATATAAACAAACAGAGCTATGTAAATAAGAAAAAAATGAGGTCATCCTTTTAAAATCTAAAAATGCTCTTTTTCTACGGGGTGAGCAGCAAAACCTCGGAAAGAACTGGTGCTTTTTTATCCCTGAGAGGTCTCTGCAGCCCACAGCCTCCTGAACACACCAGGCCTTCCCCTCCCTTCCTCACACCAGCCAGGCAATCAGGACTCTTGGGTTTTGTCCTGACTCTGTGCACTTTGCCCCAAATGCCCAAATCCACTGTCCAAACCCAGCCACCCCTTACCTCCCCAGGGCCCTGATATCCATCCCCAGTCAGGCCACTCGCAAGCACTGCCACTGCACAAACCTTAGCATGCTGCCCCAGCTGTTCCTCTGCCATCTGGGTCCCCTTTCCCCTGCCCTACACCTTGATCTGCTGGCTCAGTGGCTGCAGAAGGCCCTTTGAATGCAGAAGCAATTTGTGTCCTCCCTCCATACCCATGCTGGTTTCTCTGACCAGATTTTAAACTTTTCCCACATTCTGGACCTCTTCTTCCAAGCCGATGGATGGAAGTCATGAGCACAGCCACTGAGCTGTGTTTAGGTCATCAGCAAATGTTGGGAGACACCTCAGGTTTGCCAGGAGCTCACAAGGTTTCTGTTTCCCCAGTATCTTTTCACTACTGAACCCCCTGCCCACCCCAGAATCCTCCCCACCATTGACAGCATCGCCTCCCTTCTCACCTCTGCCTTTTCTACTGCTTCCTCTGCCTCCTCATCCCAGCTCTCAGCGTCCTTGGCACCTCTGTTATCCTTAAGCACAGACATGAGAACCATCAATATTTGCCAAAGGGGCACTTTTCAAATCATGTCTCAGAGCTTCTTCAAATGTCATGTGAGAATTTCATTCTAAAAATATAGTTTGACTCTTTTAAGTAAAACTGTTATGGAAAATGGACCTACACCCCAAGCATGTTCTATGGCACATTATAACTCATTGAATACACCCTATGGGTGCAGCCAGCTTAACATGGTTTGTGCAGACCTCAGATTAAGGCCTGGGAAGACCGTGAACTTCAGTGTCTTCAGCTAGAAAGATTAGGGCTCTTTACTGGGCATCTTTATATTGTTTTTAAATTCGGGACTAGACACACTTACATAAAACCACACAGACAAGTACACGCTAAAGCTTTCTGTGACATGAGACTATATTACGCGGACTGTCGTGAAGATGTTACAAATGCTTCCTGTCTGAGTGTTGTAAGAAGAAGGAATTCAAGCAGTTGTCTGTGGCTGTCAATGATGCAAACCAGAATTCCCTTCTACTTCTCAAATCTCCTCAAAACACTGAACTAAAGACCATCCTGGACTGCAAGGTAAGCTGAGAGAAATTTGTTACCATTCACACATCTTGATACGACTCAGAATTTTGCTAATACTCTGTGACTGAGACAAACAAAACAAAAGCAGTAAAGCAATATTGGATATTACAGTTGATAGAGTGACACAGTGATCACCTAGAACAAAGGCCAGCAAATGTCTTCTATAAAGGACCAAATAGTAAATATTTTTGGCTCTGTGGGACAAAGAGTCTTTGTCACAACTACTCAGCTCTGCTGTTAGAGTGGAAAAGTGACCACAGATAATGTGTAAACAAATGGCATGGCTGCGTTCCAAAAAAATTTTTATTTATAAAAATCAGGTAGCAGCCTGGGTTAGGCTGTAGCTTGCTGACTCCTGATCCTGACTCTAAGATTTCAATGTTTTTATACACCAGAACCTCTGCTTGAGTCGTTATTCTATTGATGGACTTTCACAATTAGCATAGATGTAAAAAAATATGAACTTAAAAAGTAAGTGTGTGTTAATAAACTACAACTTTAACGTGTTTTACATTATTGGCATTCCATGTTGGATCTGACTTTTTTAAAGTGGCTTCTAAGATTACAGAAGTCTGCAAAGGACTAGCAGAGAGCTTTGCTGCTGAGAAAGTGCCTTAATATCTGTTTACAAATTAGAATCATCCTCTAGTCACTTATTCAGAAATCATATTTATTTTGGAGACAGCCCTAAGCACAGGTCCCTACTAAAGGGGGGACCATAACTCCACATCTCCCTGCCCTCAGATAATCCCATACCTAGCTGCTGCCCAGCTTCAGATGACATTAATGGGCCTCCCAGCACAGGGGAGTCTGCAATGCCACTGAAGGCCGGCATGAAGCTGGCTCCTGCTTGGCACACCCGCCTGCCTAGGCCTGAGACCTTTGCCTTCTTCACATGTCATATATTCCAGCCCCTTCCCTGGTGGCCGGGGAAGGATATGCCAGGAGTGGCCCATGAATGCCTGGATACTCCAGAAGCACTGAGTCAGCACCCTATTAATCCCAGATGCTTTTCTTTCCCAGGGAGAGCATGAGAAGGGGCGGGGCCCAGATTTCTTGCTGGAACTGACAGCTCATTTCCCTCTGGGCCAGTCCCATCCTCTGCAGATTCTTTCATGCAGCTGGCAGAGCCCATGCAGACAAAGACAGGGAGTGAAGTAGGGGAAGGCAAATGCCAGGTCTGGGGAGGATTCGCCCATCTGCACTCTCCATACGAGTTTCCCATGTCTCTGCCTGCAACCCTCAGAAGTTTTGGTCTCCAGCCTAGTTCAAGCATTTACTGCACACCTCGCTGAATAAATCCAGCTAATAAATCCCACTGAATAAATCCTCAGGCTGCTAGAGGAGGAAACCTATAAACAGCTAACTGTGATACGTGCAGAAGGAAATCAGTGCTAAACTGAGGCACCATGAAGTGTCCCAGGGTGCCAAGGAAGGTGACCCACTCATTCTGGTGCTATTGCTTCCTATTAAAATGTAGATATTCCTGGGAGAAGGGTCATCCTTGAAGCTGTTGCGGCCTTTCTTTGGAAAACATCTCAATAGAGAAGAAAGTGCTGGGTCTTTTGTAGCCAGAGAATGTGATCCTTACTAGCTATGTGACTGTCTTTAAATTACTGAACCTCTCTGGACTCAGTTTCCTATCTTTACAAAAGAGCCAATAGAACCAGTTTCACTGGGGTTTTTGTAGGACTCAGACTTGGCTGTAAAGTGCTAGGTCCCAGTCCCTTTACTTCATCCTGACTCTCAGGGACTCAGGCACTGAGAACAGATGGCAGAGCACGGCAGACATGTCACAGTGCTGCAAATGTGAGGGCAGAGTGGTGGCCAACCTCTGTGCATGAGTCAGGAGAACTGCTGACATCTGGGGAGCCTTTGTTTTGTGTCCAGCAACATTCTGAGACGGGGGATTCCTGGTATCATCACAGCAACCCTGTGAGATAAGTACCACTGCTTTCCCATTTTACAAGTGAGAAAGCTGAGGCAAGGAGACTGAGCAACTTGCCTCTCAAGCCAGGAAATGCAAGAGCTGGGATCTGAACTCCAGAGCCTCCATTATTAAGCACCATGTCAAACATCTCCCCTCAAAATGAAGTTCAAATACTCAGTCCTTCTTCCTTGGGGGCTAGGGAATGATTCCTTCACCCCCGCTGGAGAGCCCTGCTCACAGCCTGGGTCTGATAGGCCCATGAGGTGCAGTCGAGCTGTGGGCAGAGACCAGGTAAAGCCACCCCACAATTCAGGCAGCCGCATATGAGGCCCTGCCCTCCTCTCCATGAGTGAGAAAGCTTCTGCTTGGAGGGAAGGGGATGAGGCTCTGCCCATGGCACACGAGACTGGAAGCACCCCCACGACTCACAGCCCGCAGACCCCAATGCAGGGTGAGCATCACCAGAGTCCCAGGGCACCTAGTCAGAGTCAAAATACAGATTCCTGTGCCCCTAACCCTAAAAGTCTGATTCAGAGAGCATGGGTGGGCCAGACACCCGCCTCCCTGTCTCTTTCAGTGACTCCGATCCACTCCACAGCCAGCCAAAGTATCCAAAGACACATTCCTGGCCCAAAGAGATAACACCGCAGACCTAACCTGAACCCCAACCTGAGCTTCTAGCCTGAGACCACAACACATACCTGAAGAGCTACAGGAAAAAAAATACATACACACCAATGCTGGGGCCCATTCCAGGCCAATCCATCAAAATCCCTCTACGGGAATTTTTTAAACTCTCCAAATGATTCTAACGCACAGCCAGGGCTGAGAACCCAACAAGCTTTCAGTTCTTCACTACAGGGAGGCCCTCAAGAGATGCAGTTGATCTACAATACCCACGGTGCTCCTCTGACAGGGGTTGGGGGTGGTCAGGGGCTTTCCAGGTAAGAGCCATCATCGGCAGAGGGCAGAGGGGTGAGCAGGGAAAGGTGGGGCTCTGGAAAGCAGCAGGCCATGGGGCTGCGTGTGGGAAGCTGGTGGTCCCTTGAGAGGAATGGCTGCCAGGGACAGAATGGGAACTGAAGAAGTGGAGAGACAGGGCTGCATTTTGGGGGAGACAGCATGAGGGGAACCAAAGTGTGCTGGCCCTCAAGGTCTCTACTCCTGGCCATGGAAGTCTCGAGGACTCCCAGCTTTCACAGAGGTTCAAGGTAGGCAATAATAATAATAGTAGTGATGTATTTTAAAGAGGAAGAACATGAGCGAGCTCATGCAGGGAAGACCACAATGGTGCCCCCAGCAGGCATATTCAGGGACAGCCCGCTTCTCACCTGCGCTGAAGGCACCACTTTCGATGACCGAAACTGAAACGCTGTTCTCGTGGAAAACCAGCGTTCATGACCACTCCTGCTGCAGCTGCTCTCCTCTCACGCTCTGCTCCTCCCTCCAGAAGGGAGAGCTGGCCAGCCCAGGATCTCTCCAGGCTCCTCCATGAACTACTTTGAGGCTGCTGGGTTTGTGCCTCGAATCCTGCAGGGGACAGTTGAAAAGCATGGTCAGAGAGTTTGCTCGGTCAACTTCTTTATGGTCCCTGGTCCCAGGAGGCCCAGGCTCCCCAACTCCTCCCAAGCTGCTTGTCTTGGTGCCAGAGCAGATCCTCATGCTCTCCAGGGAGACAGCATGGCATGGTGGCCCTGGGTGCCTACCATGTTCCCTACTTTGCACATAGCACCTAACTTCTCTGAGCCTCTATTTCTTCACCAGTAAGTAGGAAGAATTCTAAGATGACCCTCAAGGTTTCCTGTCCCCCTGGTGTACAGGCCCTACCTAATCCCTAAGACTATGAATGTGATGGATTTACTCTCATGACTAGGTTATGTTACAGGGCACAGTTGACCTTAATGTATGGAGATTATTCCACCGGGCTTGACCTAACTGAGAAAGCCCTTTAAAAGCAGAGTTTTCTCTGGTTGGTCACAGCAGAGAAAGTCATAGATACTAGAATCAGGAGAAGAATTTGACGTGCAAGTTTGGTGCCTTGAGGATGGAGGGGGCACATGCAAGCAATGCCCTGCCGACAACAGCAAGAAAATAGGACAAGAATCCTATGACCCCTGGATTGTGCCTGGATTCTGTCAGCAACCTAATGAGCTTGGAAAAGTGGAATTTTCCCCAGAGCCTCGGACGAGAACTTAGCTCACAATACCTTGATTTGTGCCCTTAGCAGAGAATCCAGCCACTGTGTACCAGCCTTCTGACCTATAGAATTGTAAACTAACAAATGAGGTTGTTTTAAGCCACTAAATTGGAGGTAATTTGTTACACAGCAAGAGAAAACTAATATCACCTGCAAAAATGATTCATATTCCAGTACAGGTGAAAATTAAAAACAATAATAGACATAAGAGCACACTGTGTTCCCTAAATCACTAAACAAAACAGAGCATTCAGGGCCAAAGGAGGCTTGGCTCAGGGTAGGAGCTCAACAGCAATTACTAATGAATGGACACATGAGTGAACATAGGCTTTTCATAATCAACTTGCCAGGTTGTTGTAAGAATCACATAAGAAAATACAGAGGAAGGTGTTTCATGATCTAGTGAGTCTGAGTTGTCTGAGCTGAGTATGGCACGGTGAGTCACATCCACGCTCCTCTCTTGGAGCTATGCTCCGGTTTGTCTGCTGGAGGCAGCGTGGCGTGATGGCAAAGAATGCGGCTCCCAGGGCCAGGATACCTGCGTCCCAGTTCCAGCCTTCTATTCATTACCTCTGTGCCTTTGGAACGTTGTTTAGCCTTGCTGTGCCTGAAAAGGGGGCTGAGAATGGCCAGTACCTTGTGGGGTCTCAAGGATTCAATACATGGAAAATGCCTAGACCAGTGCCCAGCATATGGCACGACCGTATAACAGTTCTGAGTATTATCCCAGAGCATACCCAGTAATCTAGGTCTGGAGTAACCTGCATACAGGCCTGGGACACTGTCACCTCCCTTTTCTTGGGTTCCATGCTTTTTATTGACACAGTCTTAGAATAGTGTTTTGGCGACTATATTCCACTGTTGACTCCTATGGATGGTACAGGTAACCAAAACCCCTCTGCTGTCCCCTTGCTGCCATTCCTGCTGCTCTTGAATCCAGCCAACCCTGCCGCACACCCCAGGGCAGTGTTGCAGCACCGCGAGTGGCATGGCTGAACTTGCTCTGTGGCTCCTGCCTATCGTTTCCTGATTCTATTTCCCAAACCATCCAAACTTTTCACCACTCCGCGATTTTCCATCATGCCCAGATCTGACCTCATGCTCTCCAACAGATCTCAATTATTAATAAAAAGAGCTGTGCTTGATCCCTCCAGGGTAGAACATGCTATTCTGTGAACACAGTTCACAATTTCCCATCTCTGAGCCTTTGCTCAAATGCCACTCCCTTTCCCCAAACACCCTTGTCTACCTGGCCAAATCCTGCTCACCTTCCCTCAGAAGGCTCAGACAGCTCCCCTGACACTGGATGTAGGTCCTGCCTCCCCAGAATACCCGGACCACATTTGTTGTGGTTCTGAAGGTAAGTAACGGTGGTCCCTGTGTACAGAGACTCTGGAAGTCTTAAAGCCCCTGTGGACAGCACACACCTCAGGCAGGTTCGCTCTGACCATCCTCCACCTCTGAGTGTAGTATAGTGTCTCACATACAGTCAGTGTAGAACAATTCTCTGTATAACCTAATTTGGTTATTCATTCATTTAACAGATGCTCATTCAGGACCTATTTTGGGTCAAGCCTGGTGGCAGGTGCTGGGAGTAAAAGACAGCAAAGATTCAGTCCCTACCTTCTAGGGGATCACAGTGGGGGCTCAAGATGGGAGAGGAGCAAGGGATCAAAGGAACGTATCACACTTTCTCTGGTTCTAAGCTTCTGCGTGGTGAAGGCATAAAGAGACAGCTAGTCAATTCCGATGGTGTCTGAACATGTGAAGGGAATATTTCAAACAAAAGAAATCCCCTAAATGGCCAAATGTTCAAGAAATTACATGCCATACATATGGCTGGAAGTGAGGTTCAGCAATAGCTTATGAGGGAAGAGATGGGCAGGGGAAGCACTTGATACATGAAATACGCTGAGGTCACTGCTTTGTTTTAATCAGTGAGGTCATGTGGGTCAGGACCATGGGGTATGACTCCAGGAGAAGATGGGATCAGGTGGAAGAAGTGAGCCGCTGCTCTCCCACCCACGAGGGAGGCCAGTATCACTGGAATGCAACTTCTGGCCTCCACTGGCGGGTGGAGTACCAGACAGACACACCCGCATCTAGGTCACCAGGAAAGGTACACACTCCTGAGGTTCTACATGGCAAACAGAGCCCATGTGTTTACCTTTTCTTCTCCAAACTCTGAAATAAAGAGAGAAATGTACAAATAAGCACAGATCCATAGTAGCACCAGCTGGCTAGAAAGTCTGAGGAAAAGCAGATGAGTGGGTGTGACAAAAGATCTAGTCAGAGCTACGTCAGCCCTGCCCAGCAGGGGCAGGGAAGGCCCACTTGCCAAACTCCCAGGGA
This sequence comes from Manis javanica, assembly GCF_040802235.1. NCBI lineage: Eukaryota > Metazoa > Chordata > Mammalia > Pholidota > Manidae > Manis > Manis javanica. The sequence continues at coordinate 32,146,818 of NC_133159.1, forward strand.
AACTTGCTCAGAGGCAGTGAGTCCTGGGGCAGGGCAGGCTGGATGGAATTCCTGAAATCCAAGGATAATGAGTGAAGCCTGCAGGTTTCCAAAAGACCAAAGTGGGGACAGAAACCACCTACCCCCACACCTTACTGTCATTAGAATGACTTTCTTCTTCCAGGAGATTCTAGCCCTGACAGTGGCTTGGTTGTTCATTCCAGAAACTTGCTGCAGGATCCATCAGATCTCCAGTCAACAGTCTGTGCCCTAAGAGTCTTTAAATCCCTTGCCTTGCCTCAAAATTCCTCACTGTTTCCACCAGTCCCAGACTGCTGTACTCCTTACACAAACCAAACCAAGACCCACACTGACATACCCATTTTAAGGGAGGCTTCCCATCCTTGGCAAATTCCGACCTCAGCTCTCCCCTCCGGATGCACCGAGGTTCCCTGGAAGTGATGGTCCCCTTTACCCAGGTGAGCAATGAGCTCAGCTCTGTCTCTGACAGTCTCTACAAAAATGTTGAGAATCTAACTGACATTGGCCATGACATCCACATCATTTCTGTGAGAGGGCAACAGACCAAAGACTGCAGAGCTCTGAGGAAAAAGGGTTAAAACCCTGAGATCCATTACTCAGCCAAGTCACAAAGCTGAATAGAGGAGTCCTAAAAATAGTATGCCACCCACTCAACCTTCTTTAAAAAATTACTCCAGGAATTACTACAACAAAATAAGAACTATCAGAATAAGTAATTCAAGAAAAGGCAAGACAGGGTACACAGGAAAAAGTGATGAACAATAAAAGTAGAAAAACATACAGTCAGATCTAAACAAATGTTAATAATGATGGTCTCATCTTTTGGGAATAAGATACTATTCAATTCTTGATACTAATAGAGAAGCATGGGTTTTAACTTTTAATTTAACAGCGACTATTTCCAGAAGAAAAATACAAAACAAACCTTTTAACCACTATGTGCAAGGGAGAGGGAAAATTAAATTAATTCAGCAAGGGCTAGGGAAAGGAAAAGTAAACAGGAAAAGAGTAAGTATCATAAATAAAAGACATAAAATGAGAGATGAAAATAAGTATCATAAACAAAGGACATAAAATGAGAGATGAAAATAAGCCCAATGTATCAATAAACACAAGAATGTGAACAAGTCAGTTACTCTATTTGAAGATAAGAGATCAGGTTGAGTCAAAAAAAAATCCAGTCAAACACTGTTAGGAAGTGACACACTTAAAACAAATGGACAAAGAAAGGTGGAAATTAAAGAAATGGTAAAAAGACATAACAAGCAAAACAGTAACAGAAAGAATGCAGTGACGCCAATAATAATATCAGACAAGATATGAAAATGTTAAATAGAATAAAACGGGGCATTTTATGTTGATAATGGGTCTATTTCTCCAAGAAGACACAAAGGTCATGAACCTTTACCTTCACCTGGAACAACAGATCATAAAATATATGAAATAATATAATTTTAGAACCACAAGGAAAAGGCAAAAACAGAACATTAAATATCCTGAGCATGTTATTCAAAACTTGATGGTACAAGTAACGTCCAAAGAAAAGTATGGAGGACTTGAAGATACAGTTAGCAAGCTTAATCTCAGATATACTCAAGAAAGAGAGAAAACATCTTTTTCTCAAATGTCCTTGTACTAGACTATAAGAAATCTTAAATTCCGAGATGTATATCGCAGTCTCAATTCTCAGGGCAACAGAATTAGAAATTAATATGTAGCAAAAAATAAAAAAGTAGATTATGTGCATGATAATTTCAAAATGCTTTTCTAAATAACTCTGGAGTCTAAGAGGCACAAAACTGAAATTGTAGAGTATTTATAAATGTACAACACTGAGAACTCTACTTTTAAAAATTTGTGGACTGTAACCAAAACTGAATCTAGAGAGAAATACAAGCTTTAAATGATTTTATGATAAAATAAGAAAGATTGAAACTAAGTGAATTTAGCATCTAACCTGAGCTGAAAAAGAACACACAAAAAAATAAATCAAAATAATCTAGACGGAAGAAATGAATAAAGCTGAAACAAAAATGAATAAATGAGAGTACAGTAACTGCAGCAAAAGAAATCTAAAGCTTCAAACTGGTCCTCTGAGACCAACAACAGGAAAAAACTGCTCACTAATCTGACTAGCAGTCAAAAGTAAAATACAAATAAGTGTTAAGAAAGGCAATGTAAACATGTATGTGAGCATTTTTTTAAATTCAAGAGAATTCAATACATAATTTGATGTCAATGAATTTGAAAACTGGTGATTTTCTAGAAAACTATGAATTATAAAACTAATAAAGAAAGCAAAAACCTGAATAGACCAATAACAATAAAAGAGACAGCAAAGACTATCAAAGATGAAACTCCAAATTAGTGGAGAAAGAATGGATTGTTTACATAAGAGAGTTGTGACAACTGGCTGTTTATTCATTTAACAAATATTTATCAAATGCCTACTGTGTGTTGGGCACTGTTCTGGGTACTGGAGATTCAGCAGTGAACAAGACAGAAAAGGTTCCTGCCTTTATGGAGCTAAGGGTAGAAGAGCCAGGGAGAAGAACAATAAACAAATAAGCAGGTAAAACAAGTGGTATGAACAAAATGGAACACAGAGTGAAGGAACATAGAGAATTCTGTTTTACATAGGGTGCATGTACCATGTGCACACAGACATTTATGTAGATTAAGGACCTAAAACATATAAGCAAATCCATGAAAATGCCAGAATTATTAGAATATTTGTGTAATTTAGTGTTGGAAAATAACTTTCAAATTCTGAACTAGACCTCAGTGCTCTTAAAGGAAAAAATTAATAAATTTGACTACAAAAAAATATTAATCCCATATAACAAAAGGCCCCATCAACAGTTACAAAGCAAATAACAGACTAGATAAAAATTTTTGCAACAAATACAAAAGGAGGGTCAATATCCATAATATGTAATGAGCACCCACAAAACAATAAGAAAAGACACGTGATTAATAAAATGAAGAGAGGAAATAAACATTTTTTTCAAGAAATTAAAATGTCTAACAAAGATATGCAAAGATGCTTGACATCATTAGTAATTAAAGAGATATACATAAAAGTCAATATCACCTTTCCCCCCATCTAATTGGCAAAGAGGAAAATGGTTGCTACCATCCAGTACTGGAGACAAGGAGTGGCTAAAATGTATGTTAACCCTGCAGCTTCACAAGTGCATACACACAAAATACACACACATCATCTCACACAAACACACAGATACATATATATGATTGCTGCAGCACCATTTTTAACAGGGAACATGGAAACAAATTTAATATCCATCAGCAGGGGATTGGTTTAATAAGTAAATGATGATAAATCTACTCAATGGAATAGAAAGGGACAATAATAACATTTCTTTATTTAAAGTAAGTATATACTCCTACCAGTAATAGAGATTTTTGTGACTTTATGTGTTGAACCTGGCACTCAACACTTCCCATGGGTGATCTGCCTCGCCCCTCAGAGCCTGCAGGATGGAAACCACTACTGCTAGCCCCATTTTCCATGTGAGACAGCCAGGCTGAGATCTGACTTTGGTCTGACTCTGGAGCCTGCACACTTAGGTGTTAAAAACACTTCCTCTCAAAGGGATGGTGTGAAAAAGGGGAAAAGCAACATCACAGACACACCCATGTCTGTGTGGCTGTGAACACTACCAGCGACCTGGAGGATAAACACAAAGCTGTCAGCTCGGCCTAGGGGTGGGACTGCAGAGTGGGTGGGGTTTGGAGCATCATTTTTTTCTTTATACATTTCTATACTGTCCTTTTTTTAATAACAATAAGCATGTGTCACTTTCATAATTTAAAAATTGTAAATTGAACATGATATAAAAACATCTTATTTTTAGAACACAGCTGAACAATGAAGGCCTACCAGGGCAAGAGGGGTGCATTTGCAAGGGGGTACCCACCCTGGCAGGAAGGACCTGGGCCAGATCCTTTGCAGGCCCCACCCAAAACCTTGCCGAGGGAGGGCTGTCCTCTCTCTCCACACCCTCTCTGTGGAACCAGAGCATCACAGCAGGGCCTCTGTTGGCAGGTGAAGGGTGCCCCACATCCAGCCTGGGCAGTGGAGCTGGGATCGCTGCAGTTCACCTGATGAAGGGCTAAAGAAACCCCCAGATGCCTGCAGGGGTCAGCCTCCCAGTCAGGACTGCTGCTTCCTAAAGGCCTGGCTAGGAGGCTGAGGGCTTTGATTCCCAGCACTGGGCCTCACACCCTGATCCCAGGGGAGGTGGATAAGGCTGGCTCTGAGGCCCCACTGCCCTCCTGACACACAGCCTGTCCTGTAGACAGGGCTGGCACATAGATAAGCTGATTTGATCTGCTTGGGAAGAGGACTGTGGGATGAATCTTCCTATTTTTATTTTTATTTCCACCATCGTGGTCTGTGGGTTAACAAGAAAACACGAAAATTGAAAACACTGGGACACACATGATAGAATCACATGGAATAATATCAGTGGATCATGCTGGGCTGCTTAGCAATTGTGAGGGGAAATAGGGAAAATTAATGGCATGCTTCATTTACCTAACAGCCCCAAAGCAGCCATGGGACAGCACAGAGACCCAGCCCAGACAACAGAAGGACTTGGGTTCAGACCCTGGTTTTACCCATTAATAGCTGTGTGACCTCAGTTTAATTACCTAACTTCTCTGAGCCTCATTTTCCTCATGAGTAAAAAGTGGAGAACATCACCCCTCCCTGAGTCTGTTGTGCAGATCAGAAAAGAGCATGTGAGAGATCTAGCATGGCCCAGTATCCAAGAGACCCTCAGCAAATGCCCATGCTCTTCTTCTCCAAGCCACCTTCCCTCTGTCAATATCTCCTACTTATGGCTCCTGGTTTGGGGTTGGCTCTGGGGGGTTTCCTGCCTTCTTGCCTGTGGTCAGGTGTGGGGTTCTCACTGGCCGGGGGAGCTCACTTCTGCTTCAAATGCCTGAACTTCAGCCTGAGAATGCTGTCACATGCATTGGGCCACCCAAAGGCTACTTCTGGACCCCTCCTGGTTCCTGTCTGCATTCTCCAGCCAAGGGGCTGCTCCCTCCCATGGAGGAGTGGTGTCCCAAACAAGGAAGATGAGCAGAGAGAAAGGCAACAGAGCTTAGAGCCTTTGATGCGGACAAGACATGCTTTGAGAATACCTGGGAAATGTTTTCTAAAGGTAGAGTTTTTAAAAATAGAGGATGGTGATACATTTCCATTTGTATTGAGGATAGAAAAAGAGGAACCTCAAGCGCAGAGTAATGTATTCCGTTTAGTGATAGGCAGGAATATCCAGTCCCATAAACTCTCTATTGGGATTAGGCAGAAGAAATATTCATGGTTTTTGGGCATTGCAGGGAAGGGGGAGGGAGGCACTGAATGGCATGTGGAGGGTACCCAGCCCAGGAGTATGGGAGAATAAAGAGAGGCAGGAAGAGAAGGCACAGCTAACTCCAGGGGCTGCACTTGAGGTCGAAGTGCTGAGAGCTGCCAGGGCTCAGACAAGGGGTAGAGGAGCCGTTTCCTGCCCTATCAGACCACGCCTCATGGTGTCCCTCTCTTACTGGAAGCCTCCCCGTACTGGGTACAGTAGAAAGCCCACTGGACTGGCCACACTTGAGGTCCAACTGCATCCAGTTAAACGACCTTCAACAAGACACCCTGGCAGTGGGCTAGACGGAAAGGTGCAAAGAAGAAGACCTGGCCCCTTCCTCAGGGTGTTACAGATCTAGGAGGGAACAGGGGCCAGAAAATCGGTAATCATGGCCCTTCCTCCCATGGAACCCCAAACTTGGGCTACTTCCCCCAGGAAGGCTCATAACAGCTCCCCAGTTTGCAAAGACAGAAGTGGGGGCTGGGGAGGGAAGCCAATGGTTGTTGAGTGCCTACTACATGCCAGTGCTGTCCTTGTATTTTCTCGCTGTCATACTGATGCTACAGGCATGCTGCAGCACAACCATCTGACAGCTAAGGAAACTGAGCCTTAGCAAACAGAGATGTGGATGCCTGCACAGCAGGAGAGCCCCAGGCTCTGGGTAGCTGAAACTGGGCACCACCAGTCTCTGTTGCTATGTGGCCTCAGGCAAGTCATTTAACATTTCAAGTCTCACTTTCCTCAACTCTAAAATGGGAGCAAAAGTGCATAAACTGGGCTGGTGTAAGAACTAAATAATACAAAGTTGACTTTCCAAAAAATGACCTTCTCCTTCTTCCTCTTTTGGTTATTTCTGATCATGTAGCTTTACTTGTATTTACAGTGATTTTGTCATCTAATAAAGGAGATTCCAGATCTTGTAGCAAGACTGCTGCAACTTATTCACAGAGAAACCACAGAAAAAGAAAAGCAGGTCGAAACCTTGAGAGACCCCAGGGATGGCAGAACCTCAACTAGAGGCCCCGCAGTGGGAAGCTAGCAAGGAAGATTGCGAAAGAGGAAATGTGTGTGGAGGGAGAATTGCTTTGTGTCCTCACAGTGGCTGCTTCCTTAGCTAAGAGGGGAAGCCTGGTGAACTGGTGGCCTAGGGCCCTCCAGGGACCCAGTCAAGCTTCTGGTCTAGGTTCCAGCTTGCCCCCCACTCCTGCCCAGTGCCGCACCTCCCTCACCCACCAGTTCAAAGTCTTAGGCAGCAAAGGCTGCGCCAAAGGAAATTGTCTGCTCTGCTGTTCTTCCTTTTTTTGGACTTTGTGGCTGTTTGAGTGGGTACCTTTTTCCATAGAAAGTTTCCATTGCATCAGTTATTTACATTGTCACTACCTATATGTAGGCTGTTGGAATCAGTGAACCAAATCAGGCCCTGTGAGGCCCTTTACAACTTAATACAGGGTGAGGAGCCCCTAGGTCAGCTCTCAGAGCCACTGTTCTGGGTACACTGACAGGTGGGAGGAATGTCCCAACCCTGGCAGGGCCAACTTCCATCTGCTCAGCCCCTTTGGAAGCCATTTTTCAGGTGGGATTTAGGAGCTCAGGTTCCCGGGTTCGAACCCTGCCTCCTCCACTTCCTAGCTATGTGCCCAGGGGCAGACCTAACATCTCTGGGCCTCCAAGAACTAGTCTGTAAAATGGGAACAACAATAGCATCCACCTGGCTGGATGTGGAGGAGACTCAATTAAGTCACCTAAGTGCTTAGAAAAGCATTTCAATAAATGTGGAAGGAGTCTTCTTTGTTCACTACCCTTTCTGAGACCCCATGCCCACCCCCTCATCTGGACCAATACACGCCTGAACTGTCCCCACTAGCTCACCTTCTCTGTAGGCCAGATAAACTGTCCTGCCACCTGGCTGGCACCCTGCCCCTCCCTGTCCCAAATCCTTCAGTGGTTCTGCCTGGAGAGTACACTGGGGGCTCCTTCACAAATATGTCAGGCTGTACCGGACATCAACACTCCCGTATAAAACCCGTGCTCCTGCCGGACCACCATGCTCAGAATTTTTGTGCTTTCTTTTGTGCAGTCTGTCTGTCTGGAATGCTTTTCTCATTTCACTGTGGCCAAATCCAGCCACATCCATCCATGTAAGCCCAGATTGTATGCCACCTTCTCCACAAAGCCCTACCTTATCCGGCCAGAAATGATCTCTCCTTTACCCTCCCATTTGGTCTCTTTATTGTAGCATTTACCTTCTTGGCCCTGTGTGTGCCCTAGAATATATACAAATGCTTGTCAGCATCACAAACTACACAATCTTTGAGGACAGGATTGGGATGTGTATGATTCATCTCTATATCAGTCAGAAAGCCTTGAATGTAACTGGTGACACTAAATGAGTGAATAGACACTGAGCTCTCTTAATTTACTACCCCTGGGTAACAGGGGAAAATACCTGTAGGTGTTTTGGTGAATATGAATCAACATCCCTACAGCATCCATACATTTTTCTTGATTCTTCTTGAGAGAATCAGCAACCCAGGGTGTCAGCCTGGGACTGGGACCTCACGGGGCTCACAGTCCCACCCCAACCCAGGCTCCACTGCTAAGTCCCAGGTGAGCAGCCCCCCGCCCAAGACTCTCTGGGTCTCAGCATGGAGATCCTGAAAGTGCCCTGAGGCATCCTGAGAAGTCCAGGAGCCATTGTTGACTTCTCCCTCATCCCTCACGTTCCAGTGTCTCCAGGGCTCCGTGAATTGGCTCCTTAAGCATCCCTCAAGACAGTTAGCAACTCCTCACCCCACTGCCAGTGGGTCCACTCCCCATGGTGCAGGGTGGTATTTCTGCAGCATAGAATACCACAGTGCTCTGTGACCACCTCTGAGGCTTGCAGACCACCGTCAGGAATCCAGACTCCTTAGGGAGGTGTCAGAGCCTCTTACCCACAGGGCCACCACGACCTTCCAGCCTCACCCGTCTCTGGACACTCTCCCTCCATCTTTGCCCTTCAACTACCTGATAATACCTGGGCACTGCACCTTCTTCCAAGACTCCTAACCCCTGTTCAACTATCCCCATTATCAGAAAAGTCCACCTGTTCTGTCTCTGCCAGGCAAACTCCCACCCGTCCTTTACCAGTGCAGGTCTGGCAAACCCCTCCTTCTACCCTGGCCCCATCACTAACCAGCGACAGGGCTAGAACACCCTTCTTTCATGCTCCTGACTCCCCATCCAGAGCTTTGCTGCAGCATCGACCCCACCACCCCATGCTAGTTACCCTCCTGCATCTTCGTCTTCCCTACAGGCAGCGAGCATCTTCAGGACAAGGACATGCGCTGTCTGCATCCCTCCGGTAATTAGTATAGTGCTTGGCATGCAGAATGACTGACTGATAAATGATAACAAATAAACACACTGCCACTAGCCTGCCTTCCAGGGACTTGGCCTGACCTCTCCGTATTCAGGAACTCACTTTCCAGGACAAGCAACAGGGGATTTTGCCAAACTGACAGGTCCATGGTCTACCTAGACCAAAAGGGGTTCCCAGGGGCACCCGCTGCAGCCAGGTCCCCGAGCAGCCTGATGCTTGCCTTTGTGGTGGCTGCTCGGCCTGGGAACCTGGAGATGGACTGAGGCTTTGTGGGGCGCTCAGGGAAGGGGGGAGCCTTAAGGGCGTTCTACCTTGGCCACCGGGTACAGGGACCTTTCACAATGTCGCCTTCCTCCTGTCCACGCTACTGACTTTCTGCTCAGACTGCTCACCTTCCTACCCTCCTATCCCTCACCAGGGCCATCCTACTGTTTCCTAACCTAGATGTCTCTACCTACTGTTCTTTAAACAGTTAAACTCCCAGAACTATGGGGAAGAATGTGCAGTGGCAGGAGGTAGGCAGGACCCAGGGCCAGACTCCTGCTCTGCCATTAACCAGCCATGTGACTCAGACCAAATCATGGTCCCCTCTAGACCTCCGTTTCCCCTTCTGTCAAACCGAAGACAGAGGCAAGCCCGTCTCTAAGGACCCCTTCTGTTCTAACTTTCGGTGGAGGTTGATTTATTTACCAGCCAGCATAATTCTTCTCGATTAAAGGAAAACAAGCCAACAAACAAACAAAGAGGATCATGTGTCTTTCTCTGCTCCTTCTGAAAGCTAGGATGGGTCTCCAATTCTGGAAATATGTTTGATACCCTTTGATCCTTGAGGGAATGCCCTCATTTGGTGGCAATTTCTATGTCTTTATGAGCCAGGGATTTAAAACACTCTTGTATCTCTGTTCTATTTCTTAAATTTTCCTAATTGAGTGAGCTAGGTCTTTCTCCCTCTCATTTTAGATAAAATGAAGCTCAGGGAGGTGAGCAGCTTGTTAAGGTCCCCCTCACAGTGTGTGGAAGAGGTGAAACACCCCCAAACAGCATGCCACAGCTACCCAGTGCTCGGTCCAGGAGCTGGCCTCACCTGATACAACAAGCAGGACACTTTGAGACAATGGCATGCATCTCTCCCAGTGGCTCTCCACGAGCTTGCTTCACGAACGCAGAAACACCCAGAGAGGCAGGAGGGCACGAAGCCATGCAGTCAGTGGGTGGGAGGGATGTGCCTAGAAGCCAGGTTCCTTCCAGGCCCAACATTCCAGAGAAGAGGCAGTGCTAAGAGCTGGACTTGGTCCAGGCAGCGAAGCCTTCATTTCCACAGATTCCAGCCCTTTCTCTCATCACAAGCCTCTAAGACTTTGCACCCAATCAAGGACAACAGAAGCTCTGTCCCCCAAAACAGAGCAATGCCTCTTTCCTCTTGGTCTCCCAGGCCCTTTGGGCCACAGGGCTTCTCCTTGGGATGCCCAGTGAGGGCTTGGCTACATGTGCTCTGACCACCAAACAGGGAGGGAGCAGGCCCCTGAGCCCGGGAAGGAAAGGAGCCAGGGCTGCAGTTCTGGGCCCTGGTTCCAGCCTGGCTCCTCCAGTTGTTCCTGATGGTTTTGTGCTGTTGCTTTGAGGATCTACTGGTCCTGTCTTCCAAATTATACTGTGAACGCTTAAGTGGAGGCCTCACAGCAGGACCTCCACATACACTTACTCAGTGCACATCCTGCACAGCCACTCACCGCCTATGACTTCTGCCCATCCCCCGCACAGCATTTATCACCAATCTAATTAAAAAATGAGTGCATAATTACTTATTCTCTCCTCAAGGAATATACATTCTCAGAGAAAGATCAGGCCCTGTTTGTTTTGTTCCCAAGCTATAGCCCAGCCCCTAGCTTAGTATTAACACAGAACAGGCCCCCCAAATAAACGTGTTGGAGTAATGAACTCATTCAGCTACTCGCTCATCCATTTACTTGGAAGAAGAGCGGGCCCGCCCTGGAGCAGAAGGTGAGGGACCTGTGTTCCTGCTGTCCCTCTGCCCCTAGATCCCCAGAAAGGCACTGCCACTCACTAAGCATCTGTTTCCTCATATATAAAAATGGAGCGTGGGGTCGGATTTCTGGGTCATATTTTGCATTATGCAGAGGAGTGTACCTCTTCAGACTTTTGCATCCTGAGCACATCCCCTGCCTCACCATATCCTGACCCTGGTTTTCCATGTTTTCTCTAGGTTTTGCCCAGGGCTAGGCATGTGGGAAGTGCCTAGGAAAGCAAGGGAAAAGGGCTCCCAGGGAGGGTGGTGACATATGCCACAGTTGGGAGAAGAGCCGTTACTTCTGGACTGCACTGTGGAACAGAAAAGTAACGCAGACAGAATGCCTACCCCAGACAGCAGTGCGGCCAAAGAGTTTTTGTGTCACTCATGTTTACTCCGGCCCATGCATGAGCAAGGAGGGAAGCGATCTGTCCAGGGTCAGAGTTACCAGGTGCCACAGCCAGGATTGAACCCTGGGCATCCTGTGTTCTAGTCTAGACCCTTTCAGCAGGTTGTGCAGAGTGAGGCTCCCACAAGTCTGGGGCACAAGCAGGTCCAACCCACCGAATTCCCTTGTTCTCCACGGGAGAACGGGGCACAGCAGGAGGGCAAGGGCTGGTGGTTAAAACACAGCCAATGCAAGGCCACCAGAGTGACAGCCACCTCAGACATGGTACAAAGAGTCAGCAGAAGGAGAAGTTATTTAGAAGGGTTGGGGTAGACGGCCTTGAAGAAGCAGAGGGCTTCTGGAGGGAGAGGGGAGTGGCTTTCCAGGCTGAGGAGATGGCAGCTACACAGCTTGCAGGAGACCCTCAAGGGTCTCATGAGCTGTGCGCTCACTTTCCCACCTAGACAGCGAGTTGGCCAGCAGGGACATGTACCCACGGCGAGGCACCAGGTAACCGTCAGCCTCAGGAAAACAAAAGCCCACGTGTGTAACTCTCCTCTCTGAGGGACTTTCGCCACTGTGGCCTCAGCTCCCCTGGCGTGCTGCTGCTGTCATTGCAGCAAATTACCAACAAGTTTAGTGGCTTAAAACAACACACACACTTGTCATCTTCTGCTGGTCAGAAGTCTGTGGTTCTCACTGGCTACAGTCAAGTGCTTGCAGGGCTCTGTGACTTCTGGAGGCTCTAGGGAGGATCCCCTATGGTGCCATTTCCCCACATCCAGAGCCTGCCTGCATCCCTTGGTTCACGGCCCTCCCATCTTCAAAGCCAGCCATGGCCGATGGAGCATTCTTTACAGGGCGCCACTGATACTGGTTCTCCTGCCTCCCTTTCCACACGTTAAGGCCCCAGTGACAGTGCTGGGCTCCAGTGGGTAAACCAGGATAATCTCCCCATTTAAAATCAGCTGATCAGCAACCATAATTCCATCTGCTACCTTAATTCCTCTTTGTCACGTAAAGTAACCCATTCACGGGGTCTAGGAATTAGGATGTGGACAACTTTCCAAGGCCATTATTCTGCCTAGCACCCTGCACAAAACATCTCCCCCAATTATGGCTTCAGAAGAAAGGCAGCCCAGGCACAGAGATGGGTGCGGAGGGAGAGGCGGGCAGCACTCACAGCCAACCGGCGGCAGTGGCGGCGGCTTTCTGGCTGCCTGCTCGTGTACATCGCCCTTGAAAAACTCGTTTCCACACTGAACCGGGCACGTGCAGTTTCCACAGTGACTGCACAGCAGAGCCAGAAATAACCCCAGTGAAACGGAAAACGTCCCTTCCTCAGCACTCCGCGGGCCCTCACACACTCACTCCCTGTCACTGAGGTGCTGGGAGGCCCTTCCAGGGACTGGGGAGGGCTCTGGGTGGGGGTGGGAGGATTTGCCCCCAGGACTCTGACTGTGGGGCTGGGCCACACCCTTGGCCCCCTCCCGCCCTCTGTGGTGAGCTGCGAGTCTCCCTGCCATCGGCCCCACCACCGGAGCTACAGGTCCCTACAGAGTTGCAGCTTTCCTTCCCGGGCTTCTTGCCCCCAAGCACTGGGGTCCATAGGACGCCTCCTTGGACCTGAAGCCCTGGTGTTCTTGCCTTACCCGCTTCTCTGGCTTCCAGGATGTGACTGGGGCCTGCTCCAGGGCAGCCAGCTCCCAGAGGGAAGCAGCCAGAGGCCCCCGCCCCTGAGCCCGGTGGTCTCCCCTCCACCTTTGCTCCAAGCTACCTGCTTGCCTTCTTTGTGTTTCTGCCCTGGGTTCCCATCTGGGAAGCTTGGTCCAAACTCTGCCTCCTCCCAAAGCTCCTCTCACCCCCCTGGTCCCCCTCACCATTTTCCTCCCTATAGGGGCTAAAAAAAATTGCTGAAACATACAGAGCAACAAATGTCTTGGCCTCGCAGTCCACACCACTCACTCATATTATGACATAGTACCTCTAGTCACTGCCATGGCTGTTTAATTTCTTATGTTGTATTCTGTCAAAGGAAAACAGGAGTTAATATACCTTCTACTTGCTAGGCACTATACTAAGTATTTTGTATGTACTAGTTCATTTAATCCTCGTCTCAACTCAACTATTAGCACCTTCATTTTACAGAGAAACTGTGACTCAGAGAAGGCAAACAACTTGCCTAAGATCACACAGCCTCCTAGAAAGCCCTGAGCCACATGCGGTGCCTCCATTTGGTCTCTTTGTAATACTGTGGTTCAGTGTAAGATTTTATTTGGGTTAAAAAGAAGTGAGGAGTTGGGGAGATTCCCTTATTTAAAAGTTTGGAAATCACCAACTGTAGCCAACCCTATCCTCATACTGATGACAAGCCCAAGGCAGACACAAACATGACTTGTCCAAAGGCAAGGCCTCTGTTGCTGCAGCCAGAAAGCTCTGCTTGTTTCCCAGCTCCTTAAGGGAACACCCATTTACTCTCCAGTCAGCCCTCCTGCACTGCTCGGTACAGAATTTAGAGTCAGACGCGGTGTGGGTCCTGGCTCCTGCTTGCACAGTGCTGCAGACTTAAAGGCTTGGCAGTGAGCACACGGGAGTCTCCGTTTCCTTGTCTTCAGAGTAGGGCCTGAGCAGTTACAAAAGCAGGCACAGATGTGCCATGTGTCAGTTCAGGGCAGAATGTCGTGATCATGGATAACAGTGCTCGGCCCTGAGCCTCTGCGACAGTGAGAAGGACAAAGCCCTGAACTTAGAATCAAACGCCTCCTGCAGAATCCCAGCTCTGATACCACTACGTTTGTGCCTGAGCCACCTACTCGACTTCTCTGAGTCTTACTCTTGGAGATAAAAATGTCTCCGTAACGGGTTGGTATGAGTTTGGAATGAGGTCACTCATGGAAATGCTGGAGGCACAGGCATCCTTGGAGGTGAAATCCAGGCTACACCCTGTCCCAATGTCTGAGTCTATGGTTGAAGGGCAGGGCCCAGGAATCTGCATTTTCCCAACCTCTCCCCCCACTGTAATTCTATTTCAGGTAGTCAACAGACCACACTGAGAAATCACTCTACAAAGAGCTCAATGTGTGTTTGTTAAATAGACAAATCCTTGAACATCTGTTGAGCTGCATGTGGCTGCTGGAGGACACAGGCCAGAGGAAGTAAGTAATTTTCTCCAAATACATTTCCTGTGAAGCCTAAGTGAAGGGAACTGGGTTGGGGTTTCTAGGACTGGGAGGGTGATGCAATAACTCCCTCACCCGAGGGGCAGAGCACGAGCTCTTCGGGTCAGACGGGGAGAGACTGACTGGAGGGTCATGCCCAGTGAGTCAGGGTCAAACCTAGGGAGGGATGTTCCAGGGAGCCCCCTGGGGACAAGTTCCAAACACTGTTCTCTTCGGCATCTTCATGCAGACAGAAAAGAAAGAACTGAAAATATGCTCATTAAATCTGCATCTGGCACCCAATTTGGCAGGGTTGCCAAAATTCTGTAAGTCTAGAATTAAATTAGCAAATTGGAAGTAAAATGATTTTAAGCAGACATGATGGGATTCATCAGGGCCAGGTGGAAGCTAGTCGGGGAAGGGACCCAGGAGAGCCCACATGCCTGGGGGTGGGAAGGCCTGGCCTTGAATGGAAACAGAAGAGAAACAAATCAGTGAGCAGACCTGACCCAAATGATAAGATTCACCCTTGGAATGCGCTGGTGATAAAGATGGCCCCACACTTCGAGGTGGGGAGAGGCTCCTTCTGGGAGACGGGAGCCAAGGCTGGCAAGGGATGGCGGCCAATACAAAGGGGGCCAGGAAGAAAGGACCCAGGAAAGTGCTGGGAAACGGGACACGGTGGGTCCTCCCGACCAGGGGACAGAGTGGGCACTTGGTCTGTTAATGAGGATGTGATCACCATCACCATTGCATGTTTATTGAGCTTGTAGGCTGGGGAAACCACTGGGATGGACACAGAGGGGGCAGAGGGTGGCACAGAATCTATGGAGGGAGGACAGTGAGTACAGAAGCATTTACTGGGCACTTATTACACATAAGGCACTCTGTTAGATGCGTGTCAAGTATTCTCTCATTGAATCCTCTCAATAATCCTGTAGAGATTACTCTTTGCTCTTTGTTTTCTTGGGCTATTTGTTTTCTTTTTTTAAAACACACACACACACACACACACACACACACACACACACACAAGCATTTAATGTAAAATGTAAAGCATGCTGCACTTCACTCTCCTGAATTCTACTTTCCAGTTGAAACTGTCAATAATAGTTCCCTAGTATGTTCCCACGCAGTTTCCATATGCACAGAAACACACCTACATGTGCAGACACATATATCATTCTTTAACTTTTTCTGTTTAAAAATGCAATTGCAGTAAACCTATCACTTAGAAACTCTTTTCCAGTGAAGAATATGTTAGAAAATGTCCTCCCATGTCAGGACCTTAGATTCACTTCTATCTCTCTAAATGGCCACAGGGTATTCCACAGTACACATGCATTGTGCATTCAAGCATTGCCACTGCTGGACACTGAGGTCATTTTCAATTTCTCTCTACTGCGAACGAGGCTGCAAGGAAACACCCTTGGACATATATGTCTCTGTGCACATGTGGGGCACCACTGGATCAAAGTGGCCATGTGCATTTATGATTCTCATTGATACCAGTTTAGACTCACAAGCCCCCTTACCCCTTGCCAGCACTAGATCATTTCTATTTCTTTAACATTTTTGCCATGTAAGCATTTTAATGTGCAATTCTTTGTTTTTTGTTTTTTGTTTTCACCTAGAGCATTAGTCATATGTTTAGAGGCCATTTTCACTCCTGTGAACTACCTGTTTATGTCTTTTGCACATTTTTTTTAGCTTGCCTGTTTTTTTAGTTGATGGAATTCTCATAAATACTAATAACAAGTAACACATAGCTTTCTACAGACTGCTCTAGGCTCCCCACAACTTTCACAAATTGAATTGAAACCCTAAGCAGGTGGTAGTGGCATCAGTCCATGTTTATGGCCAAGGAAAGGAAAGCTTGAAGGCCTCAAATGACATCTAAGGTCATATATGTCAGATGAGGGACAGGCCAGAGTCTGAGGAACTATCATCTTATTTGTGGATGAACCAACTATTTCATCCTCAAGTGAGATGTTTGCAAAGCCTCCTTCTCCCTCTATCTAACTCATAGAGAAAAACATTTCCCCCTTGAATTTTCCCTCTTTCTTCACTGTATTTGTGGCATCTTAAATAGTGTTCTGTTATCATATGCCAGGTAAGGAAACTCAAGTTCCATTTCTGACAGGCAATCACAAAATGGAATTGGACCCTGCACCTCAGATGGTCTGTCATGCTTGGGAACACACCTGGAGGAGCAGGACTGGGTGGGGGCGGGATTGATGCATGAGGGTAATAGTCAGGAGATGTAGAGGCTGAGTTGGGGCCCTGGCTGTGAAAGGCTTTAAAGAAGCAATTTGCAGGACTCTCCCCTGGGGGCAACATGGCCTGGGGAAAGGTGGGGCTTAGGGAGCACTGTGCAGACCAGCCCAGCTAGAAATCCTCATCATAACAAAGGGCATTCTCATCTAACTGGCACACCCATGGACAGCGCACGTGAGTCAGTAATGATGCTTGCCTTTCAGTGTGACAGACATACCTGTGTAGACGGAAGTGCTAGAGTTCCCTTGTGTGAAAGCCACACTTGACAAGTTGGAATTTTGGTCTCTAAGGCATTTTTTAATGAAGCTCTTTTTAGCTCCAAAAACACCAATGTCACATGTGGGTTTCTGGGTTAGAGACCTCCCACTGAGTTTTGTCACATGGATTCGGTTACCTCATCTCAACAAACACACACAATACATCTGTCCCCAGGAGCACAACACACAGGGGAGAGGGAAGGATCATTTGTATGCTATTTGCCATTTTCCTTCTGAGAAAAAAGAAATTAAGTTAACAAAGTAGGAAAAATGTGTGAAACTGACTTGCCGAAACTAATATGCAGAACTAAGTTTAGAGTCACAATTTAGCATTCATTTTGCTTTTTGCAGCTTTGACCTCAGATAACTTTAGTGTTTCCCAAAATGTTTTTGTATGGAACAGCTATTCCTTTCATATATATATATATATATATATATATATATATATATATAGTATAAAAAATATATACACATTGCTTATACATATATTGCATATATACATATCCTAGTTCATATATATATATATATATATATATATATATATATATATATATACACACTCCGATCAATCAAGCTTGGAAAACTGCACATAATATCCCCTCTGCACACACACTTACACACACACATTTCTGGAGATTTCCAATGCATTTTTTGCATATTAAAGACTCAGAAGTTCTGCAGTACAAAGACCTTGTGTTCTTGGCTGTAGCACTTTTATTTTCTCCCTGTGACACATCTTTCCATCCTGCCCCACCTGTGCTCTGTAGATCACACCATGGGAAATGCTGCGTGTCTTTATTTCATTAGATCAGAGACTGCTTAAAATAAAGAGCCCATCTTGGAGTGGCTATCCTACTCTTTTGAACATTAAATGGTTTCCCGTCCACCTGAGGATTTTTTGCCTCTTGTAAATTTCAGGGCGACACCAAATGCAGCTTGCCAAGGTGACCTGTGGAGTCGCACAAGCTCTCTGAAGCCACTGGAAGCCCAGGTAACATAGAAAGGCTAAGCTGGGTCACTCAGCAGTTGCCAGATGAGCCTGGACCAATCACTTGTTAGGCTCAGTGGTTTTCAGCCAGAGGGCCCCAGGGACTCACCTGAGTGAGCTCACTTGTTTTATGAATGAAGAAGCCTGGCAAGAAGGGACCAAACCTCAGAATCCCTTGATCCCAGGTTCTTTCCTTCATTTTAGGAGATACCCCTAAATGTTTTCTACCATGAAAAGGAAACCAGATTAGTGTTAGAGCCTTCCCGGGTCTCTGATTCTGTTCTATGTTTCAGCACTCCTTCACGGCCGTTATTCACTACGATTCAGTTCACCTGACACAGCTCTACAAATAAAACTAGGTTTCCATCTGTCTGCTAGAGCATCAAGTGAAACTGAGTTGATGAACTTTCTTAACAAGTGAAGGGCATACCTAAAATATAGGTTATATGGTACACCAGAAATTCATTTGGGGTCAGTCTCCACAGGAGATACCCCCAAGAGATACATTCTTCCTCCAGCATGGCTACAGGCACTGGCTTATCTATTTGCTCCTTCTCACACAGGCAGCAACTCTAGGTAGCACGTTCAGGAACTCAGTTACATAATGACCTTTTACGGCTTTCCTGATCACCTTAAGGAGATCAGCTAGTCGGAGTGTATGTGGACTCATTCAATTATTTTTAAATGAAACTTTTTATTTTGGAATAATTTATAGTGACAGAAAAATTGCGAAAATAGAAGACAATTCCCATATACTCTTCACTCAGCTTCCTGTAATGTTACTATCTATATAACCAGTGTATATTTGTCAAAACTAAGAAATTTACTGTAAACTAAACTACAGACTATATTCATATTTTACCAGTTTTTCCATCAATCCAGGAGCCCATATTGTGTTTGGCCATCACATGTCCTTAGTCTATGGATGTATTTTTATTTTCAAGAAATAAATATCATCCTCTACTGCATGCACAGTGTCACTCTGGGTACCCGGCTGCCCTGTAAGGTGACACACAGCAGCTGTTGGGCAGTAGAGTCTGGGTTTGAGTGACTGGCTCTGTCCCTCACTTGGGATACGGCCCTGGGCTTGTTGCTCCATATATAGTTCTTAGCTTCCACATCTGCAACATGGAGTTGATATCTTCTACCTCTTTAGAGGGCTGAATGAGTCTGCATGGACAGGCATTTTGAAGACTTAAAGCCCAACTCACTTAGAACCCAATCCAGCTCACTGTTATTATTAACATTGCTCAATGATGGTCATGAATTAGACTTGGGGTCCTGTACATAATGCAGGATAGCCCAGAGTCTCAGCTGCCTGGCTGAACTGACAATTTCAGCCTCAAAAGAGATCTTTCCTTAGACTCCCACATACCCCACAAAGAAAGAAAATTTTGCTTAAATGAGTCTATTCAGTTCTATACTTCTTTCATGGCTCTGCTCAAACATTACCTTATCAGTGATAATTTCCCTGATTAAACTTGTCCAAGAGCTCCCTGAGTCCTTCCACCTGGTGTTCTCTAACTTCTCACTGGACTTGGTTTTCCTCCATGGTGCTGACCCCATCTGACATATTGTACATTTATGTGCTCCTTTCTTCATCCCTCTCCTAGCATATAAGCTCCAGGAGAGCACTGACTGTTGTCTGTTTTGGTTGCTGCTGTATCTCTGTGCCTAGAATAGTGCCTGACACTTTGTAAGTGTTCAACAGATATTTGGTAAATGAATGAGGGATGCTCAGTTTTATTCTTCAATCTCCTTCCTCCATTGTGGTGCCCTGAAAACAGATTCTTCCTATCCAAACTTACTGTTCAATTCAAATAAGAGAAAAACTATTTGGGAAGCAGGTGGCTTTGAACCATCTGGGTCTTCTTTCAGAAAAAAAAGGGGGTGTAATAATACCCTTCTTTTAATTTAATTTAATACCATTAATGTCCCTTCACTTGCCTCTTCTCCTAAGAGCAGCTCAACCAATTAGAAACCACAGTCTCTTCCTTGTGCAGAGTCTGTCTGCTGGCCTCTCCACACAATCAATTCCAGCAGAGCCCAGGCTAGAAAAAGCTGGAAAAATCCCCACACCCAGCCAGACCACTCTGCTCTTGTGGCACTCAGCACTTGTGCATTAAAGGCTTGCAGGCTTCTCAGAGCAGGAAGAAGGCATAGGTCCTATAGACTGGCCTCAGGGAGGACACGCAGATTCAAAGGGGAGGGAACTGACCAATGACATGGCAGTGACCTAGTGGCGGGTCCAGGACTGAACTCAGGACTCCTGG
Organism: Manis javanica; assembly: GCF_040802235.1. Taxonomy (NCBI): domain Eukaryota; kingdom Metazoa; phylum Chordata; class Mammalia; order Pholidota; family Manidae; genus Manis; species Manis javanica. Next base: position 32,166,960 of record NC_133159.1, read on the forward strand.
ATCTGCATCCTGGTCCTGATTCCTCTTGAGCTGTCATCACTCTCCCATGCCCACCTTTCACTAAGGGCTATGTGTTTATTTCGTTGAGAGCCAGTCTGGCTGTTTTCCCACCCCTGTCCATTTCTGGGTACCTGATGAGCCTGGCCAGCAATGGGTGGAGGTGATTCCCCAAAAGCAGCAACACACAGGACAGCAGAGCAAGAGCAAGAGAGAAAGGAAATGGGGTTACATTTATTGAGAGCCAGGTACTTTTATCATCTCACCTAGCCCTGCAATGAGGGTGTCCTAATGACATTATTTAAGTGAGGAAAAGGAAACAGAGAAGTTTTTAAAAAGGCACCAAATCACACAGCATGTGTGTGGCACAACCAGCAGCAGAGGGGAGCCACTCCTCGGTTGGAAGCTCTTGTTCTCTGCCCAACCATTCTAGCAGAGACCCTAGGGCTCCAAGCACTCCAAGGAAGGGTGGGTTCTTTGAACAAAATACTCCTCTGGTGAAGAAGTCAGAATAATCCCATTCTGGAGATAAGGACACAGAACTGGAAGAAATACAACTTGTCTATGATCACGTGGCTCCTGAGTGTTCAGATTTTCTAAACTCTGAGCTTCTTGAGGACACAGGCTTTCTCTTAGTATTTAGCTCAGAGCAGAGCCCGTGAAAGGACTCAATCCATTCTTGCAAATAGATGAATGATTGACAGAGTGGGTTAGAAGCACAACCCCCTACAACTAACTCTCACAAGCCAGGTGGCCCCCAGCTGCCCTGCACATTGGCCTCAGAATCAAGAGAATAGGCTGGTGTAGGTGAATACAGCATGAACTCAGCACTGACCTCCAAATCCTGTGTCCCCATCCCTGAGCCCATGGATCTGACAGAGGCATGGAAAATGACACTGGCTGCGGTCCCCATTTGGTCCTCAGCTCTGCACCAGAGCTGGAGCTAGGCACTGAAGAGGTGTGGAAAGATGACATAGTGCTCATTCTTTGGCCCAAGGACTGGTGTTTATGACATGTCATGTATATTCTTCTCAAAAGTCTGGTATATGGAGCAAATTGGTCCATTCTTATTGGACCCTTTAGAATCAGCCAATTCACAAATATTGGAGTTATTTTTATTATTATCACTCATTTTTCATAATAACAATAGAAACTATTGTGTACTGTTTACCTACTATGTGCCAGGCATAGATATCTCATAAGGTATCTGACACAGAGAGTCTTCTGTTATCCATGCAGCCTTCCTGTATGTGAGTATGAGTATGCCCATATTACAGATGGGGAAGTTGAGGCTCAGGAGAGGTACTTGGCTGAGGTACATGCTGGAAAGCAGGAAATACAAACTCAGGACTGTGGGGCTCCACAGCTCATGTTCCTATCAGGTGTCTGGTGTGGGCCCAGGACAAGGGGATTAGAGCCACAGCTAAGGACGCATGGAAACTGGAGGCAGATGGCTTCCCAGGCACCAGCTGGCTGAGTTTCTTATCTGCAGCTGAATGTCCAGCACCATGGTGCTTCTGTATGTGCCCAGGTGCCATCTCCAGAGGCTCTGAACTAGACAGTTGAGGTGAAACTTCACACTTTTCTACTAGGAGCCCTTAGGTGACAGCAAAGGTCACCCTTAGTTAAAAACCACTGTTCTCAGTGCCCAGGAGGTCATTTTTTTCACATCAACACTGTCTTCCAGAAGGTTCTGAAATTCTTCTTGAGAAATTCATTTATTGGTTTACAAACAACACCATATCTCAGAACCTGGGACCTTACAATTCTAGGAGTTTCAACAAAGCAACAATAACTCTGATCATTCACAAACAGAGTGTGAAGGTCTGTCTTTATTAACCATGACTGTTCTTCCTAGTGTGATGTTTATGAAAAGGACTTTGGAGCCCAACGTCCTGAGTTTGAGCCCTAGCTCAACCCTTTACTAGAAACACAATCTTAGACAAGTCAATTCAACAAAATAGTTATTCAAAGCTTACTATATGTCCACAAGTCCTGAACTGGGAAGACTGATGATAAGAAATGGACCAAAAAAGCCACAGTCTCTTCTAGCTCTGAGCTCCTCATGTGTGAAATGGAACCAACAGCTTCTAAGAGCCTGTGATGGTGTGCCAGGCCCCCGACATGCGGGTTCTCACTTCACACTCCCAGTGCCTCAGGAGACAGGCTCTTCTGTGCCCCACATTGTACCTGAGGAAACAGGGATTCAGGGGTGCAGTGGCTTGGGGGAGCCTGTGGCAGCATGTAGCAGTGTCTGAGCTCTCTCCACCTCCACCATCCCCCCCTTCTTGTGCCCTCCCCCACTTGGCAGATTAGTCCACAGAGTGAGCAGAATAATAGGAGAGAGTGCTCTGCAGCCGATGAGGAACCGCACAGATGTATGACATCATGGTTATTAATAATGGAAGCAGCACAACTAATTCACCATTCCTCCAGATGGACCACCTGAATTGTTGTGAACCTCCTGTAAACAGAGCATCACATTTTATTAGGGTAGTGCTAGGAGGGGCGTTAGGAGTCCAATGCTTCCCTCATTTATAGGGGTGGACAAGATGGGAGGGTAGCCTTCTGAGATAGCAGAGGCAGCCCTGCCCCCCAAAGCCCAGGATGCATCAAATTTGGCCTTAGTGATTGAACTGTAAAGATAATTGGTTCCAGATCAGACACCAGCCATTGCCTCTTCCAGAGGGTGCTGGTAAGGAGTGAACTGCAAGTGTGGGCTCTCCACGGCCCTCAGCACAGCTCCTTTATTCTGCAGGGCCTTTGTACCTGCTGTTCTTCTGCTTGGAATACTCTTTTCCCTGATCTTTGCATGGCTGTCACTTTTTCACTATTCAAGTCTCAGGATAAATGTCAACTCCTCAGAGAGGACCCCCTGGGTCCCATCTTTAGCTTCCCTTATTCCTCCTTAACATTCACACTGCTTCGTTTGAGTTTCTTCATTATGTGTATCACTATTTAGCATTATCTTGTCCATTACAATTTCATTCTCTGTCATCCCACTGGAATGCAAGCTCTATGAACAGAGGATTAAGTAGTTTCCATTGCTGTAAACCGTAGAAAGGTGCCTAGGACACAGTAGGCACTCAGCAAGTATGTTCAGCAAATCCCCCTGGATGTTGGCCTGAGCCACAGACATCCTTGCAGCCAGCAGTCTCTCCCTCTCTCCCTCACTCAGTCATTAAATAACTGCTTACTGAATATCTTCTCTGTGCCAGGCTAGGAGCTGGGGATTCCAATCAAACAAATGAGACAAAGTCCTTGCCCTAGTAGCTTTGATGGTTGATTAAGAGAAACAACTCAGTAGAAGCCAGAGCAGTTTTAGTCATGTCATGTGTGACCAAACAAGAGCACACCAAAAAAAGGTGGGGGGATAATTATGGCAGAAAATGGGATAAACAGGAAAACACCAAGGAAATGCAAATATCAGACTGGCCCAGCAGGGGCTTCCCATGTGCACAGTACTAATTTTGGGGAGCTGGTGCCAGGCATCTCACCAGCCCTGGGGATGAGGAACAAGGGGAGAGGCCCATTGCCACAAGTGCCTCCTGAATACAGCTGAGAGCACAACAGGGTGGAAGTGTGTGTGACAGGGTGTGTGTAGGAGTGGAAGCAGGTGAGTAAGCGTGTGTGTATGTGCATGAGCATGTGCATGTGCATAGGGATATATGTGTGAATGAGTGTATAGGACCGAATGTGTGAGCATGCGAGAGTATAGAGAGAGATTTGTGTTGAGAAGTGGATCATGTGTAGGAGTACATGACTGTGAGCGTGTGTGTGTGTGTGTGTGTGTGTGTGTGTGTGTGAGATGGCTCTTGTACCATTATTCTCATTATTCTTCACCACAGGTTCTATATCTGGTCAACTTTACATGCTGAGGTCCAGAAACAAATGACATACAGTAGCTACTGATTATCATTTTAACCATTCGACAATAAATCATTTAAGTCCTTAAGTTTGTCAAATATATTCTGCAGAGTGTCCACATAAAGCAGCAAGCCTGCTTCCAGATGAGAACTGTCAACTTCTGGACACAATTGAAGGGGCTGAGAGCACTGCATGAGGAGTCTGGGTTCTGGTCCCATTTAACCACTTAACTGCTGGCTGATCTTGAGCCAGTGTTTAGTTGTGTGATCTCAGGTAAGACACTCACCTTCTCTGGGCTTCTACTTACCCTTCATTCAAGGAGGCAATTAGAGCTTAGCTCTCAAAGTTTGTTTACAACTCTACAACACATCATCTCTTTTGGTAGCCCCAGAAGCACTGTATGCATAACTTGAAAAAGGCTACAGGGTCAGTTAGGGAAATGCTGGTTTTGACAAAGTTAAGCAGGTTCTTTTATTGCAGTATTTCTGGGATGCTTTAATTTGCCAGTATGGATTGTAATTGGCCAGAAGGGTGATAGAGAGCTTGTAGAATCTGCCAGATTTCCTAGAACGGGGAAAATGTTACTCATGGCCCAGCTTTCAGAATGACTGTTCCACAGAACACACTTTAGGTAGTGTACTAGCAGGCACACAGGACACTTATTAACGCTCCTTTCTTGCAGACAACTGACCAGAAATGGTGTGCAATCTCCGGAAAGCACAGAGCAGAGCCATGGCAAATAGCAGCCCAGAATCATCCAAACATGTGAGTGGCATGTGCACAGGGCTTTATATTTACAAATCATTGTCACTTGTATGATCTCAATACTCCCTGACAACATTCCTTTGGGGACCTTAATCCCCATTTTTCAGATGATAAAATACAGTCTGAAAAAAGATGAAGGACTCCTTGCAGAGCCACTAAGTGATGGACCCCTAACTTGGCTTTATCAGCTTCCCCTATGTCCTTGCACAAATCGTCAGTAAATCCATTATATATTTTATAGATAAGCGACTGTAGCCACTAAGCAGAGCCCCTTGCAAGATGCAGAGGCTGCCTCCCACCGCACCTGTTCTGCAGCCCCACCACTGCTGTCTGGAGCCCAAGCACTCTGGGGTGGTTGCGAGGGGAGAGGGTAGGGGAGTGTGCTCAAGAGAAATGCCCGTGGAGTAGGAGCCACTCTGGAAACACCCAGGCTGTGAGGCTGGGAGTAGCTCTCTGCCAATCACCACACCCTCCTGACCATTCTGGGTACAGCACCCCCACAGCCTGTACCCCTGTGCCAGGTGCCATTCTGCAAGAGGAAGAGCCAGAGCAATGCTGGTTTAACTCACTCCCAGGAGCCCAAAGCTGGTCAGCTGTGACAGTCTGAAAGTGCCACCATCTCCAGGGGGAAGGGCAGCCAGGGCTGCCAAAGCCATTCAGCAGTTCCCACTGGCGTGCCACGGCCCACCTTGTATAGGAGAGCAAGGCCTGAGAGGCGTGGCGGGGTGAAGATCTGCTCTGGGCACAGGGGACTGTGCAAACCAATGGCGAGCGGGGCTGTGCCAGGCTCGAGTGTGCGACAGAAGTGTGAACGCGGGAACGCTGGTGTCACCTCAGGGCGGTGACAGAAGTAGCGTCTGGGAACGCAGACGGAGTGCGTGTGCACCAGGCAACCCCGGGCTACGGAGGAGTCCCCGGAGGTCCCGGGAGTTGGCACCGATGAGCTCCTGCACACGCGCCCGCACCCAGCGCTCTCCTACTGGCTGGGCTCCCGCCCGTCCCTCCGCTGCCGGCCAGGGCCGGCCGGGGCTGCTCGTCTGCTTCGCAGCGTCGGGCTCCCGGGGCTCCCCGGCCGGGGCGGGGGCGCGACGCGCGGGGCGCTCACTGCTTACCTGCCAGGCGGCCGCGGCTCCGCTGCTCCGGGGTGGGCTGCGCGGGGTTGGACTGGGCTGCGCTGGGCTGCGCGCCCGGCCTCCGCGCGACTCGGCAGCGCCCGTTCGCTCGGCTCCGCCCGGCTCGGCTCCGCCCGGCGGTGCCCCGGGCGCTCGCTGGCGGCCCACGCGGCGCGGGGTGGGCGCGGGGCGGGATGGCTGGCGGGCGCCGGCAGCGGGCGCGGCTCCGGGCCGCCCCGCGGCCGCTTGGAAGCTCCTTATTTGGGCAGTGATGTCAGGGGAAGTCGCAGGGGCCGGACCACCCACTTCTTTCCATTCACTCCCTAGAGTTTCCTGTCGCTGCGCCCGGGGACCCCGGCGCCCTCCCGGGGCGCCTCTCCGGCCCGCTCGGCCTCGGTGTGCCGGCCTGGCCGCGGGCCGCTCTGGGGTCCCAGCGGGCCAGGGCGCGGCGGGCGGACGGCCACCGGGGGAGGGTCTGTGTCTGGGGAATCCCCGGCTCCCCGCGCGGGGAGGGTCTGCGCGGCGGCCTCCTCGGTGACGGGCCGTGTCACCCAGGGCGCCGCCCCTCCCTTCGCGCCCGCCCCGGCTCCTGCCCTGTCATTTCCTCCCGGGTCCTCCGGGGAGGGCAGTCAGGGAAGCCCCGGTCGCCGCCGCCAGGGCCCTGCTGCTCGGCGCCCTGCCTCGGCACCCGGCCCGGCAGGCAGGCGTCCCTCGTCATCCCCAAGTGGGCGCTCCCAGTCTAACTCCCCGGTACCGGCCGGACTCCGGGAAGCCCGCGCCTCCGAAGGTGGGAACACGCCCTAGTGGGCGCTGGGCGGGGCGGGCCTGGCCCGGGCTCCCTGGGCTCCTGCAGAGGCACGGCGGGTTGAGAGCACCCGGGGCTTCCCGATGGGCTGACTCTACCAGAAGCTGCCGGATCCCAGGACTTGCGCCCCGAGTCACACCGGTCCTGGCTTTGGCTAGTCCCCAGCGCACTTGGGCCAGCCTCCACTCAGGCTCCCACTGGCCTGCTTCCAGAGGGGGCAGAATGGCCAAGGCCTCAGACCTCACCGGTATCGATTTTACAGATGTTCACACTGAGGTTCAGACATGTCAGGTGATTTGCCAAAGGTCGGCTCTTGGCAGAACGAGGGCTGACCCTAGGTTTGGCTGACTGTGGGCCTGGCTCTGCTAGCCTGGAACAGCCTCAGGAGGTTTTGGCGCCTGGGGCCAAAGTCGGGACTAGAATGAGGCAAGGAAAGCGTCCAGGGCACCAACTGAAGGAGGAACTCCCTCTCTGGGTAATAAAAGTTCATGAAACCACTGTACTGACCAGGGCTTCCAAGAAAGCTTCTTGAGGCTCCAGGCTTTCTCTGACTCCAAAGCAATGGCCTGCAATTCAAGGCCCTGCCTGTTGCAGGGAATGGGTTTCCTCTGACCAGAGGCCATCTGGGCCCTGGAGACAGGGCTAGTGGGGATGGGGATTTCTGTGCCTTCTCCCTACAATAGCTTATGGCAGAGTGTCCACCCTCTGTTCAAAGCCAGGTGAGCACAAACAAAACCCCTCCTAGACCACCGCTTTAATGGAGGGTACCCCAACTTAAAAAAGAGACTACCACACTCCTTGGTGCTGGCAGGAGGAAGCCATAGCTCCAGGGCTTTCAGGGAGCACAAGGAGATGTGAGTACAGTTGGGCACAGGCCTACACACTCATGTACACAATTGTACACCTGTTGGCTAATTGCCAAACCTCCCAGCTGCTTTATTGAGAGCAGCCTCTATTGGAAACAAGCGTTCAGCTATCTAGCCTGGGACATATGAACCTTGAATCATAGCCCCACAAGTAGAAGGAATCTCATCTCCCACATTGTGTACCCCCTGCCCTGTCCCAGGCTTAGCAAACAGCATTGGAGCATTTAGCAGGTTACATTGGGATGATCTAGAGCAGCCTCTATTGCCACCATCCTAGTTTTCCCAATCTTCCGTCAGCTCCCAGAACCCAATCCCTGCTCTAAATGGGTCATTGCTTCTTCTGACAAAGCCCCAGTGGGAAAAACTGCACTCCTTGACCTCTAACATGCAGGGCCCCACTGACCAGGTACATTCCTGCAGCTCAGCCCTCTAAGCCCTTTGCCCAGTCCTCTCCTCTCTTAACCTGCCTGCCCCAGCTTTCACTCTCTGGAGTCTTTGCAAAAAAATTTTCTGTCTGAAATGGCTCTACTCCTCCTGTTGTCCCTCATGCCCTGAATGAAGCCTGCCTTTGATACAGTTCCTTCCGTTGATTAGGGCAGCTAGGACAGTGTACCCTGGGACAGGTCCCTGCCTCTCAGTACACGTCTGCCCTGCCCCTGATGCCCTGCTTACTGAATGCTCCTGACCTGGAGCAACTCCAGGCAGGAGAAAGTGGGTGTCTTGTTATAATTCATATGCCCCGAGGGGTGACATTTTGTCATTTGCACAAAGGCTTACATGACAGCTTTGCTCTTGCCCCAGAATGAGTGCCCTCCCCCAGCTCTGAAGGAGAGCCCTGCCTACTGGGACCTCCCAATGGACTTAGTTACTTGCCTGAGCTGAATGCTTCCTGCCTCTAGAGATGCACCCATCACCCCAAGTTGCAGTCAGCTGAGAGAGACCTCCCCTTCCTCCAGATTGGAAGCTGCAAGGAACTTCTCATCTTGATTCTTCTCTCCTGCCAGGGCTGATAAGTTTACATTTTTGTTAAGTGAATGAATGATCCCAGGGGCAAATTAAAAGACAAACTAACCATAGGAAGGGCAGAATGATCCAATTCAGAGCAGTGGTTGAGGTTCCAGGGGATCTGGCGGGGGGCCTGGATGGAAGGTGGGCTTCTCAGCTAGACCAGATTGGTTGTTCAGGAAGCTGGGCCAAGGGGAATCCCTGGAATGTCTGCTCTGCAGAGACTTTCCTTGGATTACTTCTTTGTTCCAATTTTCTGTGGCTTGTGATTTATCTTCCTCCTTCTTTCAACAGACTCCTATGCAACCCCATCCAGGCAGCCTGGGACATCTCAACCCTTAAACACACAGACCTGAAGGGAAGGGATGGAGGAAAGTGCAATTTATCAAATACCTTCACTATGCCAGACATAGTCATGCTGGAACCCCCTGAACCCTCCAGAGGTCCTGCTCTTTGCCCCTCAAGCCACAGAGGACCCATCCAGCTGCGGCCATCCTCCAGGCCAGGAGTGTCAGTGGGGAGCCTTCACATAGCTCCTCCCACAACCAGAGCTACCCATTCCCACCTTGAGACTCAGCTTCCATCCCAATTCTAGTGCCAGTTCTCACTGCAGGTCTGCAGGTCTTCAGGACTTTAGCCTCAGAGGTCAGATACACAGGATGGGGGCTGGCAGCCCTGCTTCAAACCTAGCAGCATGAGCCCAACTCTGCCCCATGAGTCACCACCCCGACCCTAGGGCCCAGGACACTTTTCCCACCCTGTAGCTGCAGGGGCCCCAGGTGGAAAGGCAGGTGGTGCCAGGTGTCATTTCCTTCTGGGCTAGGTCTTGAGAAATTTCCAGTGCTTGGCCTTCATTCCTCAAACATGAATCAGGCCCCTTTCCTGTTCTGGGAACATGTAACACACAAACCTGTGTTCGAGGAGCTCCATCCAAGGATGGAGTCTAGCAGGTAAATAGATCATCCCATTGTAACCTGCTAAATGCCCCAGTGCTGTTTGCCAAGCCTGGGGCAGGGCAGCGGGTACACAAAGTGGTAGACAGATTCCTTCTACTTGTACAGCTACGATTCAAGGAGACCATGGTTCAGCTGTCCCAGGCTAGAGAGCTGAATGCTTGTTTCCATAGAGATGCTACACACACACACACATACAACTGGGCTTGGTGCTGCCGTAAAGCCAACATCATGCCGTAGACTTCACAAGCTAAAAGGGATTGGAGCAGAGGGCAGGGCGGGCATCTGATCTGTTATCTAGGAGGTTGTCTTTCTGTGAGATTTTGTTTCTAGCCCCACAACAACCAAATTGCAGGTCCAGTTTTGGAACACATGGTTGTTCCTAAGGAGCTGAGGACCGCCACAGTGCTCATGGGAGAGCTTTCAAGGTAAGGCTCAGCAACCACTCTGTAGGCCCTCCAGGTTATTTATCCTGAGGTCTCGTAATTACCAGCCATCCCTCTGTCCACCCCTCATCTCTCACGGCTATGATTTCCTGGACTCAAATGCTTTGTGCTGTTTCACTCTCCCGGTGTGCATTGTGGGAGATGTTCTCTTGATCTGTTGCAGACGTGAAACTCTGGTTCTCACTTCTCACAGAGGCAGCTGTCTGTCTCCAGGGCCAGAGACCTAGGGACTCTTATAGTTTAAGAAGCTCTCAGCCCCAGCCTTTCTCCCCAACCTGAGGGCTGTTCCCTACCTCCTGACTCAGTTGACTGCTCACTTTTTCCCTCACCTGATGCTGTGGTAACAGATCCACATGGACCTCAGCTTAGATCCCAGCACCTTGGCCAGGTTCTATGATGCACTGACCTGCATGTCCTCAGCTCAAAGGGCTGCTGTGAAGATGTGACAAGATACTTGAGAGCATATGCAGCACTGAGTAGGGGCTCAATTAAGAGTAGCAATTGTTACTTTGTGCCCATATTATACCCCAGAGTCCTGCTTCTCCTACACTGTTTATCTTCATTAATGGGGGCACCCATCATCCCAAATCTGAAGCCAGAATCCCTTCTCCACTCCTGCTGCCCTAGTCCAGGCCACCATCATCTACCAGTTATAACAGCCTTCTCCCGGGCACCCCTGCCCACCTCCCCCTCCAATCCATTTTCCACAAAATGGAACTCTTGAAGACACACCCAAGTGGGTCCCTGCCCAGCTAAAGTACTCTTTCTATTAGTGCCTTTTACAATTGAGCCTCAGTTTATTTGTCCAAGCCTCCCTCTCTCTGTACCATTCCTATTCACCCTATGCTCCCACCATATAGAATCACTGTTTCTGAACCAGCCAAATACATTTTGCACATGCAGTTCCTTGCACTGTTCCCCTTCACCCACATCTGCTTTTGCTGGCTCCCATTCAGCCTTTCAGGTCAGCTCAGAGGCCATTTCGCTTGTGGAGGCCTCCCTGGTCCCTCAGGTGGCACTGGCTGCTTCCTCCTCTGTGAACCTCAAGCACTTGGTACAAGCTATCCTGGCTGGTGCCACATTGTGCACAGTCGTTTTATTCAGGTATCTCTAATCCACTAAGATTGTGCAGCTCTGCACAACCACATCTTACTCAATGTTAGGATCATCACAGGTAGTCAGAGCCTGCTAGTCAGAGACTCCTGGCCCTCTGGCCATCTGTCCAGTAAACAGCTACAAGAGGCTCGTCAGCCTCAGGTCCCCTGACTAGTTTTCCCAAAATAACAATAGCCTCCTCTTGCCCTATACTTCTGACTGAGGCTTTGGTCCAGCCTGACCCCTGTGTCTACCTCATTCTGGCTTTTCACCAGCACTTCTGGGGACTCCCGCAGGGCCAAGGTGGGGAGGGCGGGTCCTTTGGTTCCAGGAAATCAGAAGATTAGTCAAGCTGCACACTTCCCTGGCAGCTGTGAGAACAGGTTTTCCCCCAAGTCAAGGGACCAATTTGTGAGACCATCAATAACAACAAATATTTACTCTGCACATGGCTTTGTACTTGCCACTGGGAAGTGCAGCAATAAAGCATCACCTTCTAAGATTTGGATTAAGAGAGTCTGTCTGCAGGTCCTGACTGACATGTACTAGCTGCTTAAAGAATGCCCTGAGCCTCAGTTTTCACAGGTGTAAGACGGGGAGGATAATACACCTCAGGGAAGGATTGTGAAGATTAAGTGAGAGCTGACAATGTTAAATGGAAAAATGCACTGTAAGTATCAAGAACTAAAGCTGGTGTGTAGTACATGCTCAATAAAGAAAGCCTCACCCCCACTCAAGCTCTCTGGGGATACTCTGACGCATAAGACTTAGTCTTTGACAACAGCTCATACAGTTGTTGGGGTAAGAAATTAATCAGGCCCCATAAATATCAAGACAAGGTAAAGAGTAACAGGTATGACAAGAAAGAGGTTCGGGATAGCAAGAGAGAGGGGGAGATCCTGAGATGGCCTTAAAACCTTTTCCCCCCATGTGACCTATTCCACAGTGTTGCTACTGCCCGTGTGGCCTGCCCAGGACAAGGGATTGAGGGTGGCAGCAGCTGTCAGTAGGGAATCCCAAGGCAAGATCACAGAGGCACCACAGAGCCTGTGCATCTAACAGTGGTTCTAGAGAGGATCTGCACACTCGAAAAATAACTATGATAATAGTGAATCAAAGCAACAAATGATGCTGAACATATGGGAAGGAGAGAATGCATATGGGGGAAGAGGGTGCTGGTTTGAAACTACTTTTTGAGTCTCCATCTAATAACAAAGAAATCTAGAAGTGGTCTCATTCCGCCCCTGCTCAGGATCACTCCCACTGCAGGAAGTGAGATCTCAAGTCTTCCTTCTTCAGTCTTGGAGTCCTCCTGCAAGGAGGGCCTGGCCTGGGTAGGATCACTCATGTTTAGTTCCATAAACACAGAATTGTCATATTCCATGACTTTGCTCATGCTGTTTCTTCTACCTGGAATACCCTTCCTTCTCCTCCTATCCCTTCATCCATCCTTCCCTTCTGCTTGCCTACTAACTTTCCTTGACTATTTAGTCAACTCATCCTATAAGGTCTATTTTTCTTACTTTTTTCTGTTCAATCCCTACCCTTAGTAGAATTAAACCCCCTCCTCAGTGTTCCTGTAACTCTTGCTTTACGTACAGCATCAGAGCATTTATCACATTCTAGTAGAGTATTTGTGTCTGATGCCCCCCTCAGTGGGAGAACTCTGAGGGTCTTTGCCTGGTACCTAGTAGGTACATGACATACAGAGCTCCTGGAGGCTTTCCTCTATACTTCCCATAGTTGGAGAATAAAGCAGCATTGTCCCTGCCCAGGAGTGCAGGTGAAGTCCCTATCGATCCCTCAGGAGTCCCAAGCACTTAACGTGGTCAGTCATGCTCCCTCCAACCTGAAAACCGTTCCGTTTCCCCCAGGGGTTCCTGCTGATTTCCTGCCACCTGCCCCTCAACCCCACCCTGAATCTGACTAGTTGAGAATCCCAGCAAACATCCTGGGGCACATAGTGGGTACCACTTAGAGAGGGCTGGGTCAGGGGAGTTTGGAAGCAGAGGTATCATCCCCGAGGGTGGCAGGCTGGAAGAGCTAGGGACCTGGGGAGGGGAAGGGAGACACATGGATTTGGAGGCTGAGTCTGGGCTCAGAGGTAAAGAGAATCAATGGCATTTTGAGGGTGGGGAGGAGGGTGTGATGATTAATTTTCTGTGTCAGACTGACTGGGCACACGGTGCCCAGCTACTTGGCCAAGCATTATCCTGGTCACAGAATATCCACAGACACACTGTGAGGGTGTTTCCAGATGAGATTAACATCTGAAGCAGTAGGCTGAGTAAAGCAGAGTGCCCTCCCCAGTGCAGTGGGCCTCATCCAGGTAACTGAAGACAAGAATAGAACAAAAAGGCTGAGAAGCAGAGACCTCTCTGGCCTGGCTGATTGAGCTGGGACAATGTTTTTTCCTAGCCTTTGGTCTCTGACTAAAACATCAGCTCTTTTTGAGTGTTAAGGCTGCTGGCTTTTGGACTGGAACTCACACCATCGGCTTTCTGGGGCTGGAGCTTTCCAGCTGCTGATCTGGGACTTCTCAGCTTCCATAACCATGTAAGCCAACATCCCTCTCTCTCTCTCATGTGCATGTATATGTCATACATGCATGTGAGATATATATATATATATATATATATATATATATATTCTATTGGCTCTGTGTCTCTAGAGAGCCCTGAGTAATAGAGGGGGCAAAGATGTCCATTCCCCAGATCTCACAAGGGTTGCACATTCCTTATTTGGAGTCCCACTGGCCCAGTGACTCTCCAAAACGAGTGGACATGTCCCAACCCCTGACATCTAGAGTTGGGAGAACCTCCCTGCAGATGGGCACACTGTCATTCCTCGATGGACCCTTAGCCTTCAGTATGGGTCCGAGCAGCCAATAGGTGCTCAATGGTGCTGACTGAACAGATTGACACCTCACACATATTTGGGTAGCCTTTTTTAGTTTGGGGGCACAATCACACCCATGCCCTATCACCTCCCAAGCTCTGTGAGAGACAGGACAGTGACTATCAGCCCCGGTTGCCAGATGAGCAAATGGAAGTCCAAAGAGGACGTACAGGCAGTGCTGACAGCAGGGACCCTCCTCTGGAGGGGCCGAGGAGGGACACTGGGTCCAGGTGCCGCTTCCTTGCCTGAATACATTCATTCTCTAGCAAAATTCCATGAACACCACTATAAGCCCTGCCCCCATTCTGGGGACATAGAGGAAGTACACCAGGGAATAAAAATAGACAAAAATCCCTGTCCCCATGGACCTTGCATTTTAGAAGGAAGAGGTAGATAATAAACAAGAAGCAGAATAAACAAGTGAATTATATAACATTCTAGCAGGCAATACATACTATGGAAAGCACAGGTAGAACAGAGTAAGGGAATCTGAATGCAGGGATGGGAGGTGGGTCATGAATTTAAATCGGGGAGTTGGAATAAGTCTCGTTAAGAAGGTGGCATTTGAGCGATGACTTGAAACAGGTGAAGAACTGAGTCATGTAGATATGGGGGTAGACCTTTACAGGTAAAGGCCCTAAGGTGGGCGCGTGTCAGGCGTACTGCCTGGGGCCTTGGAGGCCCTGTGAGAACTGTAGCTTTAGGAGAAATAAATGAAGGTCATGACTGTAGACGCGGCCCCCACAAGAGGTCTCCAAGGGACATAGCACCACTTTTCCCCCCGAGAGCAGGACACAGCCTGGGCAGGCAATGAGTCAGAAGACGCCTGAATGGAAGAGGAAACAGCCAACAAAGGAGAGGCAGGAAGAGCTTTCCCCTGATTACCATCCTCCTCGGTTTCAGACACCCCAGAGCTCCTTCCTGTGTCAGTCCCCTGGGCCTGTTTTCCTGCTGCCTGCATTTGGGGCTGGGCTCCAGATTTGCTTGGACTCTGGTTGCTCAGGATGATACTAGCAGGTCATTTAACTTCCTTGGGGAAGCCTTCAATGCCAAAGTCGGGAGACCCAGCTCCTGAGGGCTGGGAGAGGAGGGGAGATCTCCGGGACAGGCTCCTCCTCGGAGCATTTGTGAGGCGCCAACCAGGTAACGAGCAGGGAGGCACTCCAGGTAGGCTGCAGAGGCTGTCATATTGCCACTTAGCCTCTACAGGGAGGCAGGGGCTCTGCTTTGCCTCCACACCGCAGTGACAGGTGTGAGTAGCAGATCAGTCCCTGCAGCCTAGATGAAGTCGCAGTCAGCTGCCTAATTTTAGATTGAGCATCTGCTCTTCCATCCCAGAGTCTCAGCTCTGTCTGGGATTCACTCCGTCTGGAATTGCCAGAGAAACAAATCCTGTGGGTACAGACGCTGGCAGTGTCTAGATGAGAGCTGGCCAGTGGGCCCCTGCCGTGGGGAGGCCCCTAGGAGCTGTGCCACACCAAGACATCTGTGTCCTCTCTACTGGTCTCCCATCTCACCCAGCCACGACCTCCTGTGGGTGCCATCTTTGTTTTCCATTCTGCCTTCCCAGAAAGCTGATGAGTCAAATGTGGATCTGCCTCAACCAGAACAGGAGGACGCCCTGGACAGCGACAACTCTTAGCCGGGATCCCCACACTCCCAGCTCCCAGCCAAGGTCCTGAGGATTTCATCCCAGGGAAGTATATAGCCCAGTAAGACCAAGACTAGGAAAGCACAAAGTGAAGGTCCATTGTTTGCAGATCTCCCAGAAGGGCTTCTCAGAAGACACCTGAGAAGTTGGAGTTTTGAGCTGGACTTTGAAGAGTGGGTAGCTGTTTATTAGTAGGAGGAACAGGTGAAGAAACACAGCTTGAAAGAGCACTGAATGTCTGGGAATGGCCCAAAGGGGGAAGGAGGGAGAGAGTGGGATTCTATGTGTGTTGGGCTCGCTGGGCCCTAACTTCAGGCTGAGGAGTTGGGCTGCACCTGCCGGTGGGAAAACCTGTGCAGAGTTCAGAGCTTGTGCTGTGCCAGACAAGCTCTCCTGATGCCAGGTCCCTTACCTCCCGCCCGCCGCCTGGCTATTAGGGTCGCTGCTCCATCCTCTCCTAAAGCACACCTCCCAAGTCCTTCTCTGGACTCAGCTTCTTCACCCGGTGCTGCCACGTCACGATGCCTCAAGAATGTCCCACAGTCCGACATGGTGTCTTCCTGCCTCAGCCTGCCCTGTGGCGCTCAGGAAGACTCCATCCATGGAAGGCAAACTGTACTCTCTAGGTGACAGGCTTTTTATGTTTCCTTATTTAACTTCTCTATCACGCCTTTAAGATGTTTATTATTCATCCTTTTTTACAGGTGAGGAAAAAATGGTTTGAAGAGGTTAACTGGAGCTTGATCACACAGCCAGGAAGTGGTGGACCTGGGGTATGGACCCTGGTCTGTCCTTTTTCCTTCCCCACCAGGCTCTCCTGCCCACCCTGAGGGCAGGGCCTGAGCCACTGGTGCCCAGAGCAGAGATGGCCAATACCTCTGGCCAGCCTGGGTGGGGAGTGGAGATTGGGAAGAGGCGGAGGCCTTGTCCAGGGATCCTACCTTGATGCCCTTGAGAAAGAAGGAGTTAAAAGCTTATGTAAAGAGATTTGCAAATAGATCCCACAAAACAACATTTGGATGATTTAAGTGTTAAGGAATCAGAACCATATGGATTAAATGTCCCTGAAGTTACGTATGGTTTTAAAAACTAGAAGGAGATGTACTGGGAACACACACACATATAAAATATGTGAGGCCAGACCACATTTTTAGCTTTGTGGACATGGAGTTATTTGAAAAACACGACACAGCATCCACCCAACTTCTCCCAAGCTGGACTTCCTCTACCTACCCTCTCCCCAACCTCCATCTTCTCCCCCCATCAAATAGGGCTCAGCTCTCTCCCTAGGGCACTAGCTTGAGAAAGAGACTTCCCAGAGCAGCAGGGCTGATGCTCTAACCAAAGGGCTGTTGGAGCCAAACACCTGGGTCAGGAACAGCTGGGGTCTCCTCAAGGCCAGATGGGTGGTCGCAGGTGGAAAGAGACAGTGTGAAAGCCAGTTTCCCAAGAGGGCCTGTAAATACTCTAAGAGAAGATGCTGAATAGCTCCAGGGAGGGAGACACTTTGAGGTGCAGCACTTGCCATTCATAATTGCTTTTGTACCTCATTTGATTCTCCTAACAACCTAGGAAGGAAAGAGTTATCGTCCCTACTTCATAGGAGGGGAAACTGAGGCCTGGAAGGACTGGGTACTGTGCTTGGCTAGCAGGCAGGGAACCAGACCACAGCCAAGATTTCCTTGTCACACATGCAGGGCTGTTACCATCAAACCTCACCACTTGAAGCAAACCATAAACATGAGCCTCAGTCCAGTTTAACTCTGAGTATTAACAAAACCCAACTCACTGTGTTAGCTCCTCAAAGCTGAGGTTTATATGGAAGGGTGCCTAAATGCAAATAAGTCAGGTTTGGTTGCAATACTAAACTGCACATGGCACTGAGGTTGGGGAGAGAGTATATAATGCTCAGTTTGGGAAAAATCAGACCATCAGAAATTGCCTGGTCAAGTCCTCATGAGGAGGAGAGAAGATGAAAACAAAAGCCGCTGCAGGGTGTCAAACAGGTGCCAGGAGTATGGAACCTTCCTGAGCCCTCACCCAGCCTGTGCAGAAGGTGGAGTTGCCTTTCTTCTAGAGAAGGAAACACAGGTACAGGGAGCCTAGGTAATGTTCCCAAGGGCACACAGCGGCATTCCTAACCCAGGAATCAGGCCCCTCTGATATCAGGCCAGTGCGCTGTCCCTAAACCCAGCTGGCTGGGGCCAACCCTCCTGAAAGTTGGCCACAGCTTAACCAGAAGCAGGCTTGTCAGGAGAATCAAATGTCACACAGACATAAGCCCAGCCCAGTGTGGGGGGGGGCTGGCACTGAGGCTGTCTTATGCAACACCAGGTCCCCTGTGTCCAGTCCAATGCCTGACGTTTGTTAAATGATCGTTAAACAGATCAATGGGTGGAGAGGAAGGAAGCATTCTCCCCTCTGCACCCCGCCTTCTCTTTTCTCCATTCCTCACTCATGACATTGTTTTGTGGACACAAGGGAAGCCCTTCAAACTGATGTTTTTATCCTGGTGACACTGTCCTGTTCAATGGGATGCATGTTTACAGCCTGTCCAGAGCTCTTGGGTGCTGATTTTCCAGCTGGGATATTCAAGGACACGGGATTCTCAGGGCAGGGACCAGGGAGAAAAGGAAAAAGGGCACAAGAATGGGGACAAAGAGGGGGAGGGCTTCCTGTCTGTTCCGTACCAGGACCGCTCCGACGATCTGTAGTAGAGCTGCCCACTGAGGGGTCTCCTGTAATCGCCTATTAACAGGCATCCTTCTGTCTGGTCTCATCTCAAGCTGTTACTTCTCGAGCACCTCTGAGGAATGTCTTTGCCTGCAGCTCCCCCACCCCCACTCCATCCTCCAGGTCAAATATGTTGGGGAAACACTGATTATTACACAGACCTCTTGGAGCTTCCCAATGGACACCTGCAGACGAAAAGCCCTGAGGCGGTGGGAAAGAGAGGCCCTCATCTTTAACCCACACTTTCTGGGACAGGACCAAGACTCCCCTCCTCCCACCAGTGGTCCCATCCTCTGCACCCAGTATTCAAGCACACAGAATTCCTGCAATTCTGGGCATAAGCAGCCTAGCAGGCCTCTCTGAGGCCTTCTGTTGGCTTCTCATTTACAGAACTCATCCTCCATGGGCATCCTTATTACCCTACAAGCACCCTAAATGATCTCTACTCCAGGCCTTAACAGCTACCTGTCAGAGGCCCCAGGCTCATCCTACTGAAATCTTCTCAATGGCTTTTTTCTGCTCTTGAGACAAAGACCAGATTTCTTTGAATGGTCTCTGAGGTCTCCTTCAGTGGCCCCTGAGGCACAGGGGTATTCTTTTAGGCACATCCTTTCAATCCTACAGACCAGTAAACTGAAGCTCATTAGCATTATGTGACCTTGTCACATCTTCACAATGAATTTCTGAGACACCAGAGGCTGGAGTGTGAACCTCTGTTCTTCCACTTCACCCTACTCCCAGAGGAAATTGAGGTCACAATTTCCTGGCCATCTTGTGCCTCACTCCAGGCCCCTAAGGGAGGGCTGTATCCTTTGCCAGGAATGCTCTTCCTGTATGTCCCTTCCTTACCCAGTTATCTCCTCTCCAAACTTTCAGTTTCACTTTGCACATCACCTCCTCAGGGAAGCTCTCCTGGACCCCCGACTAAACCTGTATATACTCTTTCTGTATTCTCTCTGTATACTGTATACTCTTTTTTCCTGCAGACACTCTTTCAGCACCACATAATTCCATCTTTGGAGCCCAGTGAGTATCAACATTTGTAACTTCTTTTTATTTGTGGAATTGTTTTTGTCTGACCAGCTCCCGCACTGACACACAAGCTTCGTAAGTAGGGCGACACGTATGCTTTGCACACCACCAAGTCCCCAGGCCCTGCCACTGTAGCTGCTGCCTCACAGGTTTTCCCCAGCCCTCCCTCAGGCACCTGGAGTGAGGCGGAAGATGGCCCGGAGGACCACTGTGACGGCAACTTGCTCCTGGAGTAGGGTGAAGTGGAAGAAGAACGGAGGGTTACACTCTGGTTTCTAGTGTCTCAGAAATTCACTGTGAAGATGTGACAAGGTCACATAATGCTTCTGAGCCTCAGTTTACTACTCTGTAGGATTGAAAGGATGTGCCAATATGTGGCTTCCATGTCTGTGGCATATTAATGACTCAGCTCCTCCCCAGCCCCAGGGCAGCGGGCAGCACTGCCTGTGGTCTGTCCGCTATCCTCCCTCCCTTTTCTCCCATATGAGTTCCTCAGGGAGCTGTCTTCCCCACCTCCAGCTGGATTCTGGCAGGGCTGCCCACCACAGGACCCCAGCACCCTGTCCATGGGAGCAAGCAGGTTACCTGCTTGGCCAAACTATAGTCCCCTGGGCCAGGAGTAGCTGTGTGGCCAGGGCCCATTAGAGCACCCCTGGCATGACGAAGGCCAGGAGCACCCAGGGGCTCGCGGACCTTTCCCATTCCTTGTAGCCACTATGTCGTGCTGGGTAGAAGTCCAAAGGCAGAAGATGACACTGAGATTGATGAATAAAAAGAGGAAAGATGCGAAATGTAGGAGAAATACGAGTCTGATGGCCTGATGACACTTCTTGGCTGGAGCCATGCCTGAGGTCCACTCACTCATCCATCCCAGTAAAGTGAGACCATGAGACAAAACTCCATCTCCCTCGTCCCCCACTCTCTCTTCTTAAGCCAGATGGAATTCAGTTTCTGTCCCCCACTTTGAAAGAGTGCTGTTACCCAGGCCCAAAGTCATCCCATAATACTAAATAAACAGTCTCTAGGAAGGACAGTACTAGTAAAAATGAGCCTGCATTAAGAGCCCTGCACTACTGTGACATTCTCACACGTGTCATCCCACACAGTCCTCACAACCAGGCCATGCAATAATAGAGAAACACGAGGGTGTAATGGGAGATAAGGAACACTGGGACAGGGAGTGAAAGACCTGAGCTCGAATCTTGGCTCTGTCACATGCTAGCTGTGTGATGTTGTAAACATTCGCTGAGCCTGTCCAATCTAGAAGTCCTTTCTAGAAAGATCATTCTATATGTCTTGTTTCTAAAAATTTGTGTTTGCCATGAGTGAAAGAGGAGAGGGATGTGTGAGCAACTCCCAGCTAGAGTTCATTCTCCTGTTCACATACAACATTGGCGCTGGCTGCCAACTCTGCGGGGACACAGGCTGGTGGATGGGATGGGTTTGCTTCGCCACATGCTGGCCAGGTGTCCACAGGGATGGCAGCTCTAGCTGACAGGTATGGGTCACCAAGGCAAGTAGGCTGTTTATGTTTTCCAGATATGCCTAAGCTGCTTCTGATCTCCCCTGGACAGTGTTGAAAGGATAGGCCAGGACTCCACAAAGGCTAAACCTGACCCGGAGTCCCGAACTAATGGGCTGTTGGCTGTACTGGGGTGAGGACAGGGTATGCCCTTCTGGGCTGGCTTGTCTGGGAAGCTGGGCAGTCTGTGTTGGCTTCCAAAGTGCAATTCTGAAAACTGCTGCTCAGAATAAATATTCTGGTTGCATTTTGTGATGGGGTTATGGGGGAGATTTCCACCGAGTGTGGTTTGAAAGCGATTCTCCTCTGCTGTTTACTCCCTGCCATCCCCACAGCCTGTTCCTGGCAGGCATCTGTGTCTGCTGCACTCCTGGGCCACTGGGACCTGGACGTCCGCTCTGGAGAGGCTGAGCACGTGGCCCTTCATGGGGGCCTGATTGCGATGATGCATTAGGCAGCTGGCCACCGGAGCCTCCCCACTCCTCTGCTCAACCTTGCCCTCCTTAGCCAGTCCTAGCCAAAGCTGACACTCTCTTGGGAGCCTCATTCCCACCAACTCAGGCAAAACTGCAATTAACAGAGCTGCTCTAGGCCAGGGGCTTAGAATTCCTGTGGGCCTAGAGATGTGGCCAGGTCCATTTCCTCTTCTCAGGGTGGCCTCCTGCTCTCTCTCCTCTCCCCCCACTCACGTCTTCCCTGGAGCCACAACCACACAGCAGGCACTGTGCAGGCCAGGCAAGACCACTGTCTCCCACCCATCCCCCACCCACTGAGGCCCCCTCTGGAGAGAAACCTCACCCCCTCGGGGCCTGAGCATCGCCTCCTGGTTACAGTGGCTGAAACTACTGCCCTGCTCCCTTGAGGCCAGGTTCCTGGGGCTGCCGAGGCTCTGCATGCCCAGGTTTTGTGCCAGTTCAGACCGTGACAGCTCCCAGCTAAGAGGCCATTCCCAATCTCAAAGAGGAGGTAAGTAGAGGTGGGAGCAGTAAGCAAGCTTCCAAGCCAACTCAGCCTAGAGTCTGTTCCCTACATCCTGCTGCCAAGACCAGAAAGATGGATTCATGGGATTAGGGTCTGGAAAGCAAGACAGAGAAACAAAATGGGGAGGGTGGTATTTCTAGGCATGGGGTTAGCAGCATGGGACCCATGGCCCAGAGAGAGGATGCTCCACTAGAGAGGTACCACAGGCCTCCTGGTGAGGGAAGTGCACATCACAACTAGGTATTTGGAATGTTGAAGACCCTTGTTATGGAGGCATCCTTGAGACTGGGTGAATTGTGTTCCTTTTCCCATTTTTTTTTTCACCTCCAAAGCCACTCCCCAACTCCCTTGACATGCAGCAAATTCTGGTGGGTCCTGGAGTTACCGTGCTGTGGGCCTCTGGACCCCAGCCCCAGCTGAAGTGTCCAGGAGCAAGGTCCATCCACGCCCAGTATCACAGAACAGGGTGAGGTGGAGCCTGGATTTGGACTTATTTGCCAGAAGCGAAGTCTAGGACTCATTCCACGCTACCAGGACTGCCATTGAGCACAGAAAGGAAAGGGCCTGTTCCCTGACCTGGGTGCCTGGGGACTCGTTATGGCCTGTACCTGCAGTGGGAGTTGCTGGTCTGTCCCCATCCTCTCCTAGTGGTCCAGAGACCAGTCACATGCAATTGGGAGGAGGGCTGGTGACAGGGCTGGGAGGAAAGTCTGCACCCCTGGGACAGAAGGCAGCTGACCAGCTCACAGGCACCAATGTCCAGCTGTCTCCACTGGCACTGTACCGACCAGGGGTGTCACTCCTTCCCCTCAGCTCCACTCAGCCCTAGGCTCTGAGCACCTGAAGGTCAGATTCCGAAGCTCAGCCTTGCTATTGCTGAGCTCATCCTGCCCAGGCCGGGGAGGATGTGGGAAACCCAGTTCCACCTGAGGCTAGAATTAATTTTCTCACCATAAGCCACACGCTCTGTGAGTGCCCTGGGCCTGCCTCTGCTCACCCACCACTTATTTTAGGGCCCTTGCAGGCTGGGGCATCTCTCTGGGGGTCTGACCTGAGGCTGGTCCTGTTGCCCCATTGGAACTTAAGGTCCAGCTCACTTCGCTGAGAGTCTGGCACCTACCTGACCTCACCTGCCTGCCACTCCCAGTGGGAACTGGGCCCTGTGACTCATACTCTGGGCAACCATGTCTGGACCTTGCCATGAAGGGAGATAGGCCAGGACTGCTGAGCCCCCTTCTAGGAGACAGTGGTCGTCAGAGCCAAAGCACACATGAAGGCCTGGACAGCCACAGTGGCAACACCACAATTTATCTGTGAGCAGCTTGGGAAGCAGGCCTGAGACTGGGCCACTTATCTCAGGCTAATCTGCTGACACCCACCCCACTCCATGTACTCGCAGTGCTAAACGTGTCCACAGTGACGAAGGGGTCACTCTGGTCTTGGACTCATACTCTAATTCCCTTCTTCTAAACTCCATCTCTGGCAGGGTATCACTCAGAGTGCCAGACCAGTGGGCAAGATGTGGGACACTGAGCTATGCTCAGGCATGTAGTTCATAGCTTCTCAGCCGACTCACAGCGCCCAGGTTGGCCTGGCTCAGCCTATAGACCCGAGGCCAGATTCCACCCTGTTCTCCTTGAACTGACTGCCAGGCTGTCTCTGTCGCACTGGTGAGAAGGGTTGTCTTCTGCTGATGCTGGAGGTACAATGTGCTGCTCAGAAACTGCCTTGTGCCACCTGATTCCTGTGCTGGTTACTTACCCCTGGAAGCACCCCAAATCTTCTAAAACAGTATGTGGAGTAGAAGTCACAAAGGACAAACCCTTCATGGAAGCTTGCCTTTTATGGAAATAATCATAGCTACCAATTATTGAGCACTTGCTCTGTGCCAAGCTCCAGGCTAAACATTTCACCTGTGTTTAATCCTCACAGTAATAATCCTAGGAGGTAGTGATAAGATTATTTCCACTTTCCAGATGAGGAAAATGAGGCTCAAAGTCTGCCTTACTCTAAAGCCCTTCACATCCCCTAGGAGCTGAGAACTGATTGGTGTTTCAAGAGCTGTTTCTTGGGGTCCCAGGGGAAGCTCACAATTGAACATGTGATGTGCTCCCTCCCCAGCAATAAAGAAGTGCCCAGCCAGTGCCACACAGCTGCAGGCCTCCTGCCCACCTGACCCTGGGGCCAGCTGAGGAGCCACATTCTCTCAGATAAGCATTCTCGCATGGATACAACTTGCCCAGCACACATCCTCCAGGCCAGTGTGGGGCACAGCTGGCCTGTCCCCACCCGCCTAACAGGGTGGGCAGGTGCTCTGGCTGGCTGGGTGAGGGGGTGGGGCTTGAGGAAGGGAGAAGAAAGAAGAGAGACCTTGTGTCCAGTGCCACAGTCTCGTGACTCACATGTCCACTCCTCCTAACATGGCCTGGCTGCCTAGGTTTGAATGTTCTATTTGCAAATACATTCATTTACAAATCTACTCCCAGCTCACCTCTGGGAATGGTGGAGCCCTGCTCAGACACATGCGTCCTCCCTCTAATGCTCTCCCAGATGACATTTTCCCAGCTATTACATAATCAAGGGAGCCCAGCCCCCACTAGTCAGGCCTTTAATTGGAAAGCTCTTTTCCAAGGGCCCTGGGGATATAACTTATGCCAGCCCAGGCCCTCCTACCTCTCAGCCCCCTCTGGAGTCTCTCTCTCTCTCACATACACAGACACTCCTAGGCACACACATTTACATACCCCTGCACACAGGAACAGCTGAGGCCACATCGTTTGTCCATGCTGTCAGCCATTTTGTGCCCACTGTGAAGTATGCTACCCTGGGTCTCCCCACCAGGAAGTCCACCCTGACCACACCATGGGCTGACTTAGGGTTGGCCTCCTCCTGTGCTCAGTGTGCTGATGTGTATGCACCTGTCTCTCTAAGTAGGCTAAGACCTCTCCAGGGAAGGGATCCGCTCTGTGCCTCCAGCACCTGAATCAGCCTAGCCCTGGGTGGACACCAGGGGGTTGATGAAATAGGTCAGTGAATTATAAGAAGAATCCTACCAAATGCCCTATGGCTGGTGACTTGGGGAGATTTGCAAATCAGCCTCACAGACTTCTCAGGAGCACTGCAAAATGTCAGCTCTAGAAAGACCTGAGAAATTCATCCATTTTTCAGAGGGGAAGTTGGGGACAAATGGTACTTAAGAATACATAACATGTTAGTAGCAGAACCAGAGACTCAACCAACCTCCCGCAGGCCTCTCTCCATCATCACGCTGCCTCTGAACCTTGGTAACAAGCTCTGGAGTATTCATCTCCTCAGAAATGAATCTACCACCTTCTAGGCCCTGGGCCCACCCTGGGACAAAAATGCCACCAAGATACACAGTCCTGGTATTCAAGGAGCTATTCAGACATATGCCCCAAATGCTGTAAAGTAGGGTGAAAAGGGACTAACAGAAATGTGTGCAGAGATGCCACCCAGGGAGACAGGGGAGTTCAGGAGAGACATGTGGGAAGAAGTGACATTCCAACTGGGTCTTCAGTGAGAGTTGACAAGGAGATGGGAGAGGAAGTGGTGGTGCAGCTATAGACATGCGCAAAGACACATGAAATGATACAGCAAGATGGGGAACTGCACAAGTCAGCTGAGGCCGAGGCCCTCAGTACAGGAGGGAACCTGCACTTATAGGCTGGTGCAGGGGAAAAGGCCACATTAGAAGGATCTTGAAAGTTGTGCTAATCCAACTGGACTCCAGCCTATGGGTAAAGAACCTTGTATTTGGGGTCCATAAGCCCTATGATCCCTCTTCCTTGGTGCTCTCACCACATCCAGAGTAGTAGGAAGCACAGACAGATGCCATAACCCCACTTTCATTTACCCGGGCAGTCCCCCAGGCCCTGGAACAAACTCCTCTTAGCCGCAGATAGCCTTGCATCCTAGAGCTGGAGCTGTGATATGCTAGACCTGACACTGTGTGATATGCAGACAGGAGCTCATGTTGACTACATAATAGTGGTGTCCTTAAAGATAAGTCTTATAAACAGGCTTGGTACTTTGCATAGCCAAAGCAGCTTCTCTTGGGTCTGTGTGAAGGAAAGGGTTATTGCATGGCCCAGGGCTCCAAGTGGACACTGCAGGGTGTGGAGAGACAGGCCCACACTGGCTGTGTGCTTTCCCACAAGATGGTATCTACACCAAGAATCCTGGAGCATCTATTCAGACCCTCAGCAAGGCCCAGGACTCAGTGAACATTCAGAAACGTGAATCACAGGAGGCCGGTGGAGGGTGGAGCTAAGTCAGAAGAGGCTGAGGACCTGGAGGCAGGCCCTTCGCAGCTGCTGCCCCTGGCAGCCCATTGCCATTGCAGCGCTTAGAGCCCCTGCCCTCTGCTGTCCTGCTGATCCCACCCACTCATGGTGACATTCAGGACCCATGGAAGAACCCAGGAAGTTGTGTGGGAGCACAGGTGTGTTTTTATGAAGCTCAATGACTATTAAATCCCTAGCTGATTCCCAGCTGAGTGGTCCTTTGTCCTAAACTGTCTTCGAGGAGGCAGTGTCCTCTGAACAAGCCCTTTGTCTGGCTTCGGAGATCTAGTCAGGCCTCTTCAGTGTCAGATGTGGAAACTGAGCCCTGGCAAGGGGAAGTGGTTGATGAGGGTCATGCTGTGGGGTGAGAGCAGGGGTAAAGGAAGACCCAGGGCTCTTCACTCCCCGCATCCCCGCCCCAACTTCCTGGAGGTGACTCAGTGAGAGAGTCGGCACCGGAAGGAAGTGGGAAAGGGAAGCCCAGCCCGCTGGATTCCAGGTCAGCACCTTGGTAGTCCGAAGCCACCAACCACCTTGGCCATGTGGCCCTGCCTGTGCCTGTGACCTTTCAGCTCTTCCTTCCCAAGGCCACAGCTGCTGACTGTTTCCTCCAAGGTCAAGCTCACTTGGCTTCTCCAGGATCTCCAGGGACTCCCTGCAGTAATGCCCCATGGTGCTCCCCTCCTGCTGGGTCACCTCCACAGACTGGGCGAGTGGCCAGCTCTGTGTGGGCCAAAGGTTCATAAATGAACTGAGGTGAGGCATGATTATAGCCTCATGTTTAATATCTGGGGCTCTAGAGCCAGTATTCTATTTCCATCATCTGCTGGCTTGGTTAACTCACTTTCTCTGAAAATCTGTAAAATGAGGTGATAATATCTACTTTGTAGGTTGCTTGGAGGTAATACATGTAAAGCCTGCTACAAACTAAGCCCATACATGATAGCTCTCATCAGCACGTCCTTTGCTGGATAGATGTACATGCACTTCTCACAACAAGCTTGCAAAGGAGCTATGATTGTTCTCAATTAACTGGGGGGACTCCCGAGTCTCAAAGAGGTGAGAGCACACAGCTCATGGTTGGTAGAGGCAGGATTTGGACCTGGTTCAGTATGATTCCAGAGCCTGAGCATTTTCCCACCAGTGACAGCATCTTCTCTTGCTGTTGGGTCTCCTGCCCATATCTGCCTGACCAGCTGCAGGCTTGTGTGGGCAGGGCCTCTGCCAGCTGCCCTGGATTCTAGTCCCTGCTGTGCCACTTCCTGGGAGTGAGTCTCTGAGCCTCTGTAGTCCCAGCCCCGTACTGGAAAACTGGCTGTCCCCGAGCCTTCTTTGCGGAGGAACAAGGAGACAGATGATGGATGTGTGGGGCTCTGCATATGGTTCTGAGCTGCCTGAGTGCAAGGGCTTGGGAAGCGTCACTCCTCTGACCAGAACCATGGCCGGGACTGTGGTCACGCAGCCTGTGCCTGGGGACCCAGGAGGACCAAGCCTGTGGATGCAGCTGCCTCTACCACAGGAAATGCCACATGCCCCTTTAGCCTGGGGCTTTCCATGCACTGAGAACAGGCCTGAGAATGAGGAGGGAGAGGCTGGATACACACTGCAAGTCTTTCCTTCACTGGACTACATGTTCCTCAAGGGTCAGGACTGGCTCACAGACAGATGCAGATGAGTGGTGATCTGCCCCACATTCCAGCCACATGGGCCTGTGCTGGGTCACCAGATGGGCCTGGCTACTTTCCCCCATGCCCAGTTCAAGCACCACTGCCTCTGAGACCCCCTGACTTCCCAAGGAGAAGAGACCACCCTCTCCTTTGGAAGTCCCTGTCCCCACCTCAGCTGTAACATATTACTTAATCATATTTCCAATTTTACTTTGAATCCTTGTTGGAATAAGGTGAGAGTTTGAATAAACAAATACACTTAAATTTATTTCTTTTCCATCTGTTTCTCTTGCTGGATTGTAGCTTCCTAAAGGCATGTTCTGTGTCATATTCAGCTTTTTAATTCTCCATCCCCAGCATAGGGCATCTGTGGAGGGTTTGTGGCGTGTTTCTCTCCCCACCCATGCAGCTGTGTCTCAGCCGTACTCCCTCCTCGACAGCTGGGCCTGGGTTACAGTGTATGTGATGGTGAAGAAAATGGGCATTGATGATTCTATTACAAGCAAATGACTGGCTTAGGCATATGGAAGTTGCCTCACATTGTGGCTACCTTGATCCTGGGCTTGCTTCTGGGTTCTGGGCTATATGTTCAAAGATCAAAGTCCTCCGTTAAGTAATCTCTCCAGAAAAGTAAGCTGCTGTTGAAGACACATTAAGAGGTGGCCATGGGGTGTAGGAATCCATCAAAAAGCCTATCAAGGTGTCTCCTTTGCTCCTACACTCTTCTTCTGATGAACGTATATAACTGGTCACTTCTGAGACATATCAAACACTGTCTGACCTGGACACAACTGGATCATGGAGAGTTTGCCGTGGGCTTTCTACTACTGGCTGGTCCACACACAAACCCAGCGTGGCTCAAGGAGCCCTGGCGAAGGCAGTATCAGAGCCTTCCAGGCTTGGGAACAGAGAGCAGGAGTGGTGGAGACCTCAGAACCCAGGAAGTGGTTCCCACTGTTGTGAGTCTCTGGTTCTCATGCGTGAAAGGGAGCAGAAAACCCACCCTGCAGAGTTACTGCAGGGTCAGTGTGCAATTACAGGATGTTACCACAATTAGCTCAGGGAATGGTAGGAATCGATTCATTTATTCCAGCAGTATTAATTTAGCATGTATGATGGGCCAGGCTCTGTCCCAGGCACTGGGAACGATACATATACAATGGCAAGTTAGATGGTAGTGCTTTTATCAAGAAAAGCAAAGCAGGAAATGGGGTAGTGGCAGGAGAATGCTTTGCCATTTTCAATAGGGGCCAAAGAAGACTTCAAGAAGGGGACATTTAAGAAAAGATCTGAAAGAAGTGAGGGCGTGAACCATATGCATATTTATCCCTGCAGAGGGAACAGCAACTGCATCCCTCTGGCCATGTGGATGCAGGGTGTGAAAAGTCATTGCTGGCCCCATCACTGGGGCTGTGAAGACAGCTATAAGACATCTGGCTTTCACTCAGAGACAGGAAGCCACTGGAGGCCTTCCAGACAAGGGTTGACCCAACCTGACTTTTATAACCGATCAATAAACTTCAGCTGCCTCTTCCCTTCAAAGCCTTATTCAGTACCCAGACCTCTGCAACTCCAGCTCATATGCTTTCTCCTTTCTCAGATTTTTTCCAGTTTTCTTAATTCACCCAAACCAGAAGGGCCTTCTCACTTTCTGACAAGTGCAGGCTGGAAAGGGACCTTGCAGAGAGATTGTTGTTGGGAAGACAGAGAAACAAGGTCTTAGGTTCAGGCTCTTGTCTTCCCTTGATGCTCAGAAGGCCTCTGGGCCCAGCTGAACTGTAGTGTGCACACACACTAACTAGACTCCCAGTGATGCTAGGGACACTGGCAGAATCTCCAGTGCCACTTCATCATCTGAGCTGCCTCAGCGCAGAACTGGGAATTTCACTTGGCACTCCCTCACCCTGCTTGCCTACCAAAAGGTTAAATCATGTGTTTTAAAATAAAACAATTCCCATCTCTGTCAGTGGTTCTTAACCTTTTTTGGGTCACCTGCCCCTTTGAGAATCTGCAGAAAGCCATGCGCTCTCCCTTCAGAAAATGAACACAGGTTATGCACTCATTCTCTTATAATTTCAGGGTGTTCACAGATCCCTGAAAATCCAGCAAAGAAACCATTATCTATGCCAATGTTTTTCCAGTCTGTAGCTCCAACTGAATGAATGAATGAAGAAATGAACAAAAAATAAGGAAGCGGCATGCAGATGGAGGGATGACAGGGGGTGAACAGGACAGACAGATGCAGCCACCTCTGGGCATCAGGATTCTTGCTCATGGCTCCTGCAGCCCTCAGAGAAGCCAGCTGAGCAGTCCTGTGCGGTCTGCCCATGCTGGCCAGGTGTGCTGCAGGGAGCTGAAGCTTACCTCTTTAAGTTTCATCTATTGCTCTCATCCAGACCCTCTGAGTGACTGTCTTTCTAAAAGGTATCACACGCTTTACTGCCTTCCTTAGAGTGCCCTGAACACAGCACAACAGAACCTTTTCTGGGTGACTAGGGGGCAACAGCGTGAATATAAATTCAGGCATAGAAAGTAAACAATCTCGTGGTGACATGCAGCTGAGCCCCAGGCTCCTATGTCAGGCCCTCCCCATCCCAGCCCTCCTGCTGGGACCCAGGCTTCCATTCTCCCTTAATTTCATTTTTCCAATATATCTCCTGAGAAGCTGGAATGAGCTTTTAACTCATTCTTATAGTCACACCCCTCACTGTGAAGCTTTTAACGTAATCTCATTTTCTTGTAATCACTGTTCTGTTATGACACAAGGAGGCCTGCAGACGTGACTGGGGTGGGTTGGCCTTAACACGGCCCTGGAGAGTTCTTCTAGACACAGCCTCCAGTCACATGGCTCCTGGACCCCTTCTTCTTCCTTCAACATTCTTCCTCCTCCTCATCACCTCACTCCAGCCACTGAGCTGGGAGTTCCCCAAACAGACTCTGTTTCTACCTTTGTCCCTTTGCATGTGCTATGCCTACCACCTGGGACACATTTCAGGACCTGCATCTTATTTCTTTCCGCAGCCAACAGCACAGGGTACATACTGATGTTTCCGTACATGTTTGTTAAACATGTTTCCTTCGGAGTTGTCTCTCTGTACCCCTACTGTGGGATTGCCTGTGGTAACCTCAACCCACTGCTGTTAGGGTCTCACCTCCCACTGCCTTCCCAGGGGCTCCACTTCTCATCTGTGAGAACTGTGTGTGAACCACGAGGAAATGGGTACTGAGGGAGTCTCTAAGGAGTAAACGAACTGACTTGTGTGACTGGGCCACAAGTTACGGCTGCCCTGGTGCAGCAGCTTTCTGAGATCCGGGTGGGTGAGGTCACTGGATGGGAAACCTCCCCCAGGGAGTTGTCATAGTAACCATGACTTTCAATTTCATGCAAGAGAGTCCCTGAGAGGAAAACAAACCAAGGGGTGGGGGAGGAGTGGTAAGAACCCATCAAAAGCCTCCTAATATTGTCCTCCCATCCCCTTCTCTTTGCTTCTTGCTGGTTTACATGCTCAAGGTAGATGCCATTATGCGTGGGCATCTGAGTAGAAGCTGCCTAAAATAGCCACTTGACTATTTCAAGGAGCAGTTGAATATGCATGAAGCTATTTTAGAAAAGATGTCCCTGGCCCAGCCAATCCGAACCCCATCCTTACCCTTGGAAATGCTAAGAGAAGCTGAATGGGACCTTTCTTAGTCTTTCCCTCTAGGGTGGGAGGTTTACAGAGGCCACAGAAACCACACCCTGGCTGATGCTGGTCTGTCAGCTCTGCCTCCTGATCCTGCGGCCACAGAGGCTCCCAGCAGGCCGTTCAGCCCTCCAGTGTCCTCCAGAGCCTTGGCAGCCCTCACCGACAAGCCTGCTGCAACCCAATCGGCCTCGATCCCTGGAGGTCTCAGATCGGAGGTATTCCCATTCGTTTGTCCTCTTATTCATTCAACACACTTGTATTGATAGATAAAATGTGCAGGCAATGTGTTGGGTGCTGGGGATACAAAGAGCTCTGAGACAAGTTCATTAGAGGGGGGTAGATGGACAGGTGAGTAGAGATAATGGCCATGTAGTTCAAAAACAGAGGGTGGTTCAGGAGAAGGAGCCCTTGCTTCTTCCCAATGGCTGGAGAAAGACAGCTTTTGAGCTGAGCCTCGGGGGATGAGCAGAAGGCCCTTGAGTATGAAGGCAGGGCAGGCTCAAGGACAAGGATGTGGTTGGATGGGGCTGGGGTGGGATGCCCTGGTGGGCAGGAGGGTTTGCCTGAGAGGAGGTGAGAAAGGAAGGGGAGCCAGACTGTGGGGGCCAGGAGTGCTGGCTAGCACCACTTTCTCTGAGCCCCAGGCTGAGCTGGTAAGGCTCCTCTTGCAAGAATCCACAGGGCCTGGTGCATCCCTGTGGCTCCCCTCAATCTAGATTGAAGCCAGACAAGGGTCTGGCCAGATTCTCCTGGGCATCTCTGCAATCCAGTGCCAGGCTGAGCGGCACTGAGCGGGAGCTCACAGAATTTAGGTTGAAAGCATGGATTCTGGAGCAGTCTGCCTGGGTTTAGATCTGGACTCTGCCTCTCACCAGCAAGTTATCCACCTTGGGCAAGTTATCGACTTCACTTTGCCTCAGTTTTTGCACCTGTAAAGTGAAGATATTAATAGTGCCTATCTCTTTTAGTGAGAAGTATGTGAATTAACCTATGTAAAGGGCTTAGAAATCTGTGTGGCATGCCATAAGCAATAGATAAAACTATTAGCTGTTTTTTAATTCTAAGGAGTTTGACTTTTATCTTGATGATGGAATGCCATTGGGGACAAATTTTTCTTGCCAAAATAAAAAGAACTTATTGCTTTGACTGATTTTACTCATACATGTTCACTAAAAAATAATAAAGCATTCTGTGAACAAAGAAGAAGGGGATAAAACACCTTAAACGCTGACCCTCAGATAACTATTATTAACACGATCACCTTTTTACATAGAGTCAATCCTCATTATTCATGAATTCTATATTTGCAAATTTCACCTACTTGCTGAAATTTATTTGTAACCCCCAAACCAATACTCATGGTGTTTTTATGGTCATTGGCTGTCATGAGTAGAGTGGCAAAAAATTTGAGTTTTTCATAAAGCTCATGCATGTTTCCAGCTGGGGCTGAGAAAGGCGACGCTGCCTTCTTGTTTCAGCTCTTAGATACAAACAAGTGTCCTTTTAACAGTCTATTTAGTGACTGTTTTTTTTCATTTTTGTGCTTTCTGTTGGTGATTTCCCTGTCTTGTGCCTTACAGAGAAAATACATGTGTTAGATAAGCTACCCTCAGTCATGAGTTAATGTGCTGTTGGCCATGAGTTCAACATTAATGAATCAACAATACATAGCAAGTAAGGTGTTTTTGACAGAATACACATAAAATAAGGTTATAGACTGATCAGTTGGCAAGAATGCTATGACCAGAGGCTTGCAGGAACCTAATGCTGTATTTCCCCAGAGGCAATGGTTTAGTGTTCACTGATTCAGGATTTGTGGGACTTTATAGAACACAACTACTGTGATTAACAAGAATCAACTATACTTTTCTAGATACACAGATGTATACTTTTATGCATTTAGGAACATATCTTCCATACTTTTTTGACAACTTTAAAAAACTCTTATATTCATATGTCAAAGTTATCTTTCCATGCCCATAAATACAGGTCTCCAGATGGCTGCATCTCTGGGAGCATTTCTTCAATTATTAATGAACAGCTAGCTCCCTACTGATAGCCAAGTTGGTTGTTTCCCATCATTTGCTATTATAAACAATACTATGTTGAACATTCTTATTGGTGACAATAACTAACATTTATTCATTACTTACTATGGGCCCAGATCTTTGTGGAAGAGTTTTCTAAGTATTATCATATTAAGCCTCACAACAAGCCTGTGAAAGTGATATTATTGTTATGCGGACTTTACAGAGGAGGACTCTGATGCTTAGAGATATTTAGTAACTTCCAGGGTCACACAGCTTAAAGCCAGGCTTTCTGACTTCTGATACCTCCCTCATTCTTGACCAGTGTGCTCTGCTGCCTTCTTACACAGGCAGTTACTATGTTTTGTGCTTATGGGGCTTTTGGTAGCTATGTTCTTTCATGATTCTGGATTCAGTTTCATATTTAAGTAGGCATTCTCCATCCAATATGACATAAATACTCCCTTATTTTTTTTCTTCTAGTACCTTTATGGTTTCATGCTTTTTTATCACCTAGGAATTTACTTTGGTGCAAGGACTGAGGTGTGGATCTGGTTTTATTCCTTTTTTCTTCTACAGATAGCCAGCTGGTTGTCTTTATAACATGCTAGGAATCATCTGCTTTTCTGTCTCTAATATATATTATATATTTAGATGTTTAATTCATAAACCAGTTCACAATACCTTCTTTTATCCTTGGCTATTTTATGCTCCTATTTCTTTGGAGACTAGTTTTTTCCTTCTAATGCTTTCTAACTGGCTCACTTTGGTGTCACCTTCCTCATGGAAACTTTCCCAGCAAACCCTGCAGAGAATGATCACATGAGGCCTTCTTCATTTCACCGGTTCTCACCCTGAATCACAGTTACTGGTTAGACGCTGGGCTGCTGGAAGGCAAGGTCCCTGCATGGCCTGCTCGCGTTTCTCTTGCCGTACCTGGCAGGCAGTCAAGGGCATGGAGATGGTTATGGGATGAATGAATAACTGAATGAACGAATGAATGAAAGACTTCTTCCTAGAAAGCTGACAGGGAAGGGAAATGACTGTATCACAAAATCCACTTCTCCAGAGACTTTCATTAGAAATAAAAGTTTCCTCCTCCATTTTTTCCTCGGCTAACCCCTAAGACCATGTGAGAATCGGAGAAGTGGTTGCTGTTAGATTGATGGGCCATGAGCCACATGCCCTAGCACCTCTCCCCGGAGACTGCCACTCTCAGCGAGCAGCCTGGGCCCTTTTCAGGAGACTCTTGAGGCTTTGAGAGCCCTCCAGAAGGAACACAGGCATTCACAGTGAGCCTGCTGCTTTGCTAGACATTTTGAAAATTAGTTTCCTTTAAGATACAACAACATTGCAAGTTGGTATCACTAGTCCTATTGTGCAGAGGAGGAAACCGAGGCTCAGAGGGATGGAGCCCCTAGCCAGTAAGTGGCAGGACTCACCAGAGCTGACGTTGTAGGACTCTGAAGGCCTGGCCTCTCACATCATAACATCCAGAGCACCATAGCCTGGGACGCTAAGGGACCACAGCCCAGAGAGGAGTTACGTATGACATTGGAGAGCAAGGTCCCTGTCCTCCTTGAGTCTAGATAGTCCCTGGAGAACTTTTCTTCCTCAGAGCAGCATCCGATGCCTATGGATTATTTCTGAAGAACATCAGACTTGGGTCACTGTCTGGGCTGGGGACATATGACACAAGCCATATTGTTGCCATGGGAACTGGGGAGCAGAGGGATGGCATAGGTAGATTTGCTATGGGGGGAGGCGTTTGTCTCCAGCCCACGTGGGGGGATGCCCTTCCACTTCTTCCTCCCAGCCTACCCAGGTTTGGAGTTTCTTTACTTGGCCCAGCAGGATCCTCCCAGAAGTCCAGTCAAGCAGCCGCTTCCTTATTGGGCTGGCAGCTGCTGGGCAGCCCTTGGCATATTTCTAAGCCTGGATTAAAGCTCCAGTTTCTCATGTGAGTTGGGGGCCAAAACATTTCCTGGGCTTGACACTGTCTGGCCTTGGGCAGGCCCCAGGGACGTGGAGATGAGCAGCCCACGGGTCTCCTGCCTCAGGGAGCTCCATTCTGGTCAGGAAGCAGATACTAAGGAAAATGTCCCAGTCCTACCTAGGTGCCATGATAGAGATGCTAAGTGCTGAGGGAGCCTAGATGGGCAGGGGGAGGTGGGTGTCCAGCACTGGCAAGTTGTGGGGGTTGGACATCAGGCTAAGGCATGCGGGCTTCATCCTGTGAGCAGTCAGTCGCCTTGCAGTTGAAGCAAGAGTCCCCATGATCAGATTGTGCTTTAGAAACAGGCCAACTAGGTGTATTTATTTTCAATAAACATACGTGATTTTTAAGATGAACATTAAAGTATCTCGTTTGGAGAAATAATACCAATATAAGGAAACACAGAGCGGACGGCCATGCAGCTGGTTGAACTGCTCCCCTATATGTTACCAGGGAACGGAGAGCCCCCTGGACTTGGAGTGAAAGACCCCCACATTCCTTTTGAGTTTGAGTTCCTGCCACTGACTTGTGGGTGACCTTGAGCAAATTACTTTCCCTTCTCAGCCTCAGTTCCCTTGCCTGTAAACTGAGATACTGTCACCCAATGCACAGGGCTGCCATCGGGACAAAATGGGGTATCAAAGGTCATTGTACATTTGCACATACCTGACACGGGCAAAGCATTAAGGTGAGCTCCAATAGGCTCTCCAGGCTCCCGCAGGGCCAGTTCAGACTCCCCGCTGCCCTGCTGGGAAGCAACACCCAGCAATTTCTTAGGAAGTCTCTCTCAGCTGTTCCAGCTGAAAAGCACAGCCTGTGAAAACACGACCCCATCCAGAGAAGCAATCACCCATGTGTTCGGGGGGCCACCTGCCTACCGCGTCCAGCCTGCTGGGCCATGAACATCAACAGGCCCCTTCCTGGTGGGGGAAGGAACAGGGAGCCAGCTTGTTCTCTGACAGCAGAGGACTGCGGGCCCTGAGGAACATTTTAAGGTGGGACCCTGCCTCCTGCACCATTGGCAGCTGTCTACACAAGGCATCCATTATGTGTGGGCCCCAAAGCCAGCAGGCCTGAGAGCCCAAGCTAAAATTAGTAGAAAATGTGCACCCGCCAGAGATGCAGACCATCCGAAGGTCAAATGCCTCCGGCCAGCCACCCAGGCGGGAGTGGGGGAGCAGGCACACAACAGCTGTGGCAGCAGCTGCCTCCGGTTCCTCTCGGGCTCGGGGATGACAGCCCTGCCCAGAGGCCAGGTTCAATAGCTCAGTTTGATTTAAAAGATAGAATGCAGACTCTAATCCCAAATACATATTTAAAAAATCTGTGTATGTGCAGAGAAAAAATGTGGAAGACGAATTCACTAAATATCTAAGAGGCTATCTCAGTCTCAAATGTGGAATAGTGGGTGCAGTTTTTCTTTTCCTGTCCTTGTCAACATTTTCTCACCACGTATGTATCAGTTTTGTAGGCACAAGGAAACACAACCAAAGAAGTTGTAAGTTGTATATTTATATATTAAATATAACTTAACATGTATTTTGTGTTTATAAAAATGATCACATTGTTTATGCTTAAGGCGTATAGCATCTATGTGTGTGTAAATAGATTTATGAACCTAATCCACTGGTGTTGGCAGCTTTGAATCCTAGAATGTCAAGGCTGCTGGCATTAGAGATCAACATTCTTCAAACCTTCATTTTATGGAGGAAACTGAGGCCCTAGAAGCAAAGCAGGAAGCTGAGAAATTACTTTTCATTGAGACTGATCCCAGAGAGCAGTTTCCCTACACCTGACCCCCTTTAATTCTGTAGTCATTTTTTTATCCCCATTTTATGGAAATGGAAACTGGGGTACAGAGAATTGAATTGATTACCCAAGGGTGCCCAGCTAGGAAGCCCCAGAGCAAAGTCCCAGACCCCATTTTCCATCTATAGTCCACTGAGCTTGAAGACAGTCTTTGAAAAACACCTGCTCCTTGAAGTCTCAAATATCCAGAAAGCAATCTCTTACAGGAGCAAATTTTGAATCTTTCCTGAGCCCCTACTGAGTGATGTATGCCCCTCCTGCTTCTGGGGAGACTACTGCCAGAAGCCTTTGAGGGAATGGGTGACAAATAGTGGTGTGGGGACACAAATAGCACAGCGACCTCCCTTTCCTGATGTGGGGCAGGCAGGGCAGGACTTCAGAGGAAGGTGGGCAAGTGTCAGGCCTTCGGAACAGGGAAGATGAGCCAGAGAGGCTGCCATTCAGACTCTCCCTTATCTGGTCCCCTCCAGCCTTTCAGAGCTCCAGACCTGGCAGTGCCTCAAGGTAACACCAAGTGCTTGGACCGGGGGCCTTTGCCCCAGCTGCAACCTCTGGAGTGCCTGCCCCCACCCCCATTTTCTGCCCCAGCTCTTTCAGGGCTTAGTTCATCCATACATTTCTGCATTCTTGTTAGTGAACACATTTTTACTGAGTGCCTCCACGTGCTAGAGCACAGACATGGTCCCAACACTGTCAGTGTCTCTAGTTTTTAGATGGGGCTTAGTGCTTAAACTACCCTAGGTCATTCAGGCATGGACTCTGAGGCCAGCCTGCCTGGGCTCAACCTGACAAGGCCCCTTCTCAGCTGTGTGTGCTTGGGACAGTTCCTCAGTCTCTCTGTGCATCAGTTCTCCTCACCTGTAAACGACGATGTAACAGTACCTGCCTTATAGAGTTGTTGTGCAGATGGAGTATAAATCCACATGAAGCCCTTAGAATAGTGCCTGGCATGCAGTAAGTGCTCAATAATTATTAGTTATTATAACTATTATTATCATCTGGCTCAGATTCCCTCCTTATGATGCCCCCTGCTGTCTGGCTGCTATCTCCTCGATGATCCCACAGCACTTTGCCCCCCAGTAGAGCATCAGAGCTATGTAGCATGGGCATTGGGGCTTGTCCACCTCCCTCTCTGTCCTTGGGATACAGACCAAGTTTTATTCTTCTCTGTCCCAAATCTCAGCACAAAGGCAGCAAGAACATCCCCAGGACTACTTCAGGTTTGTGGATAACACATGCCCTCAACTCCAACCAAGAAAAGCCTCGGAAGCTCCTTGCTGCCTGCGCACTGCCAGCCTTATCAAAGAACTCAATGATGTTCTTCCTAAACCGTGAATCTGAGCCCTGGGTGTGACTCTCCCCAACTGACAAGAAGCAGGCTCTGGGCTTCCTTGAATGCTTCTTTGTGACAGAGAGCAGGGCAAGTAATCAGAACATCACCATCAATGCCCTGCGCCGCCAGGCTGTTTCCCATGGCTATGGCTTCGCACATGCTGGTCCACCTGCCTGGAATGCCCTCACCCACTTCCTGCAGTCCTCCTGATTTGACAAACCCCTAAGATCCCTCCACCCTCCCAGGGCCAGCTCACACGCCCCCTTCTCCACAGTGCTGTTCCTCTCTTGCAGTTGTTATTTATTTGTTTCCATGTCCCCTCTGGGCCCCCAGTGTCCACCAGTGCCTGGAGCAGAGAGGGTGTCAGGAAAGTTCTGCTAAATGAACATTTCAAAGGAAAATCAAGCCAATTGTCCTGCCTGGCTGCTAAGGCACAGATGCTAACTCTTCATGCTCCCTTTTGAACCAAAAAACTCACAGGGCCTGTCTAGGCCACCACTGCTCATTGGTGGCTGCTGCTTCATGACGGGGACACGAGCTGGCAGAGAAGCATGGAAGGTAAGCGCTGGCTGGCTGGCACCCAGTGAGCTGGCCTTTCACAGGAGCTCTGGCATTAGATTCGGAGAGGCAGGTAGTTTAGAGATGAACCTGTGGGCTTAGACCTACTACGTTGCTCCCCTTGGGAACGACAGGGCAGGGCTGGAAGCCAGTGCTCTCGGGCCCCCAAGCCCACTCTTTCTCCTGTGAGACTACAGATGTGAAAGCGTTTCAAGTTCTGCCAGGAGATGAAACTGTAGAAGTATAAAATTATGAAGAATTACCAGTCACACAGAAAACAAGGGCAGGGGCCACCTTGTCTTGATTTAGTGGAGAGAAGAGGGCTGAAAGGGACCTTAATAATGGCACTGACTGCTTCAAGGGTGCCACCCTGGGGAAGGGCAGGGAGGAGGGGAGCTGGGCAGCATGGAAGAGGGGGTTCTGATGGCAAGCCCAGCAGTACTCTACTGGAGAAGACTGGGCACAGGACAGGGACCCCAGAGAGCCTGCAGGGCTCTGCATGAGGAGACTTGCAAGGCTGCAGTGGGGCCACAGACCCTTCAGCAAGGGGCATCCTGCCCAGGGCCCCATTGTTCAGGTTCCATAGGTTCTAACATGAGAACCTCCTCTTAGCTCTTGGCCTCTCCCCAGGGCCTAGAGGCCTCTCTTGGCACCACGGAGTCGTCTACCTCCCTTCCTTGATCAGCTAGGGCCCAGCAGGAGCCCCTTGGCATGGCATTCAAAGGCCTGCCTACTTTTCCCAGCCTTGCTTTCACCTACTCCTTCTCTGTGCCTACATCCCAGCCACTCCACCTCTGTACTTGCTGTCTCCTCAGCCTAGAATACCCTCCACTTTTAATCTGGTGAACTTCTATTCATCCTTAAAAGCCCAGTTCAAGGGTCACCCTCAAATGGTCTTCCCTGAACCACCCCACAACCAAACCCAGACAGAACAGGCCCCGCCTGCCTTCACAGGTTTCCTGTACTGTGGCTATTTGCACATCATCTCCTTCGGATGAGAAGATTCTTAATAGGAAAGACTTGCATCACTCATCTCTGGGCCTCGCACCCTCTAGGCCTCATTCCCTGGGCAGCCTGCCCCATAGACCTGCCCGCAAGTTCTGGCTCCACACTCCCTCCTGCTCTAAGGGAGGCCTCGCTGTTCAGTGAACCTGGTCCCCCAGTCATATTCTGCCTCAGGCCTGCCCATGCTCTCAGCATGTGGGCAGACTGCCCTTCTCATATGGGTACTGCAGCCACAGTGACTGCGGTGTACTGTCCAGCCACGAGAAGGTGGGTGTGGGGCTGGTGACCGTCCATGTCTGAGTCTGACTTCAAGCAGAGTTTGCTAGAGGCGACACAGTGCCTGCCCCCAAATGCATACATGCGCACACACATGGGCACACACAGCCCAGTCCAGGCTCTCTATAGATGTGAGGTCCATGGAGCAAGCAAACATGAGTTGAGTCCTAGGGAAGTGTTACACAGCTGTAGTGGTGTCTCCACTGCCCCTCCTCCATCCCCGGGCATTGGCCAGAGCCTGGAACAGCTGGCTTATGGCCCATTCTCTGAGTCCCATTCACTCACTTTTCAGACAGGGAAACAGAGACTCAGAAAAAGAGGTTCTTGCTTCAGATTTTCCCAAGCAGTAGTGGAAGACCTGGGGTCAGAAACGGTTCCCCAGCTTCCATCCCAGGTTGTGTTCCCATCGCTACATGCTGCCGCTTGCAGAAATGCCAGCGGGATGTTTCGTAGATTTTTCCTTAAGTCTAAGTAGAGTATCAGGCCCCACTCTCCTACCAAGGCTGAAGTCCTCCCCACCTACCTACCAGCCACAAACATGGCCCAGTGGCCTTCGGACTGTGTAGAGAGCGCTCTGTGTCCTGGGGTGCAGGGCAGAGCCAGGGGGAGCTTACCTGCCAGAAGCCAGCCACGGTCTCATGGCCGAGATGTGTCAGAGATGTCTAAGAGCTTAGAGAATTGTGTTGGAGGGAGGCCTGTGGGAAGTAGAGAAAGTGAGAATATCATACCACTGCCATCTGTCAACTTTCATCTAAGTTTGAAAAATGCACCCAAAAATGGTGAGAACAGCCTCGCTGAGAGCGGTCTCAGGGCCAGGTTCCAGCCACCACCTCTCCTTCACAGGGTCCTCACCACAGGGTCCAGATCAGGGACCCCCGGGGATGTCCACAGGCTCACACCCCACTCACAGAGCAGGAAGTCTGAAGTCAGCAGCTCCTGCGCACTATTTCCACTCTCAGGCCCAGAAACTCTCACTTTCAAGTACGCCTTGAGAAAAGCATCCCCATGGGTGTCGTGAGCACCAGTCACCATGATTCACTCGTTCCTTCTTTCATTATTCGCACGTTCACACAAGCATTCAACAGCTGTTTGGGAAAGCTATTCTACACCTGCGTCAGGGCTCACAGAGGCGAAGTCACTGAGTGACAGCTCATTCTAGTAAGAAAGTCACAGATCCAGGACAAATGCCACAGGCTCCCAATCCCCACCATCCCTCCTCTGAGTGATCTCTGTGCCAGACACTGGGCAAAGCATTTCATGTATGCCATGCTCGATGCCATGCGTGACACCATGCACGGTGGCAAGATGCTTCCCACTGTTTTCAGCAAAGAGACTCCTTTTGTGTGACAATATGTTTCAAAACTCCTCCTAACTGTACACGAACTATCTTTTCATTGGGAAAATAAAGAACAATACAAAAAACACAATGAACATATGCTTTATAATTAACTTGCATTTTAGTGATCACGGCACTATCACATATATTTAAATAATGATCACATCTGCTCAGTTGAGATGTGTTCTTTATGTCTTCTGGGCTTAAGGTTTTGACCCATTAGAGAGCATTCCAAATTCAATCAGTAGATACTTATGGAGTGTCTCTGAGATGCCTGGCCCCATGGCCCACAGGTTAGGGACCGTGGTACAGGGAAGAGCGGCAGCTCTGCCGTGAGGCATGGTCCGCTCATACCCAGCTCAGATGGGATGTATGCCCTCGGGCAGGCCACTCAGCCTTCTCTAACGCAGGGTTCTCATGAGTAAAACAGAGAGATGATGGTCCTGACGTTGGGAAGTTGTTATGGGGATGAAATGAGTTAGCTGAAAGCACCAGGTCAGTGCCTGGCATAAAGCAGAAGCTCAACAAATGGACACCAGAGGACTATCATCACTGCCATCCTCCTCCTCACCACACTTCTCACCGTCACAAGCACCATTGTCGTCATAAACGTCATCACTAGTACCATCGCCATCACCGCCACTGCCACCATCCTGCTTCCTTTCTCTTTCTGAACCCCAAGAAGCCTGTCCTGCCCCTCTAGTAGGATACACAGTAGTTTCTACCCTCTTCATATCCACATCTTCCTTCTGGGGTTCATACCCAGCCCTATAATTGGAGTTGTGTGGACTTGCGTAAGTCACTCAACCTGTCTGAATCTGTTTCCTCATATGTAAAATGAGACAGTTGTTTTAGGAATTCATGGAAGAATCAAATGATGAATATAGAAACTCAACACAATATCTTCCATGTGGTAGATACTCAATAATTGCTTGTTACTGTCGTTGGTGGTGGTATTATTTTACTATTATTATTATTATTATTATTATTATCATTTCTCCTCCTAGCCTGGGAGCCTGAGGGCCAAGACC
This sequence comes from Manis javanica, assembly GCF_040802235.1. NCBI lineage: Eukaryota > Metazoa > Chordata > Mammalia > Pholidota > Manidae > Manis > Manis javanica. Next base: position 32,209,716 of record NC_133159.1, read on the forward strand.
ATTCCAAATTCATTTCCCCACAGAGTGGAGTACAAGGCCTGTCTCCCAACAGGCATGATTAAGTGTTTTCTAAAACAGTCTTAGAAGCTCACCCAAAATCAGATGCAAAATAACTCAAAGGACAGGAGCATGGGACATGGCCAAGGATTGAGCCCTGATGGGACCCTGAAAACCCTAAAGATCCCCTGAATGGAGCCATTTGTTACCCAGGGAGCCAGTCTGCAGGCCTGCTGGGACTATTCATTCATTCATCAAGTTGACCAATTTTCACTTTGCTCCAATAACAAACCCTTCCCTAGTCATTTTTTCTCCTCCCTGTTTTGCAATCTTGTTTCTATCCATCACAAAAGTGCTTGGAGGCAGGTAAAATAGGCACTGACAATCAATTTTATAAATAAAGCAATGGAGGCTCAGAGAAGTGAGAAGACTTGGCAAGGGCCTACAGCACTCAAGGCCACGTTGGGAAGTAGACCAAGGTCCAGTTCATGACCTTGAATCCATCCCACTGGCCCCATGATGTCAAGCACTTCACAAACCCAGGATCATTCATTTTCACTGAGCACTTCACTTCTTAGCCAACAAAACTGAATTAAATCACTTTGGTGCTATTTTAAAATGCCTGTTGGAAAGAGAGACTGTAAGTTCTGTGAGGGCAGGGACTATGAGAACCATAACAATGTGGAAGCAGCTAAAAATATGGATACTGACCCCAAACTGCCTGGGTTCAAACTCTGGCTCTGACACTCATTAGCTGTGGGACCATGCACAAATTCCTTAATCTCTCTGTGCTGCAATTTCTTCATCTATAAAGAAAGGATAATAGCAGCTATCTATGGGGTTGTTGGGAGGATTAAATGAGCTAATCCACATATAGTGTCTGAAACAGTACCTGGTACATAGTAAGGTTTAGCTGTAGTTATTACCCATGATGCAACCGCTGCATGTGGAAGGACCCTAATAAACATTTATTGGTTTGTTGAATGGTTGAAATAGTCCCTGGAAAGAGGTCAACTGCTGTGCTTCAAGCATGGATGAGCAAGTCAAAAGAGTAGCTGGGGCTCTGGCCCCAAGGAATTTGGGTACTCCAGGTCCTGGGTCACAGCGGAATCCAGGAGAAGAGAGATTGGTTATCCCAAGGCTCAAAGCCCTCTCTGCTTCCCAGGTGGTTCTGCATCCAGGGAAGGGCAGCGCATATGACTAGTGGCAAAGAACATGAGCTCTAGATGATATTTATATTCAAGTCCTCACACTGTCATGCTGTCACTCACTAGTTGTGTCCTTGCCTCCCTGTACGTGCCTCAGTTTCCTAATCTGTAATATGAGGACACTCACACCTACCCTGAGGGATGTTGGGTTGATTACATGTCATTTGCAGGAGGTGAGCCCTCTGCACCCAGCCCCGGTCTGTAGTGACAGTGTAATAAGCCTGACAAAGTCAACAGCGGCAACTGTGAGGGAGCCCATGCTAAGGGCCAGCGCATCATGCACTGTGTTGCTTCCAGCGCACTCCCTCCCAGGGGCTTGGGATCCCTCTAGCAGGGAGATGGCTTGTTGGAATCACCTGGGCTCCACTCTTTGAGTCAAAAAGCTGCTGCAAAAAGGCAACTTCTCTATTTGGCCCCAGTGTATACTGGGCTCTGTGGAGGCGAGACAGCTGCTTGGGGAATGGCCTGCTGGGAAGGGTGGTCTCCAGAGAATCCACTTGGAGAATTCCTCCCAATCACTAGTGCCAACAACTCACAGCTGGTGTGCAGCTGCCTCCAAGATGGTCTCAGTCCCTGTGGGGGCTGCAGACCCCCTGTGCTCAGTTTCCCTGACCCAGACCCTCAGGCAGCCAGACAGTCTGCTTATGGAAAGGGGCAAACATTTATTGAATCACAAACTTCACATTCCTTGTCTCATTTCATCCTTCCCACAGCCTGCAGGTGGACACCCAGATCTTCACCAGGTACCAGCTGTGAGACCCTGAACAAATGATTTAGCTACTCATGCCTCAGTATCCTCATCTGTGTATGGTACATAAATATCTTTATTCATTAAGCCCATTTTGCAGAGAAGAAAGCTGAGGCATAGAGAAGCAAATGCATTGTCCAAGATCATATAAGTAACAAGTGACAAACCAGGAGCTGCGGAGTGTTAAAGTTCCATTCATTCATTCGTCTAGCAACTATTTTGTGAAAGCCCACCAGGTGGGATGCATCAGGTCCATACTCTCTCTTTAAAAAATACTCATATGACCTATTTTGTTTCACTCCTAAGACCCTAGCATTGAAGGAAATTCAACTTAACAAAGACATATTAAGTCCCTTCTACATGCCAGGCAGTGTGTGAAGTTCTAATATTAAAGATCATGTTGAATCATCATGACAGCTTTGGCAGTTGATTGTCCAAGCTCACACAAATGGAACCTGATGGAAGCCTCCTTCATTTGACCTCCAAATCTGCTTTCTTCCCTTCCCACTATGTTGCTCCTTTCTCTCCAAGGTGTGCACATCTCCCCACCCCTGACTGGCCCAGAGTAAGGCAGGCTCTGAAAGTTCCAGTGTCCACCCCTCAAAGTCCCTCACCCAGTGGAGGACAGCTGTCAGCCCCTCTGGCCAGTACCACCCACACTGGACCTTTGTTAGGACTGTACCTCCCTGGCTCCCCTGGCCCCTGAACTTGACCCCTGTTTGCTTATATCTTGCCTACCTCCAAAAAGAATGTGAGGAATAAAAAAGAATAAAAGTATAGATCAAGGTTCGAAACATTAGACAAAAACAAAGTCCAGACGTGAAGGGGCAGGGGAGGCTGGAAGTGTCTTCAAGGACGATGCCCAGCGCACACAGGGTTTGGGGAAATGGGTGTTCTCATGTCACTGATGGTAGTGGAAGCTGGCAGAGTGCTTTTGGAAAGCAGTTTCAAACCATTCACCGAAGCTCTGTCTCACAAGGATCTATACTTTAGGGCACAGTCATCCCAATTACCAGGAATATAGTCTAAGGGGAAAAAATCCTATGCAAATTCCATGCAGACTTATTTATAGTACTGAAACACTGAATACTGAAAGCAGATCTATGTGCTTACACATAAAAATAGCGAACAGGTCTATTAAAACTAGAGTGTATATGTATCAGGGGTTGGCAAACTACAGCCTGCAGACCAAATCCCACCGGCAGCCTAATTTTATAAATAAAGTTTTAAGAGCACAACCACACTCATTTACATATTGTCTATGGCTGCTTTTTGTGCTACATCAGTAGTGTGCAGCAGTTGGGATAGAAAAAGTATGGTTCCCAAAACCTAAAATATTTACTATGTGGCGCTTTGAACAAGCTTGCTCACTGCTTATCTACTTGGTGGAATATGCATCCTTTGAATGTGTGATATCAGGTTGCAAAAAGCAAGTTACAAAGTTTTATATAGCAGATGATTTTACCTGTGTAAAAAGAAAAAATCCTACAAAGAAAATAACATGAAAATTGTACATTAAAAAAAGAAAACAGAGGGATTGATGAAAATATTGACAGTTTTTGGAGTAGAAACACAATGAGTCCATTTTTCTTTGCTTTCTTGTATTTTTTCCTATTTTATAATTCTTGAGAGATACACAAATATTATATAACAGAAAAATACACATGTTTTAAAAAGAGAGATGCCTAGTTGAGTATGTCGTTCTGGTGTCCTAGTAGCCAAGACAAAGAGTAAAACAAGATAGATTCTATTATCTGTAGTAGGAAAGAACTAGGGAACTAGGAAAATCAAACTCTCCTGGCCCAGACTTTTGAGAGGGCTTGGTATCCAGGGTCTTTGTTTCAAAGGGTATCGAGCAACACAGTGCACAGTTTTCTCTGTTTTTTACCAATGTGCTAAAGTGTTTTTGTATATACAGCTATTCCTGATTGTTAGCTCTTAAATGATGTCAAAGAAAGAACAGTAACTGTGGTCTGTAAAGGCAGTTCTCCCAGTGGCCAGGGTGATACAGGAGTTTCAGTTCAATGAAAACCTCATGGAATCCTATGGAAAAAAGTATCAACATATCCAACAGACTCATGAATTTTCAGCAGAGTCTTCTCTTAGAAAAATAAAACTTACATCAAAGACTCGTGTGTAAGACTGATAAAGATGGGGCGCTCTGGTAGAAGCTGGGTGGTGCTGCCCCGGACGGGGTTCTGCAGAGCCTCTGGGGCTTTTTTTAGCCCAGAGGCAGATACTCCATTGCACCCTCCCTCTGGGGACTGTAGAGTCCCTGGTTTTTTTGCCAGGTTAAGGGCACTGACGAAAGCAGCCGGAAGGATGCTGAGCCATGTTCTCTAGAGGACACAGCTATCAGGGCAAAGACAGGGTTTGTACTCATGATAGTGCTTTCATGGAGGGCCCTGGTGGGGTAAAAACAGACTTGACATCTCGGGTCTGGCAGCTCTAGAGCAGACCGAAGGCTGACACTGATGGCTGAGGCCCCGGGGGGAGGAGGGTCTCTGTGGGGCTGGATAAGCCTAGAGGACAAATGTGTGAACCAAGCTCATATTCCATTTCTGTTCAAAGCAGGAAGAACCCAAAGCTTGTTAGCAGTGGGGTGTGGGACAGTGTAGGGAAGTGATTGTGGGAAGGGCTCTGGATCACATTTGAATACTGCTCTGGTACTTATTAATTGTGCCATGGCAAAGTTATGGACTCTTTCCAAACCTGTTTCCTAGTCTGTAAAAAAAAGGAAAATGATAGCCTTATTATAGGGTTGCAGGGAAGATTAAATGAAATACTGCATACCAAGCACTCAGTACCTTACTTGCCTCACAGTAAGTGCACAGAACGGTTTGCTATTGCAGCAATAGACCTGGCCAAGCCCAAAACCTACCCTCCCAGGGGCATGGTGAACCTGGCAGTCAACCTTTGATTCATGCAGTCTTGAAGAAACACTCAGGAATGTTTGGGACTAACACTAGTTTGCTGTAATTGGTGAACAAAAGACATGCTGATAGAACTTGTAGGGCAGCAGAAAGAAGCCAGGAGGGGCCATCCTCCAGATGAGTGGCTCAGGAAGCCTCTAGAAGGACTTAACAGAATCCCCTGCCTGTTAGGGTGACATCATAGGGGAACTGCCTTTGTGGGGACCTGACAGAGTGCTCAGGTGTCTCCTATTCAGAGCGACCATCCCCAGGCAGATAAGATTGTGCGTCATTTGTCTCCACATGAGGGACATGTATCTCACCATCTCTGTTGTGTCTGGGGGTCAGGCAATACACACCAACATGTGGCAGTTACTGGGTTTTGGCTACTCCACACCCCATCTCTCTACTTCTCTATTGCGACCCTAATGTCATTTTGGTGAATTAGCTCTCTTGGTCTTGGTGAACAATACACCAAGACTTCCTGCTTTCCAGCAGCCAAGGGGAGGGCCTGAGGCTGAGCTAGGCATATTGGATGCTCTTTTTGAAGCCCCAGAATCTATTCTCTCTGCAGCCAGGATGATACCACCACAGATTAGTTCCTGTTTTCTGCTCCCCTAAGGGGCCCTGGATCCTTTTCTGAGCCTGGTTCTTCAGCCTTCCTGTCAATTCTGTGAGATTCTCATTATCCTTCCAGCCTAATCTCTTTTTGCTCCAGTTCTCTAAAGTCAGCTTCTGTGGCTTAGACCAAAGAGCCCTAATGGGTGCAGAGAGACATCACAAAGGCTTCTTTTGGTACAAGGAACCGAGTGCTGTGGCACCCAGATACTAGGAGCCCCCCAATAGCTATTCCCCGTTCCTTGTCTGCCAGCAGAGGCTGCTTTCCTTGGGGCCCACCCTTCCCCAGGCCCAGGGGCTAAGCCATGACTAGTCCCTTACCCATAATGGTGGTTTCCTTCCACTTTCAAGTGGCTAGTTCGGGCCTGGGTGTGTGACTTGATCCTGGCTAGTGGGACCTACTACTCCCAGTTTACAGCTAAGAGAGGTCTTTCTCAAGGTTTCTAGGAAGGGGCCTCCATGCTGATAAAGAGACTTGGAGGAAGATGTCGCTCTTCTGCGCCTCCCACCGTCATGTCTGCACATGGCCCCAGGACCATCTTATGACCTTAAGTGAGAGGATGCTGACTTGGTGGTGAGGTTGGCAGAGGGGGCATGGTTGGGAAGTGTGTGGGTGTGTGGATCCTTGATATCACTGGGCTGCTGGGTTACTCAGCTTTGGAAGTGCCTTTACCTCCAGGCTTCTGGAATTAATAACCCCTATAATTTAAGCCATTGTAGTCTGGTTTCTGTTACCTGCAGCCCAAAGCCTCCCAGTACCTAGCCAGAGCTTCAGACAGGGGAATATGCATCCCAACAGCAGGCTGGGATGTGGCATCAAGGACCAGTGGCAGGTAGAAGAAGTCTGGAAAAGGGAGCAGCCAGAGAGTGGGGCAAGCTTGTGATGGGCCCAAGCAGGGCCAAACATGGGGGCACAGAGGTAACTTCTAGCAGGCAATCACTGAAGTGAAAAGGATGGCAGTGTCCCTTCCTGGAAGTTTTTTTCATTTAGGGCAAGAAGCCAGCTAGCAGCATAGGGGCACAGGAAACAGTGGGGTTTGGGTAGAACGGTAACAGCAAGTCAGGTCTCAGGGTGTGGAGTTCATGTGTGGCTCTGACCCTTGCAGAGAATTAGAGCCTAAGGCAGGGAAGCAGAGGCAGGAAGAAGTGAGCCCAGTGTTGTAGGATCACCAAGACAGCAAGGTTTGGGAGAGGCTGCAGCTCAGCAGACACTCCCCCTCGACTGTCATCACCCACAGGAATGCTAGATGCAGAGCTCTGGGCAGCCAGGCCGAATCCAGCCTGTGCCAGCCCTGGGCACAGATGAGACTCTGGCTGCTGTGGCTCAGATGTTGGACAGGCACCCTAGAGGGACAGTGCCTGGAGTAGGGCAGGGAAGTCAGGCACTAGCAGGAGTTTAGGTCAGGAAGCAATCCCCAATCATGAGTTGAGAGGGCCCTGGTGACATTTCCAGGTCATGCCAATCTGAGCTCCATGGTGTGCAAGCAATCCTAGTGCCTTGGAGAGATGGCCAGCAGTGGGACCAACACTCCCCTCTCCATCCTGTTCTTCATGCATCAGCCAGGGGTTCTGGGGCTTCCTCCTCATGCTTTCTCAGCTGTACACTCTTCCTGTCTCACCTCCCCTTTCCTAACACTGAGCAAACCCCAGAAATAGTCCTTATGGGTCATTTTCAGGGCTGGAAAGCTCTTAAAAATTTATCTAATGAACCACTTTCATGTGACCAAAAGGAAAACAGAGGCACAGAGAAGAGCAGGGGCATGCTCTTAACCTGCTGTATGACCCTGGCAGTCAGCATCATCTCTAAGGTCACGCCAGCTCTGACATTCCATGGTTCTGCTTCAAAAGAAGGAACATATGTGAAATTGTCAATCAGCTCTTCAGGGCCACATGGAATGGCCCTAACTTTAAATCCCCAGCAAGGGTCTGACTCTCCTCTCCTGCATCTCTCATGTTCCAATAGTTGGGTCCCTTGCATTCCCTGCAAGTTTAGTCCTACCTCTTATTTTCAAACCAATCTTCCCTCTTATAATCATTATAATCACCAAAAGAGCCCCTGGCTTGGATCTTCCTGCTCTAATATTGTGCCTGTTTCCGGGAACTGTGTCTCTGTCTTGTTCCTAAGGCCCAGAATGCACTTTACTCCTCAGTCCTGGTCCAGCGCCTGGCACAGACCCACACCCTGAGCCTGAGCTCCCAGTGCCACCACTGTGCATGACGGCGACATGATGGTGGCTCATAGTGTCTTATGAAGCAAGTGCTCCTGACGGGTGCTCGTGTGAGAATTGCATGTGATTCTTTTATCAGATTCCCAGAAAGGGTCACCAGGCAGCTAAGGGAGCTGAACACCAGCTTGCCAAAGGTCTCGTGGCTGCTGAGCAGCAGTACCTGGGTGTCCCCCTGACAGCCTCGAGCCAGCTGTCCCTCCGGCCTCTGCTGTGCTGTGGGCCTGGACTGCCTTCCTCCTGCTGCCATCCCCAGGCTGCCTCTGAGGGCCTGCTTGGTCTCAAGTCCCCAGTCTCTCTCACTCCATAGGTCTTCAGGCTTCTGTCAGGCCTTTCGGAAGACATGAGATTTAAAGGACCTGGAAGAAGCAGAGGGCCTGGGGGGCGGGGAGCAAGCAGAGGCCATAAATCAAGCCTGGTTATTTGTGAATGTAGACCCCATGGTGGCATCCATCAGGCTGGGTCCCGCTGTCACTTGTGCAAGGGCACTCCCTGGGCAATAGCTTTGGGGCGGGTGCTGGCGGGCCATCACCCCCCACGCAGGGAACGCTGAGTGGCACAGTGAAAAAGCTTGACAGTCTGCGTTCAGATGCCAGCTCCATCCCTGAGACATGCCACGAGCTTGAGGCAATTCCATGAGAAGGTGGGCTCTTTCAGCCTCCAAACCCCCAGCTGTGAAATGGGGCCAACAACACCAATCTTGTGTGGCCTTCATGCGGACACATGAAGTTCCTTCATCAGTCTGGCTCTCGGAAGACTGGGTCCCTTCCGTGCCTTTTCCTCATTGGCTCCTGCTCCCTTTGGTGCTTGCTTTCTCCTGATGCAGAGACGACCTCTCAGGGCTGACAAGATGCCCACTGGGCTGGCAGGGACCTGAGCACACTTGGCATTCTGGAGATAAATACAGGGTCCAGACACCTGATTCTGAACAATGGGCTATTCTGGGGGGTTAATTGCTCATCAAGGGGAAGGCAGGCTCTGGACAGTGACCGACCCTGGAGAGTCAGGACGAGCAGTAGGGCGGCAGACACACCAAGGTGCAGGTGCAGAAATGCCAGTCACCAGGTTACAAATGCCAGAACATCACAGAGGGAGGGTGCTCAAAGGGCCTCTGGGTGACCACGCTCACGGTGTACAAATGGGGAAACTGAGGCTGGGGGAAGCGTGCTTTGATTCACTGCTTCAACAAATATTCATCGAGCACCTCCTCCAGGCTAGACCCCATGCTCAGCCTCAAGGACTTCACAGTGTAGGGCACAGACACTGCCAGAAGGAGGCCTGGACAGGGCTGCGGGAGCACGAAGGAGGCACGCCACACTAATGCCATGGGGCACGCACCCATTCACCAATGTGCTCAGTGCTCATACATGCCAAACACTATTTAGGTGCTGGGGACACAGCCCTGAACAAAGTCCAGTTCCAGCCTTCTTGGGTGGCAGACAAAGGCAGTTACAGATAAATGAAGAGGTACATGACAGAATGTCTGGGAATGTAATGCTATACAGAAAAATACAGCAGGATAAGGGGACAGTGGGCTCCTGCCACCGACTGATGTTTTAGGTAGATGGTCAGGCTGGTGCTACCGATGACAGGCACATTAATCCGTGAGGTGAGCAGGGTGCTGACTGTACTGCCCTTCTGAGTGAAGAGGGGGACCAAGGGACTGAGATGACCTGCCTCGGGGGTTATAGAGAATCAGCAACACGGCCAGGAACTACTCCAAGCTTCTTGTCTCGCAGGCCAGAGCTGGCCCCCTGCCCAGCATGGCAGTCCCTTTACGCCCATAGCTACTGTCCCTCCCTTCATCCTCTTAGGGGACGACGGTACCATGCAGCCTGGTTGGGTGGAGGCCAGAGCCAGGTGCCTTCAGCCACTATCTTCTGGCTCTCCGCTTGTCCACACTGGCCTCAGGCAATGGCCACTGCCAGGCAGAGCCTTGGCCACGCAGCACAGCAAGCTGGCCCCTCCCCTCTCTGCCTCCCGCCAATGTCAGGAGTGCTTTGGTATCAGACACACACGTGATCCCTCCGCTTCTGAGCTGTGTGACCTTGACAGTTCAGCAGAGCATCTGTCAACTGGATCTGTGCTGCTCTCACAGTGAGGTGGGAGGATTAAATAAAGAAAGGTGTAAAATGCCCACAAGAGTCTGTGGCCCACAGTGGGCCTGAGAGGCACGGGCACCGGCCTTCTTGCCCCGGTTCCCTCCTGCTGTGCCTGCCTGCAGCCTAGAGCATCAATCCCTCCTCGGGACCCCCTCAGTTCGGAGAGCTCTCCTGTTCTCTTCCTGCGTCTGCCCTCGGTCCCTGCAGGAGACTGCCAGCACCTGGAAAGCAGCCTCTGGCTCCTGCGCGGCTCCAAACCTCCAGCCTTGGGCTCAGCACGGACTCACACTCAGTCGCTGCCCTATAAACATCCCGCCTGGCAGCTTCCGGCCAGGAAAGCTGAGCTTGAAGAGTAGTGGGGGAGGTAGAACGACAGATTCAGAGTCAGCTTCTTTCCAGCCTCCTGACCCTGCACAAGTTAACTTTTCTTTTCTTTTCTTTTTTTTGTAAATGAAGACAATAAGGTTCCAGAAAATTATGTTGTGATTTTAATATTGTTTCCATTATGGAATCATAGGTTGAGACCAGAGTTTATTCAGTTTGTAACCTGGTACTACAATCTTTTCTACAACACTCTGCCCTCTGGGTGTCTCCTATAGTTGAACTCTCCAATGACAGGGAACTCACTACCTGCTGGGCAGCCCATGCCATGTTTTGACTGCTTCTAGCATTAGAAACTCTGTCTGGTTTTTTAAAGACCTGCCATGCTGAGCTCTGGAATGCAGAGAAATTGAGTGTGTGGTGAGCAAGCCTGGGATGGTCTGGGGGGAGGTGCAGGGTGATGGTGGGGAAGGGGTGGGAGCTGAGAGCACCCAGAAATACTACCCCCAGTCCCTGGGCCGGGGACCACTCTCTGGTGCAGCCCCTCCGCAGGCCGTCAGCTAACCTTCTCACATGAGCTCCCATTAATGGTGCCCACTTTGCCCAAGTCTTCAGAGCCAGCGCAACCCTTCCAGAAGACATCCTGCCTGGGCTGCCTCCCGTCTGGGGCCGCTCAGCAGCTGGACCACAGGGGCCTGGGTTCTCAAACCATGATGTATGATTAATGACTCTGATGAGCTCACCAGCCCAGGGAAGGAGGGTGATTGGTGGGGGTGGGGTGGAGGAGGGAGGCCAGAGGAAGACTGGTTATGGATTTTAACCCTCTGATGTTACTGGCTGGGAATTTAACATCAATAATTCAAGGCTGTAGGGAGGAGGGGTTAGAAAAATGCGAAAGAGAGAGGGAGGTTAAGACAGAAAGGGAGAAAGGAAGGGAAGGAATTGGGGAGGGGAAGGAGAGAGAGAAAGAAGCAGAGATGTATTTTTCTGAGTGTTTCCCACATGCCATTTTGCCTCCTGTAGCTCTTTTAAGCCTCATTGCAATCTGTGGAGCAGATACCATCACCCCCATTAACCAGATAAAGAAACTGAGGCTCTGGGAGGAAAAGCAAGGGCTCCGGGGGTCAGCTGATTCCAGCACCCAGGTTCTTTGGGGAACACAGGTGGTCCCTGCAGCCTCAGGACACCCAGCTCCAGCTCACTCTCTGGGGCTGACATGTGGCCAGAGAGGTTGGAGGGCTTTGCCTTTGGCAGAGACACCAGCCGCCAGCCCTCTGGACAGCATCAGAACTTTGTTGCTGGAGCTGAAAAAATTAACTGCTATATTTAAAAGCATTGTTCAGTTGCTAAGGCAACAGAGGGGCTAAGAATAATATAAAAAGAAGACGATATGCCAGGTTGTCACTGGCAACCCAATTTTAAGGGTGTGTGCATGTGTTTTAAAAGGAGTGGTGGGGGGAGAGGTGGTGAGGTTCAGACTGTCTTCCTGCTCCCTCTGGCACCATCTGCCCCAGTGACATGTCCAAGATGACATGTCTTCATTCCCTTGAAAGAGGGATGTCACCAGTCTGCCCAAACTGGGGGAGCACTGGCACATCCTGGCCCCGAGCCTAAAGAGAAAGGTACCTCTAATCCCCTAATTGCTGTCCCCTCCTGGCAGCCCCCCACTGCCTGGGCAGCATCCATCAACTGTGGAACCCCAGCCGAAGGCACCTCTCAAACAGATGGCCCCAAAATAGCTTCTTCTCTCCAACCTGGGAGCTTCAGCCAGCCTGGCAGACTCCCTGGGGACCACCCAGGAAAGCAGATGGTCGGGAGAGAAGAGCAGGAGACAGATTTATTTATCCGCAGCCTGGATGTCAGGGCTGAGAGGCAGCTTGGGGCAGACGTGGGCACAGGGTGGGCCCAGCTTTCTGAGGAGTCCTGGAGAGAAGTACGAAGTCTAACCTCAGTCTGGAGCCTGGGTCCAGGTGGCCTGGAAGGACCCCACAGCAGGCCTCAAGAGGGACAGGAAGGTGGATGGGGATCATGGCCCCTTGTATGCCAACCAGCTGCTTGTCAGGGCTAAGAAGCAAACACCCATGGGAGACACAGAAGAACAGGACAGCCAAGAGACAAACAAACAAAATCCCCAGGGTACTTTACTAACAGTCATGTTTTGGAAAGAGATCTGTTATCTTTCCCTCTGTCACAGTTATGCAATATGGAGGAGAGCTGTGACATCAGCCCAACAAGGGTCCCCATGCCAGCTCTGTTGCATACTGCTGTGTGACTTCGAGCAAGGCCCTTAGCGGCTCTGGTCTGGGTCCTTTCTTAGGTAAAAAGACATTTTGTTTTGTTTTTCAGGACCGTGATTGGGCCTCAATGAACTGAAGTAAGTGAAGCACCAGGCTTGGCACATAGAATGTCCTCAGTAAATAGCACCATGCACAGGAGAAAGCTTTGTCTCAGCACTTCTCTACATCCAGCCAACCTTGCAGGCCAAGGGGCACCTGTGCAAGTAAGTGAGGAATAGATACAGCTGGGGAGGCGCCATCACACAGAAGGGCCAGCGAGGGCCCTCAGAGTGCCTAGATGTTCCTGGAGGGGTCAGGGAATTCTGAAGAGGGAGGTCTAATAGAATGAGGATGAGATGGGAAGGGAGAGAGATTCAAGGCAGAAGGAGTGACTTGAGCAAAGGCAGAGGTGGGAAAGCACTGGGGGGTCTGAAAGCAGGGAACAGCTCAGTAGGCCAGAAACCCATGGGCCAGGAGGGGGCATGGAGGAGAGAAATGGTGGACCTATGCTTCAGGAAGACCCCTGTGGGGCTCAGCAGGGAAGCTAGATGGGTCCCATAACCTGGCGTCAGGGAGATCTAGGGGATGCTGGTGCAAGAGTCAGCCTAGGCCAGGGATTAAGAGGCCTGGGCTATGGCAGGACAGGGTTTTATGGTTTACAAGGCCATTACCTCCTTTGATCAAGCCAAGGTGAACAGGGCAGACTGCCTCATCCATGCTGTCTTGCAACCCTGCCTACAGTACTTCACACAGGCTGGGGTGCCACCATGTATAGGGCAACTACAAATTAATTTCCAGGCATTCCCTAGTAGCAGGCACATGTAGGAGAGCTGGAGAAGCCCATATGAGGAAGAGGTCTCATGGGTGGGTGTGGTCAAGGAGGGCTTCCTGGAGGAGGAGTGGAGGACATTCTGAGCAGACAGTATGGCACAAGTAAAGCTTGGTAAGGAGACTGCTCACAGTGCACCGGGCAAGTAGCTCCTGGCCCTGCCGCAGCTGGAGTTCTTGTAGGAGGGTTGGGAGAAGGCAGGTTGGAGATCTGGGCAGGGCCAGGTCAGAGAACCATGAATTCCAGGCTGAGAGGCTACATTATCCTATGGGCAGTGAAGACCTGTGCAGGGCCCAGAGGGGCTGGGGCAGTGTGGGGAGATGTGAGCAGAGCAGTTCTAGGAAGCCAGGCTGGGCCAGACGTCTAGTGTCTGGCTCCTCTCCCTGACTCTCAGACACAGGGTCCTCCTCCTCCTCTGGCTGCCTGAGTGTCAGCAGCAGATACCAGACCTCAAGCAGCACACTGTGGAAAATGGGTGTGTTTCCTCAATAGCTGCTCTTACTGCAATAGAACACAGCTAGCCCCCTGACCCCGAGCTTTGGCCTTGCTGACTTCCCTCTTAGGGAGAGCTAGTTGCCTTATATCCTGCTCTCAGGGCACACAATTCTGGACTTCATTCCCTTGAGAGAGGTACCCAGACCTGTGTCTGGAAAGTATCTGAACCTCATGGGAACTCAGGCTGAGTCAGCGTGTGGGCAGACAGCTGTCCCAGGTGGCTCAGCATCTGGGAACCAGACCTGGGTAGAGGTTTCTGGGCCAGGGCAGTTCCATGAGGCTTGACCTCTCTATCTCCTTCAGCAAATATTGAGCACCTACTATGTGTCAGGCCTAGGCACTGAATCAGGAAAACAAAACCCCTGCTCTCTTGGAACTTAATTCTAATTGGGAACAGAGACAACAACAAACAGATCCACAGGTAGTAATGAGCACTATGAAGGAAATTCATGACAGCCTGGGGAAGGGAGGAGAAAGTGACCAGAGTAAGTGCTTGAATGGAGGTGGTCAGAGGAGGCTTCTCTAAGGAGGTGAGATTCTAAAGGGGTGACATTTCAGCAGAGGCCTGAATAAAGTGAGGGGGTGTGGAAAGGCTATTTTGGGGAAGAGTATTTTAAGCAGAGGAATGATATATGCAAAGATCCTGAGGCAGGAATGAGTTTGGTGTATTTCTCTGACTCTTTATCTAGTGCTTTTGGGGAAGGAAGAGGCTCAGAGAGGTTAGGTGACTTGCCCAGAATCATGTTATGGATTAACAGCCAAGCAGGGGGAGAGGGCAAGTTTGCTGCCTGCCAGTCCAGGGCTCATCTGCCACTATATGGCAACTGGCCACATTCTAGGTCATGGGCTCCAGCTGCATGTGGGCACTGGTTGCTGCCTGTGGGGGGAGGCAGAATGGGCTGAGACAGTCATTCCATTAACAAATGCAGACAGTGCCTACTACATGCCACATGCTGGCTGTGCTGGGTCCTGGCATGTAACAGGGCATATGTGCACAGAAGCATATTGCCTTATGGAGCCTATATTCTACTGAAGATTGGACAATGTAGAATCACAGGATTCTAGGACCCTAGAGTCTATAGTCTGGGAATTCCAGAATGAAAAGATTACATCTTAGCCTCAGAGGATTCAGAATCACCCAAACACAGCTTCACAGCATAGGACAGTTGGCAAGGCCCTTCAGCAGCACTGAGTCCATTTTAAAGAGGGAAGAACTGAGGCCTGGTGCACCGAATGTCCCATATATGACAGTCAGTGAACTGATACTGAGGAGTCCAGTGGGATGATTGTGGGCAATGGAGATGGGCATGGGCTTGGGAGCCAGGTAGCCTGGCTATGGGACTAATATGGCATCTCCTGCAAATAATTCTTGGGAAAATTAAGATAACATACATAAAGTGCTTAGCATAGTAAATGCCCCAAATGCTTGCAACTGCTGTTATAATTATTAGTGAAACTTCAAGGACACTGGTATCTCTCTCTGTAGGTGACAGAGATCGGGCCCTGCTGGGATCTGAAAGGTCTGTGCACCCCAGCCAGCAGGCTTAGTATCCTACAGAGGGTCTGCCCAGGCATGTTAGCTGACAGAGAATAAGGGTTGTTTCACTCTCACTTCGGAGCAGAAACATGGCATGTGTGTCCTGGTACAAACCCTCCCCTCCTCCCCGCTCCTCTTCCTTCTTTCCACTCCCTCCTCTGTCTCTGTCTGTCTCTGTCTTGTCTCTCATACACATACATAGACACACACACACACACACACACACACACACACACACACACACACAGACATGTGCTGAAATTATGGCCATAAGACCCTGATTCACCCTGGGCAGTGGGAGCTGAGACCAAAGGAAGCAGAAAAGTTTCCAGAAGATTCTAGCTGGTGGGGAGGTGCATGTTTGAACCCTTCCCTTTGGCTGAACTAAGCCTTGATGGGACTAGGGCCTTCTCAGAGGTCAGGAGCAGAATAACTTATGGCCAAGTGAGACTGATAAGAAATCCACCCTTGATAGGGTGAGAGAGCAAGGCTAGGAGCTGGAACGGAGGGCTCTGAGGACACTGCGGCAGGGACAGTGACTGCACAAAAGGCAATCAGGCACCCTGCAGGGCTTCCTGGAGGACGGCGGGGAGCAGGGTTTCACTGGAGCTTTGTAGCATGGGGAGGATTTGGCCAAATGGACTCAGTATGGGAATAGCATTCATTATAAGCAGAAAACTGAATAGAACCAAGAAAGTACCAAAGCACAGAGCCTGGAAATCTTAGGGTGCAGAACAGCAGTGAGTTTCCACTGATGACTTAGGCTTTTTCTAAGTTGGAAATGAGACATGAGTAGGGAGTGGAAGAAACAGCCCTTTTTGCTTTGTGCTCACCTTTATGGTGAGCAAACAGTAAATGTGCAAATTCACCCATCTAAAACAGCCGAGCCATCCTAAGCAAGTCATTTTTCCTCCCTGTGCCAGAAGTTTCCAGCTCCCCGTGTGTCCCTGACATGGGAGGGAAAGTGCCCCAGAGCAGATATTTCTGACCACCAGGCAGTAACCAGCTGCCCACACTGCTCAGGAGGCCTGTGGCCAATTTCCCCGTCCCCATCAGCAAGTCCTGGTCTCATCTGAAAGCCTTGGATTTCCTGCAACATCTGTCCAGAGCACTTCCTCAACCTCACGGCACCCCAGGTGGGACAATGACTCATGTTCATACCACACTGGGGAATGGAACCTTGGAGAGATGCCTGGCCTGAGCCCTACACCTGGTTAAGCAAAAGAGCCAGAATTTGAACCCAGAACTGTGTGACTACCAGCCCACAAACTCTTTCTATTAAACCAAGCTGTCTCCTACTCTAAGTTGCACAGGCTAAGAATAGAAGCTAAGATGGAAAATAATTTATTTCCAGTCCCAAAGGACTCAGACTTTGAAAAGTGGCTGAAGTACAGCCATACCTGCCACTCCAGAGGCCCAGCCTCTTTGAGATAGCTGAGGCTGGCTCTGGCTTTGGCCAAGTATCCCTTCCAAGCCACCTTGTCCCTTCCTATGCCTTCCCTGCCCACACTCAAACATCTTTCCAGGCTTTACCTATGTCCCAGATGCTGAAAAGTCTTCAGAGAAACCAGGGAATCCCATAACCAGCATGCTGACCCTAATGTGCTGGCACTGCCACATCTGAGCAGACTCCTGGGGCTGCCCCCAGAACCCAGCCTGCAACTCCTGAAGGGACTAAAGGGAGATGCTGTGGTTTTCCCCACTGGGACATCCCACAGCTAGGATGGTGCACTCACAGGTTGATTCCATTTGGACACACTTGGAATAGCTTTGGGTCCATCTGGAAAGAAATGCATTTGTCCAGTCCTGGCACCCCATCCCCCAATTCAAGCACTGAATATCCCACCTTATTATTCCACCATTTCAAAGCCTATTATGTGCAATGATTATGCAAGGTATTGGGGGAGCTACAGGCGGAACCAGAGTCAGGCTCTGATATTAAGAAGCTCGTAAGTACAGAAGCTGGAGCCCATGTGTGCTGGTGGTAGGAATGTAAAATGGTACAGCCACTGTGGAAAACAGTACAGCAGTTCATCAAATAATTAAAAATAGAATTACTATATGATTCAGCAATTCCACTTCTGAGTATTTATCCAAAAAACTGAAGTTAGGATCTCAAGGAGGTATCTGGACTCC
Organism: Manis javanica; assembly: GCF_040802235.1. Classification (NCBI taxonomy): domain Eukaryota; kingdom Metazoa; phylum Chordata; class Mammalia; order Pholidota; family Manidae; genus Manis; species Manis javanica. The sequence continues at coordinate 32,227,120 of NC_133159.1, forward strand.
ATGTTCACTGTAGCATTATTTATAATAACCAAGATATGGAAAACCACCTAAATGTCCATCAATGCATGAATGGATAAAGAAAATGTATATATATACAATGGAATATTATTAAGCCTTTAAAAGGAAGGACATCCTCAATATGCAACAGCATGGATGCACCTGGAAGATACACGCTAAGCGAGAGAAACCAGACACAGAAGGACAAACACTGCAGGATTCCACTTACATGAGGCACTAACATAGTCAAACTCATAGAAACGGAGAGTAGACTGGTGGTTGCCAGGGCTGTGGGAGGGGGAAAGTGGGAAGTTGCTATTCAATGGATATAAAGCTTTAGTTACACGAGATAATAAGTTCTAGAAATCTGCTGTCCAACATCATGCTTATCATTAACAATACTGTATAATGCACTGAAAATTTTGTTAAAAGGGTAGATCTTGTGCTAGATGCCCTCATGTCAAAAAAACATAAGCTAGAATAAGAAGCATAAGTAGGGGAACAGGTTAATTAATAATGGTAATAGAAAACATTTATATAGTCCATACCCTGTGCCAGGCACAGGTCTGAGTTTTTACCTATATTAGTTCATTTAACACTGGCCATGACACTATGAAGGACATAATGTTATTGTCTCTACTATACAGATAAGTAAACTGAGGCACAGAGAGGTTGAATAACTTGCCCATGATAATAATCGCAGCTCATAGGCTCAGAGCTGGGATCGGAACCCAGGCAGTTAGCTCTAAGTCCGTGCTCCTAGCTCTGTACTCCACTGCATCATAAGACACAGAAGCATATTCCCCACAGAGGTATGCCCTGGGCAGTGTAGGGGTGGGTGTGATGCTTAATGATGAATACCCCCCTCACCTCTGAAGCTAAGGAAGCCAGCAGTGAGCACACCATGGCAGGAACCCCTGCACCCTGTAATCCCCACCTTCCCCACCTGACCCAGTCAAGTCCACCTCTTCCCTGCTGCCAGCACCCAGGGCTCTTGGTGCAGGTCTCCCTTGCTGTGTGGGCAGTCTGCTTTGCCCCAGCTGCAGGCTTGTCTCAGCTTCCTCCAAAGCACAGTCTCCATCCCACCCGCTTTGACTGCTCCAGTCCTAGCACAGGCCCGGGATGTGGCAGTGCTTCTGAAATATGTATTGTATTTGACATGAATTTCCTACAGATGTCAGGGCTGGCCCTGACTGGACTGTGAGATTGGCAAAATAAATTTGGCCTACTCGTCTTCCCTCCCTCCCTCCCTCTCTCCCTTTCTTCCTTCCTTCTACTTTCCATAGGTATTTCTTGAGTTTCCACTATACATAGCAGCTGGAATATTTCAGACAGTTCCTATTCTCCAGGTACTCACAATCCAGCTGGGGAGACAGACTAGCAAAAAGACAATTGCAGTGTGACAAGTCCCAGCATGGTGTGAGTCCAGGGGCATGGAAGCACACTGAATAGACAGCCGTAGGTGTGGAGCGGACAGTCAAACCTTCTGAGAAGGCTTCCTGGAAGTGGTATCTAAACTGAGACCTGAGGATTGAGCAGGAGTTAGTCTCACACATGTGCCTGCCAGTCAAGGGGAGGAAGGTTAAGCCCAGAGTCTTCTAGGAAGGAGATGGTTATCTTTGCAAAGGCCTGGAGGCCTAGAATTGCACACACCCTGGGGAGGCTGTAACATAGAGGTGGAAGAGGAAGGGGGAAAGAGCAGGGCAAGACCCCCAAGGGCCCTTGCAAAGCTCTCTTAAGGAAGTTGGCACTTAACCCCAGAGGCCACGGGGAGCTATTAAAGGATTTTATGAGGGATGATGTGTCCAGATTTGTTTTGGAAAGATCCCCCTGTGTACTGTGGGCAACAGATTGGTGGTGCAGTGGTGGCCCTTAGAAGCAGCTACCAAAATGCAGATAAGATTAGGTTGTTAGCAGTTGGTGAGGGAGGAAGCAGACACACCTGGGAAATCTTGAGTCAACAGGACTTGATTGCCTTGGATGGGGTAGGGAGCATGCCAGACAGGAAGCCTGAGTTTTGGATCCCTTCCTGGCATCCCCTCTTCTCTTTCCCACCATCTCTAACCTCATCCAATTGCCGTAACTACAAGTCATGGAATTCTTAGGGAAACTCAAAAAATACTAAATTTTTGGCTCCATCACATGAACTGGGAGCAATTTTACTAGGAGAAAATGAGCCCGTACCATAAAATCATAACCCACACATGCACATCCACCATAAAAAAATATGCTGTGATACTCAGCAGAATTGGCTGATTCTGATAATTCTCATTAATATGTGTTTGCTACTTGTGCATTTCATTTTATTGCCTGTGAGCACTCATTAGCAGTCAAGCGGTAGCAGGTGCCAGCAGCTTAAGAAAAGCCAATGAGAGAAAAATATAAAATTGAGATAATTTTAAGCAATGATTTTGTTCCTAACTACTAGTTGGGAAAAGACAGATATCAGTTTGGTTTGGCAGTGGAACATTTCAGCACAGCCTTCAGAGCACAGGGAAAAGCATTCCTGCAAGCTTTCTCCTAGTCAGTGTTGGAGAGCAATCTGATTAAGCAGTTCACACTAAGGAATGAATGACCAGCAGGGTCCCCTGACCCCTCCTGAGGTACTAGCAGCTTGGCTTTAGAGATGGTGAGTGAGCCTTCCCCACTTCCTTTGAATGTCATCATCTGCCTGTACACCCAGACAACACAGCCCTTTTGCATCCACTGTCACCTTCCAAAGCCAATCCAAGTATGCAAACTGCCAAATAAGCCAATCCAAGTAAGCAAGTCCATTCAGACTGCTATAATGGAACTCTATAGACTAGGTGGCTTATTAACAACAGACATTTATTTCTCACAGTTATAGAGGCTGGGAAGTCCAAGATTAAGGAGCTGGCAGATTCAGGGACTGGTGACGACCCACTTCATGGTCCAGAGACAGCCATCTTCTCACTGTGTCCTCATATGGTGGAAGGGACAAGGGACTCCTGGGATCTCCTATATAAGGGCACTAATCCCATTCATCAGGGCCCCACCCTCATGAGCATGTCATCTCCCAAAGGCCTCACCTCCTAATCACATTTATTAGGTTTTAACATATAAATTTTCAGGGGACACATTTAGTCTATAGCACAAACATAAACTTTAGATAAAAAGCGTGCTTACTCTGCAAATGCAGCTCCAGGATAGGTCTTCTGTGTGCTCTCACCCTTAGCAGAATGCTGCCCCCAGGGCTCTGCCCTGAGCACAGCAGATGAGGCTGGTTCTCAAGGGTGAGGGGGGCTGCCTCGCATGTAATGCCTAGGACTGAATGAACAGCAGGATGGGTTTTGCTTCACAAGGAACTACTGCTGCCAACTAAGGTGAATAAAAATGCTCATCTAAGAATACCATTCTGCAGATGGGAAGGCTGAGGAGCAGAGAACAGAGACTTTTCCCTGAACACACACTCTGAACATCAGCCACACTCACCCTCCCTGGCCCTTTGGGACATGTGATGGAGACTGGAGGCATCCAGCTCTGAGCTGGCATTACATCTGGGAGCAGGACAATGCAAGGGGGCCAGAGCCTGGGCAGTGAGGAGGGAAGCATTAAGACATCTGGTAAAGAAAGATGGGAAAAGATGGCAGCATGAATAGGGTGGCGGAAATCTCTTCCCAAAACCAAATGTATTTTGAAAATACAGCAAATACAACTATCCCTAAAAGAGTGACCAGAAGATACAGTACACCAGCCAGGCTACATCTGAGAGAACCCAACATCTCATGGAAAAGGGTAAGATACAGAGCCATGACCTGGCAGGACCTGAGCACTACCCCTACCCCAGCTCACTGGCAGGAGGAAAATAATCAGAGTGGGGAGGGAGTGGAAGCACAGCACTGCTAAATAACCAGCCCTAGTAATCTGCCCCAGGAGCACAGACACACATTGCATGCTGCTCTGGATATTAGAGGAGCAGAAAAGCAAAATCCAAGACTAAGACTGTGAACAGGTTCCCACAGCCAACTGCCCTGGGATGAAAGAAAAGCAGGTGCTTTAAAAGTCTTAAAGGGACAAGGGTTTAACAGGTGGACAATTGTCCTGGCACACTCAGCCCAGCAGGCTGGGAACTTTAAGTAACTTCAGGTGCCCTAACCCCCTGGTTGGCAATGCAGCTCTGAGACCTCTCACGGTGATAAGCAGCCTGCTGTTCCTTCATCCCTACTGGCACCTGCAGGCAAACATTGCTGTAGACCAATGTCTACATTGGTAGGCCTGCCTGCCTGATGATAGCCTGATGGGTTTTCCTTTGTAGGTGATCTTTGTTCTCTCTCTGTCTGCTTTTAATACTCTGTCCTTGTCCTTGATCAGGCCTGCCTACAGCAACCACACAGCTTAACAGAGAGGCTGTTCCCCACGCACGGTTGACAGGCACATGCAGAGGAGACAGGCACTAAGACCAGGAGGCATGAAGGGGCTTTGCTCTTGGCAGAACACATGCCACTTGCCTGCGACACCCACCAGTGCTCTAGGCCATCCTGAGGGCCGCCCTGCCCATGGCAACTTGAGGGATTAACCCAGAGGGTGCTCCCTGCACATGGTTAACTGGCACAGACAGCAGAGATGGGCAAGGAGACGGGGAGGCACAAAGGGGCTTTGCTCTTGTGGCAGAACATGTGCTGCTGGCCTGCAACCCCCACCATTGCCTTAGGCCATTCCAAGGGTCACCTGCCCATGGTAACCCAGGGGATTAACTCTGAGACTGCTCCCTGTGTTCAGTTAACCAGCACAGACAGCATAGACAGGCAAGGTGACCAGCAAGCAGGAAGGGACTTTGTTCTCAAAGCTGACACATGTGCCACTCACTGGGGACCACTTCCATCACCATAAAAAGGCAGAAGAACCTTCTTCAATCCAAAATCCCTCAAACACCAAAGAGAGGGCCTGATGAGAATGAAATCACCAATCTTCCTAAAAAATAATTCAAAATAAAAGTCATAAGCATGCTGATGGAGCTACAGAGAAATATTCAAGAGCTAAGGGATGAATTCAGGAGGGAGCTAACAGAAATGGAAGCATTTGAGAACAATGGATGAGGTGCAAGGGACTGTTAATGGAATAGAAATCAGAGAACAGGAATACAAAGAAGCTGAGACAGAGAGAGATAAAAGTATCTCTAGGAATGAAAAAATATTAAGAGAACTGTGTGACCAATCCAAAACGAACAATATTTGTATTATAGGGGTACCAGAAGAAGGGAGAGACAAAGGGATAGAAAGTGTCTTTGAAGAAATAATTGCTGTAAACTTCCCCAATCTGGGGAAGGAAATAGTCTCTCAGGCCATGGAAGTCCACAGATCTCCCACTACAAGGGGCCTAAGAAGACAACACTAACACATATAATAATTAAAATAGCAAAGATCAAGGACAAGGACAGAGTATTAAAAGCAGCCAGAGAGAGAAAAAAGATCACCTACAAAGGAAAACCCATCAGGGTATCATCAGACTTCTCAGCAGAAACCATACAGGCCAGAAGGGAGTGGCATGATACATTCAATGCAGTGAAACAGAAGGGCAGTGAACCAAGAATACTCTACTCAGAAAGATTATCATTTAATTTTGAAGGAGGGATTAAACAATTCCAAGATAAGCAAGAGTTGAGGGAATTTACCTCCCATAAACCATCTCTACACTGTGGTTTAAAGGGACTGATCTAGATGGAAGTATGCTTAAGGCTAAATAGCTGTCACCAGAGAAAATATAACCACAGCAAAGGAGGTAGACCAATTAAATACTAACCAAATGCAAAATTAAATCAGTTCCCCACAAAGTCAGTCAAGGGATACACAAAGAGTAGAGAATATGACACCTAACATATAAAGAGTGGAGGAGAAAGAAAAAGAAGGGAAAGAAAAAGAATCATCAGACTGTGTTTATAATAGCGTAATAAATGAGTTAAGGTAGACTGCTAGATAGTATAGAAGCTGCCCTTGAACCTCTGGTAACCATGAATCCAAAGCCTGCAATGGCAATAAGCACATATCTATCAATAATCACACTAAATGTAAATGGACTGAATGGACCAATCAAAAGACACAGAGTTACAGAATGTATAAAAAAGCAAGACCTATCTATATGCTCAATTCAAACCCAAAGATATACACAGACTTAAAGTGAAGGGATGGAAAAAGATATTTCATGCAAATAACAGGGAGAAAAAAGCAGGTATTGCAGTACTTGTATCAGACAAGACAAACTTCAAAACAAAGAAAGTAAAAAGAGACAAAGAAGGACATGACATAATGATAAAGGGTTCAGTCTAACAACAGGATATAACCATTATAAATATCTATGCACCCAACACAGGAGCACCTACATATGTGAAATAAATACTCACAGAATTAAAGGGGGAAATAAAATGCAGTGCATTCATTTTAGGAGACTTCAACACACCACTCACTCCAAAGGACAGATCATCCAGACAGAAAATAGGTAAGGACACAGAGGAACTGAACAACACATTAGAACAGATGGACCTAACAGACATCTACAGAACATTCCACTCAAAAGCAGCAGGATACACATTCTACTCAAGTGTACATGGAACATTCTCCAGAATAGACCACATACAAGGCCACAAAAAGATCCTCAGTGAATTCAAAAAGACTGAAATTGTACCAACCAACTTCTCAGATCACAAAGGTATAAAAACTAGAAATAAATTATAAAAAGAAAACAAAAAGGCTCACAAACACGGAGGCTTAACAACATGCTCCTAAATAATCAATGGATCAATGACCAAATTAAAACAGAGATCAAGCAATATATGGAGGCAAATGAAAACAACAGCAGAATGCCCCAACTTCTGTGGGTCACAGCAAAGGCAGTTCTAAGAGTAAAGCACATAGCAATCCAGGCCTATTTAAAGAAGGAAAAACAATCCAAAATGAACAGTCTAAATTCACAATTATTGAAACTGGAAAAAGAAGAACAAATGAGGCCCAAAGTCAGCAGAAGGAGAGACATAATAAAGATCAGAGAAGAAATAAATAAAATTGAGAAGAATAAAACAATAGAAAAAGTTAATGAAACCAAGAGCTGGTTCTTTGAGAAAATAAGCAAAATAGATAAACCCCTAGCCAGACTTATGAAGAAAAAAAGAGAATCTACACACATAAACAGAATCAGAGAGGAGAAAGGAAAAATCATGAAGGACACCACAGAAATACAAAGAATTATTAGAGAATACTATGAAAACTATATGCTAAACACCTGGATAACCTAGAAGAAATGGACAACTTTCTAGAAAAATACAACTTTGCAAGACTGAACCAGGAAGTAACAGAAAATCTAAACAGACCAACTACCAGCAATGAAATAGAATTTGTAATTAAAAAAACCACCCAAGAACAAAACCCTGGACCAGATGGACTCACCACCGAATTTTATTTAGAGAAAACATAATACCCATTTTCCTTAAAGTTTTCCAAAGAGTGGAAGAGGAGGGAATACTTCCAAACTCATTCTATGAAGCCAGCATCACTCTAATACCAAAACCAGGCAAAGACACCACAGAAAAAGGAAACTACAGACCAATATCCCTGATGAACATAGATGCAAAAATATTCAACAAAATATTAGCAAACTGAACTCAAACATACATCAAAAAGATCATCCATTATGATCGAGTGGGATTCATCCCAGGGATGCAAAGATGGTACATTTGAAAATACATCAACCTCATTCACCACATCAAGAAAAAGGACAAAAACCTTATGATCATTTCCATAGATGCTGAAAAAGCATTCGACAAAACTCAACATCCATTCATGATAAAAACTCTCAACAAAATGGGCATAGAGGGCCAGTACCTCAATATAATAAAGGCCATATATGACAAACCCACAGCCAACATCATACTTAAAAGTGAGAAGCTGAAAGCTTTTCCTCTAAGATCGGGAATAAGACAAGGATGCCCACTCTCCCTGCTTTTATTCAACATAGTACTGGAGGTCCTGGCCACAGCAATCAGACAATACAAAGAAATAAAAGGCATCCAGATAGGTAAAGAAAAAGTCAGACTGTCCCTGTTTGCAGATGGCATGATACTGTACATAAAAAACCCTAAAGAATCTACTCCAAAAGTACTAGAACTAATATCTGAATTCAGCAAATTTGCAGAATACAAAATTAATACGCAGAAATCTGTTGCATTCCTATACACTAATGATGAACTAGCAGAAGGAGAAATCAGGAAGACAATTCCATTCACAATTGCATCAAAAAGAGTAAAATACCTAGAAATAAACCTAGCCAAGGAAGTGAAAGACCTATACCCTGAAAACTACAAGGCACTCTTAAGAGAAATTAGAGGACACTTATAAATGGAAATTCATCCCATGCTCTTGGGTAGGAAGAATTAATATTGTCAAAATGGCCATCCTGTCTAAAGCAATCTACAAATTCAATGCAATCCCTATCAAATTACTCACAGCATTCTTCAGCAAACTGGAACAAATAGTTCAAAAATTCATATGGAACCACAAAAGACCTTGAATAGCCAAAGCAATCCTTAGAAGGAAGACTAAAGCAGGGGGGATCTTGCTTCCCAACTTCAAGCTCTACTACAAAGCCACAGTAATCAAGACAATTTGATACTGGCAGAAGAACAGACCCATAGACCAGTGGAACAGAATAGAGAGTCCAGATATTAACCCAAGCATGTATGGTAAATTAACATATGATGAAGGAGCCATGGATATACAATGGGGAAATGACAGCCTCTTCAACAGCTGGTGTTGGCAAAACTGGACAGCTACTTGTAAGAGAATGAAACTGGATTACTGTTTAACTCCATACACAAAAGTAAACTCAAAAAGGTTCAAAGACCTAAATGTAAGTCATGAAACCATAAAACTCTTAGAAGACAACAGAGGCAAAATCTCCTGAATATAAACATGAGCAACTTCTTCATGAACATATCTCCATGAGCAAGGGAAACAAAAGAAAAAATGAACAAGTGGGACTATATCAAACTAAAAAGCTGCTGTACAGCAAAGGACACCATCAGTAGAACAAAAAGGCATTCTACAGTATGGGAGAATATATTCATAAATGATATATCCAATAAGGGGTTGACATCCTAAATACACAAAGAGCAGATGCACCTCAACAAACAAAAAGCAGGTAATCCAATTAAAAAATGAGCAGAGGATCTGAACAGACACTTCTCCAAAGAAGAAATTCAGATGGGCAACAGACATTTGAAAAGATGCTCCACATTGCTAATCATCAGAGAAATGCAAATTAAAACCACAATGAGATATCACCTCACACAAGTTAGGATGGCCAACATCCAAAAGACAAACAACAAATGTTGGCAAGGATGTAGATAAAGGAGAACCCTCCTACACTGCTGGTGGGAATGTAAATTAGTTCAACCATTATGGAAAGCAGTATGGAGGTTCCTCAAAAAACTAAAAATAGAAATACCATTTGACCCAGGAATTCCACTCCTAGGAATTTACCCTAAGAATGCAGCAGCCCAGTTTCAAAAAGACATATGCACCCCTATGTTTATCGAGCACTATTTCCAATAACCAAGAAATGGAAGCAACCTAAGTGTTCATCAGTAGATGAATGGATAAAGAAAATGTGGTAATATACATAATGGAATATTATTCAGTCATAAGAAGAAAACAAATCCTACCATTTGCAACAACATGGATGGAGCTAGAGGGTATTATGCTCAGTGAAATAAGCCAGGTGAGAAAGACAAGTACCAAATAATTTCACTCATCTGTGGAGCATAAGAACAAAGAAAAAACTGAAGGAGTAAGACAGCAGCAGAGTCACAGAACCCAAGAACGGACTAAGAGTTATTAAAGGGAAAAGGACTGGGGAGGGTGGGTGGGAAGGGAGGGATAAGGGGAACAAAGGGCATTACAATTAGCACACATAACATTGGGGTGGGGCACAGGGAAGGCAGTATAGCACAGAGAAGACAAGTAGTGACTCTGCAGCATCTTACTATGCTGATGGACAGTGACTGTAATGGAGTATGTGGTGGGGACTTGATAAAGGGGGGAGTCTAGTAAACACAATGTTGCTCATGGGATTATATATTAATGATACCAAAAAAAAAAAAGTAAAAAAAAAAAGACATCTGGTAAAGAATCAGAGGTAGGTCTAAGCCCAGCCCCAGCTCACACACAGCCTGAGAAAACCTGGGTGAGCCTCTCAGGCTCTCTGGATTCAGCCGGCAAATCTAGATTGGCGACAAAGGCTGGGTCATGTGGAATCACTTCAAAGGCCTTCTCTGCTTTAACAAATCCCTGTCTTTGATGATGGGCATGTCCAGTGGGTGATGAGGGAACAGTAGAAATGACTATTTTTATCTGATCTGAAAGATGTGTTTTTCTCCTGGTGATTATTCAGTTTTGTTTTGTTTTACTTTTAAAGACACAGTCTCTGCAGGAACAGGAGGAGCTGTTGGATTTGTGAGTTGTCAAAAAAGGCACCGACAGGTGGTCTGCCCTGGGGTCACCCCTGCTGGGCCTTGTCTAAGGCCATGAGCTCCATCACAGGTGGGAGTGCTCTGCTCTTTGATGGGGGTGGCCCACAGGCCTGGGCCAGACTGAGGTGGGAGTCAGGGTGGGGCAGGCAGAAGCCAGTGAAGGACTCCAGGTGGGCCCTCACACAAAGACCAAGATGAGTACAGGGGTCTCCCCCAACAGCTGCACACTGATGGTCTCCCAAGCCTTTCCCACCCACAGTCCCACATCAGACCAGGGAAGGGGTGGGCCAGCTGTGTGTTGCCCCAGTTTGCAGAGGAGGAAACGAACGTTCAGAGTGGTGAAGTGAATTGTCCAAAGTCTCACAGCAAGTGGATGAGAAAGATAGAATTGAAACCCAGGACTCAATGTTCTCAATGTTTTGTACCCTCTCTGTATGAAATAGGTCGGCCCAGGCAGGCTGGGCACCTACACAGGCACCTCACAGGCTTAGACAGCACCCCCAGATCAAGGTTCTGTGGGGGCAGAAACACAGCTGGGCCTCTAACCCGGCACCACCACCCATCTAGTCAGCATCTCCCCACCTCTGCCATGAACATCCCTGGTTACAAAGACAAAGGGGCAACGGTTCTGTATGGGAAACACTGCTGAGGGGCCGAAGAGGGAGACATCTCTTCCTGCTGAATTGCACTATGGCCAGGGAGGGATGTCTGACCTTCAAGGGCTGTGTGGAACTGCCTGATGCAGCAGCAAACAGATGACCAAGAATCTCCTGGGACCATCCAAAGCCCCAGCCATTACCTGCTGCTCATGGCACTGCTCCCTTCCAAGCAGGATGAGTGGCAGCCTGGACAAAAGACCCAGATAAATAGGATATGGAGGATTACCCAGATTCATTTGGTAGAAAAGCTAACAAGCCAGTGTCCATATGGAAACTACATGGGAAGTCAGAGTCACCTGTCCTCTGTCTCTTCTCCCAAAAGTCCTCAAAAGACAGGCAGTGCCACAAGAGATGAGGCTAGGCTCAACACCCCTGGGAGGCAGGTGTATTGTTCCCATCTCCCTAGTGACCCAGACAAAATGACCCGTCCCAAGGGCCTCTTTAAGACCCAGGTACTACTGCCTCTGGAGGCCTCTGCCATGTTATTTTAACACATCCCATTTGGAATGTATTCTTTGGCTGAAAATACTTTTCAAACTTGAAAAGTTTTGAAATAATGTTGCTCTGGAAATTATTTCCAGTGAGTATCTCCTAAGATCAACGATCAGCTCTGACTTCTCAGCAATCCTGTAATCAGGAACATTGGCCAAGCGAAGCACTGCAACTCCCCAAGGAGGGTCGCTTTTACCAAAACCAAACCAAGTAATTAGTTTGCATATATTAACTCAACATTCATTTTGATCAACCATTTTCACATTTTGGAACCAAAACTTTTTCTTTTCTCAAACATTCTTGTATGAGGTGCCTGTGGTATTGCCTGGGAGGTAAACCAGGCCCGGGGAGGAGCTAGGATATGAACACAGGTCTCATTTCAAAGCCAGAATTCTTTCCTCAGTGAGCGGCTGCCTCCAGCAGTCAAGGCACCTTCTCCAAGTTGTAAGAGGGAAATTGCCACATAAAACCTAGCAGGCAACATGGCTTAGAAGGGGTCTGGGAATGATGTCATTTGAAACTGGGGGGGATTAGAGGATTGGGCAAAGTGGGTACAGGGGGTTAAGGTACTAACTTCCTGCTGTAAAATAAATAAGTCCTGGGGATGTAATGTACTGCATAGCAGCTATAGCTAATAATACTGTAGTGCATTATTTGTACTTGAGAAATGCCAAGAGAGTAGATTTTAACAGTTTTTACCACAAGAGAAAACAATTTGTAATGATGTGTGGTGATGGATGTTAACTAGACTGACTGTGGGGATCATTTCACCTTATACACAAATACCAAATCATCATGTTGTACACCTGAAACTAATATAATGTTATATGTCAATTCTACCTCATTAAAAGTAAAAGAATCAGGAATGTTTGCTCTTGAAATAGAATAAAGGTAGTAGGTGGTCCATCGGGGGCTCACTATTGCAGTAGGTTACACATCTGCTCACGGGCACAGAGGGCACAACGACACATAGGTAGACAGCAAGGGGGCCACACCAGGAATTGAACTGAGGGAGTTGGGCTCTAGACTCCAAGCTCTTAACCACTCTGCTCTACTGCCTCATGGACTGGGGCAAGTCTGGAGTGGTCCAACTGCAGTGTTTCAACATCTGGAACAATGGGGGAGAAGAGAGCAATCCCTTTGGGGATGGCCAAAAGTGGTGGGTAGAAGGGAAAGCAGGCGGGTCTCAGCTCACCAGAAGGAAGAAGTTTCTAACAAGCAGAGCTATCAGACAGTGGATGGGCTGCCCTGGGCAGTAACCAGGCTTCCTGCCACTGGCAGCCTGCGAGGCAGGAGGCCTGTGAGCTGGGCGTGGCAGAGCGGTTCCCGCTCTGCATAGAGAGCTGTGCTGCCTTAGAGGGCATAGCTGCTGACACTCTCCCATTCTCATACCTGTCCCTTGCAGGCCTTGGTAGCTCAGCATAGGGGGCACAGATGGCAATTTCTGCCTCTGGCCAGATGTGGGGCCCAGGGAAGATGTGTTGGGGGAAATGACCATGGACATAGAAGACAATTCAGAGGCATTTTTTGGAGACACAGAAGTGGTATTTATTGAGTTTTTCTAAATACTAGTCATTTGAGCTTGACATGTGTCATCTTGTTTTCTACCCACATCCTCTGAGGCTGATATTCTTACTCTTGTTTCACAGATGAGGAGCCTGAGGCCCAGAGAGGCTAAGCAGAGAGCGTGGAGGGCTCATAACTCCTGCCTCTCGGGGCAGGCAGAGCCTCCCTGGCTTTCCCGCTGCTGGGGAAGAGGCAAGGTGACAGCCCCTTCCCACCCCTGACAGCCACCCAGCTGGGGACAGACCAGGCCACCCAAGGGGGGATCCCCAGGTGGTAGGAGAGGAATAGGGGGCCCTGAGCAGAAAGGACAGATCCGGGTGGGGTTAGGGAGGCACAGACGGAAATGAAAGTGGCCTTGAAAAAAAGGAACGAGTGAAGAAAAGCAGAAACTAAAACAAGCGACAAAGAAAATGAGAGTGTCCAGAGGAAGTGGCTGAGGGGTGCGGTGCCACCAGAGGAATCCCCCACAGCCTGGTGTTTCCTCTCTTCTCAGAGACTGGGGGTGGGTGGCCAGCTGACCAACTGCACTGTCACCTCATCACCTCGGACCACAGACAGCCCGGAGGCTTTGGCAAGGAAGGCCTCCTACCGCCAGCCTGGGAAAGGAGCACAGACAGAGAACCCCAGGCTGGAGGCTAAGCTGACCGCTTCCTGCTGAGTGCCTCTGGCACCTGATCAGACCCCACTGGGCCTTGGTTTCCTTTCTATAAAATGGGACTAGCCACCCTGGGCCCACAATACTGCCAGGCGGACTTCCTGGGAAGCCCATACCTGAGTGTGAGGTAGCACGCAGGAGGGGAGGGAGGGCTGTGCTGCAGGCTGCAGGGCACACACTCAGTACTCCTGGGGACCATGCAGGGGGAGCATCGCTGGTTATTCCTTGAGCAAACATGTATTGGCACTGTCGGCCTCTGGAAAAGAAGAGCCACTCTTATTCACAATTACAGGCTTTGCAGACACCCCCAGCTCCTTATCTCAACACTCCCACTTGGTAGCTGTTACCTTGGGCAAGTGACTTGACCTCTCCAAACATCCTTCTTCATCTATAAAGTGAGAATAAGCATGCCTACCTTCTATGTTGTGAGGACTTGATGAGAGTGTGCAATAAAGCACTCAAGCCAGGCACAGACCCACCAGCCTCAGCCTGGGCAGCACTCTGCCTGCAGAAGAGCTGGACACTCTACAAGGGCCTGAGCAGTGTTGTAGCAGTAGGTACCACCAAGAGCTGGGGCCCTCGGTGCTGGGTGGGGCCTTGGGGCTGGCTCTGCCAAGGTGTCAGAACGGGTGGAACGGGGAAGGGTACAGCATGAACAAAGGCACAGAGGCAGGGCAGAGGGTGAAATGTCTGGGTGCAGTAGTAATGGACTAGGCCAGACTTGGCCTTAGACGGTGAGGAGCTCTCTAATCCAAGGACCCCCAGCAGGGCTCAGACTGGCCCTACAAGTGATGCAGACATGCCACCAGGGATGCTTCTGTTGGTCCCTCCCTGCAAGGCTGGCTTCTTCGACCAGGCTTGGCTCAGGCTGTGACTACCTCCAGATGGACTCAGGAATTCCCCAGGGTGGGCATGGCTCTCGTGAACTGGTCTGGCCTGGGATTCCAAGTCTAAAGAGAAGGCAGCTACTGCGGTGAAGGTGTCACAAGGCACAGGCTGGGGTCAAAGGGAGAGTGAGGAGGGGGTTTCTCTGTCATGTGTTGGCTCGGTGCTGAGGCCTTGTTTGCATAGAGGGCTACTGCTGTTCTGCGGCCACATCACCTGCCTTGTGTGGCTGAAGTCTTGCTCTCAGTCACAGCATCCCCCACACTGACTGGGGGTTACCCAGGCTGCCACCGCCAATGGCCCCCACACAGCCATCCAGGAACAGGCAGAAAGCAGACTATCAGCTACATCACTCTCAGGGCTTCTGCTCACCTGCCCAAGCATCAGTGTCTATAAATGGAGATAGTAACCATCCCTCCCTCCCAGGAACCTGTGGGAATGAAACAAGTTCACCTTGCAGAGAACTCATGAGGGGTTTGATCACTGGTAGCTCCTTTCCCTTCCGAGGGACTGGACAGACCTGGGCCCATTTTATTTCTCACCCTGTCCATGTTACTTGACACACTCTATTCACTCTACTCTCTATACACCAGCTTACTAACCTGCAAAATGAGGAAGAAACTGAACAAGCACTCGCCCTCAGGAGAAAAGAGGCAGTTAGCAAAGCTCATCCTCACTGTCCTAATTCCCTCCTTCTACCTCCAGGTACTGTGTGCTTCCCAGAACTCTGAATCCCCTTCCCAAATTTGCTGTTAGAAAAGGACCTGACATTAGTCATTTACCTTTTAGTCTGAATGAGCCCTCAATGACTGAATATTTGTATGTAAAGGAACTCCAATCTTCTCCCTACTCATTTTACAGAAGGAGAAGTAGAGACCTGACCCAGTTGACTAGTTTATAAGTTGCAGGACTAAGCTCGAGAGCAGGGACTCCTGAATGTTATGGTTGCTGGGGCCTCACAACTACTGTCACCATTCCCCTCATTATTCCAATCAGCTCAATATCTGATTCCGCATTGAAAGGTACAGGGTGCTGGAGACCGGGGAAGAGAAGGTATATTCTTACCTCTGACATGTAACCCATTTACACAGGTTTCCAGTCTCTCTCACCCACTATTGCTCTTGAGCCTCCCATCAGCCTGGAGGGGGAGGCAAGGAGTGTGCCTACTTTCCAGATGAGGAAACTATGGCCAAGAGAGGAAAAGTGGCCAGGCCACAGTCCTATAGTCAGTCAGGGCTGGGGTTTTCACCTGGAGGAAATGCAACTGCAGGTAGGGACCTTTCATCTCACCCTCTCATGGGACCCCCCAGGAGACTAGGAAGGCCTCCTGCCTGGAATTTCTCTCTGTCCACTTGGCGAGGCCTTGTCTAAGGCCTCAGATCAAAGAGAACTCAGGGGAGGGGAAGCCCCGGAGCCTAGGCCTCTGCCCCATCTCGCTGTGACCTTGAACAGGCTGCTTGCCTCCTCAAGCCTCAGCCCCCTCCCTGCTGAGGTGAGGAGTAGATGAGCCGACCCTTCCTCCTGCTCCTCCCTGGTGCCAGTGCTGCTGGCTCCCCACTGCTGCAGATGGCCAGGATCTGGAGAGCCAGCTCCCCCAGCAGCACACACTCCTGGAGCAGATGTGGGAGCAGGCATCACCGGGCCACCAGAGGGATGCTACAAATGCTACAAACGAGTGCATGGGGGACGCCAGGGTGTAATACATCCAAGCCATTCTCAGGCTCTCTGCACATTAATAATACATGGGCAGCCAGTGTGGGGCCCATCACAAGTCTGAGGTCAGGTGGCATTAGCAGGCCTCTAATGGCCCTGATTATCTAGAGAAGGTTCCCAAGTGGGATGTGGGAGGCATGGCCGGGAAGCCAGAGTTCCAGGCACTTAGACTCTACAGGTGGGTGGTTGGGGGGCAAAAGGACAGCTTCCATAGACCAGAGCTCCATTCAGGAGATCAAATGGGGTAAGCTGAGACTTCCTGCAGGGGCTGGGTCTGCTTATGAGCAAGAGTAAGGGCCCAACCCCTGCAGACAGGTCACAAAGAAAGTCCGGGCTGAGAGGAGCCATCAGGATCTCCCCTTGGTGGCCCCTCTGCCCACTGGTTGTGCTGCCAGCACCTGCCCACCTCTAGAAGCAGGGCACTTGCTCCCTCCTAGAATGTCTTTAAACAGGGCTGACTGTAGAAAACAGACGCAGTCATGCACAGACATCCAAAGAGCAAGTCCACTGAGTATTGGATGAAGGAGTGAAGAAGCTGGATCAAGGCACTAATAAGAGAGACCGAGGGCCTGGGTCCTAATCCTGAGGGCCCTCTTTGTCCTCAAGCAGTTCCAGGCCACCAAGCAGGCCATCTTTGCAACCTACCACAGTGGCAAAATCCCTGCCAAATGCTCTGAACCCACCCAGGGCCCCATGAGCACTTTGAACCTCAGAGCTTTGCAGCTCCGTGTCGGGCACTCAGGGTAAACAATGCACGAAAATCAGCCTGCCCTATGGTAGGTGCTGGTGGCGGTCACATTCTAAGATGCCTCCAAGTATTCAGAGCCTGGGTAGTTCTCCCACCCTGAATAGAGATGACCTGTATGTAACAGGATGTCATAGAAATGACAGTGTAACTTCCAAGGCTCAGTCATAAACGGACCTGTGCTTCCATCTTGCTCTCAGATCCCTCTCTCAGGGAAGCCAACTGCCATACCATGGCGGCCCTCGAGCAGCCTGTGGAGGTGCCCATGTGGTGAGGAACGGAGGTCCTGGCCAACAGCCAGGTATGCCAGGCATATGGGGAGCCACCTCAGAAGCTGCTCGAGCCCCAGCCGAGCCTGCAGATGACTACGGCCTGGACAGTGTAAATTGCTATACTTGGGGGTTCTGTTGTGGCGTAGCCGCCCTGAGCAGGGGACCAATTCCTGGAGGGCAGCACTTCCTGGTCCAGGTGCTAGGTGGTCCAGTGATCTGTCTCCTCCAGAGAGCCCCTGCTGGGGTTAGGTGGGCCTGGGCACCTAGGTTTCCACCTCCACAGAAGGCAAGAGCACCCGAGCCTGCCTAGTTCCCAGGGTCACCAGGACCCAGCTCTGAGCCTGGTGCAGAGCTGTGTGTTGTGTGTGCGCATGGAATAAATGAACTGCCAGAAGTGAGGCAAAGCTCCATCCCACAAACACAAGGCAGTTCAGAGCATTCTGGGAATCACACAGAAGAAACATTGTGGCAGCAAATTTTCATGTTGGTCCTTGATAATTCAACTCTTCTCTGTCGTTGTCCCGGGGACTGCCGGTCTCTTCCTGGCTGCACTGGGCAACATAGGGGACTGTGCTGAGACAAGTGATGGGGACAGGGGGTGAGCGGGAGGATGAGCTCAGAAGTCAAGGAGAGCCAAGAGATGGGATGTCCTTGAATTCTGAAACCCCAGTGCTGACAGCCAACTGCCCAATGCCCAGGTACTAAGGGGTAATTACTGTAAAAAGCAAAGAGCTTGACAGCAGAGGGTGGAGATTCTACCCAAGGCCTTCCTCTGTGTCCTCAGTGGCCATTAGCCCTCCTTATACCCCAGAGGAAACTGAGGCGCAGCCAGGGCAGAGGCTCGCAAGGGTCACAGATAGTTGGTGGTAGAGTCAGAACTAGAAGCCAGAGCTCCTGTCTCCTATTCCTCACTTGGCAAATGTGAATTGTGCCAGGAACTGGGCACCATGAAGACTTGGCCTCGGCCCCTGCGCTGGGCACAAGACTGTGCCAAGAGCCTGGGTGCTGTGGGGTGACGACTGGGGTGGGGGACTGGTTGTGCCTACGGAGGTGGGTCAGGAAAGCTTCACAAGAGGTGAGCTTGTGCTGCATTGAAAGGAGCAGAACAATGCTAGGCAGGAAGGGCAGCAGAAGGACTCTTCGTGGAGGACACAGAAGTGGCACAGGGTTGGGGCTTCTCACTCTTTTTGTCCCTCTCCTGTCCTCTCAACATGCTCCATCAGCCACTGAGGTCACTCCTTGGTTCCTTATACTCATCTCCAGTTATCCCACTGTGTCTTGGACCCTGCCCCCTCCCCATCGGCTGGCATAGGGCTTCACACTCCTATGGCTGAAGAAGTCACCCATCCCCCACAAGCCCAGCTCACACTCCCCAGCCCCAGCCCATTCTCCTCCCTGCCTCACAGCTCGTGGAGACCCAGTTTTGCCCCTGCAGCCCCCAGCTCTGCAGCCCTGATCTCATTGCAACTAGCACAGCATGCCTCATTTCCTCTCGGGACAGGGAGCAGAGGGCAGCTGCCAGGCCTCGGGGTCTCTCTGTGGCTCACGTGCATTGCCTGTGGTGGTGAACTGATGGTGCCTTTGGCCTCAGAGACCCTGGCATCCGAATCGAGGCTCCACCACTCAAACTAGTCAGCGAACCTCTCTGGGTTTCAGTTTCTTATCTGCAAAATGGAGCAATGACACCTCCCTGACAGGATGAATTAACAAGCCAGCTGGCATGTGCACGGCACAGGTTTGGCCCCAAAGATGAATGATAAACATTCATTCAGTGAGCTTATGAAGACTGGGTTCTTAGTAAATGTTCCCAGTCATCATCTCCTGTGCTCAGGGCCCAGGCGGGTGTTGATCCAGAGGACAGCCACTAAGCGTTTTGATCACTGATCATTTGTTGCAGCTGAAGGGCGCTCAGCAGGGAAGTTACAGGCTGTAGCTATGGCTCAGAAAACCCCCTGGGGCTACGAGAGAGGAGGGCAGCCTGGGAAGAAGGAAGCAGAGGCCAAGGGACCCTGGAGGAGGGGCCACAATACTCCAAGGGAGAGGAGGCAAACCTGACAGAAGCTGGGCAGCACGAGGCCTAACCAGGGACACTTAGGAGCAGGAGCGACAGCACCTGGTCCCCCTGGACTGGGGGCTCTGGAGGTGGAGGGAAGAACAGAGGCAAAGGGCCACTGTTGGTGCTGCTGGCTGAGGTGCAGAAGGGAGAGGAAAAGCAAATTCAGGGCTGTGGGCTGTAAAAATCATGAGAAGATGCATTTGATTTTGGACTGCTAAGAGGGTTCTGAAGGGCATTCAAGGTGAGTGAGTAAAATTGGCAGTGGGGGACAATGTTGGTGACACCAAATGTATCACTCCTCCAGGGTCAAGTTACTGTCCCACCCATGTGCTCTGACAATACTAGTAAATAGTTTGCTAGCACCAATGACTTCCTTCAAGCACTTCACGTGCTTCAACACATTTTAACTCCAACAACGCTTTGCAGAAAGTACTCTTATTATCTCCATTTTATAGATGAGAAACCTGAGGCCCACAGAGGTGGCCTTACCTTGCCCAACAGGTTATGGGCAAAGAAGAAACTGGAGGCGCAGATCATTTCTATTGAGCACCTATTGTAAGGGAGATCCTTCCCTAATTTCTAAGTACTTAGTGTCTGCTGCACAGTGGGTGATATATAAATGCTGTGGTGGTGATGTGATGTTAATGTTGGTTGGGAACAGGACAGTGCTGATGGGGGTGGGGCTGAGGATTCACTTCTCTACTCTGGCCATGTGGGGAGGAAGGAGCCAGTGTCCCCTGTGAGAAAACAGTGGTATGGGAGTTTCTGGCATCAGGAGGAGCTGAGCTGAGCCCAGGTCACACAGGCCAGCATCATCCCGCTAGCTTGCTCACTGCCCTGAAATAGGAGCAGGCTCTACTCACACCCCCTCCCAACTAGCAGCCTGCTACCGCTCTGCCCTTCTCCCACAAGGGGCTGGCATGCTGGGACACTCTTGCCAGCCACGTAATTGGGGACCTAGGCATTGCCAAGGGATTTAACCCATCTCTCCTTCTCCACCAACACAAGGCAAGCTCCGTGACAGGCAGATGAAGGAAGTCTGCACGCTCCCTGCCACCCACATGCTATCTAAATTCACCGCCAGACAAAGCCTTCTCTTTGTCTCGGCGCCTCCTCCCTCCTTGCCATTCATGCACTCAGAGATTTCCTTTCCAGTAAGTGAAAGCCAGAGAGAGAAGAAAGCAAGCGGGAGAGAGGGAAAAAAAACAGAGGGGAGGGGGAGAAGGCAGCAACACTGCATCAGGGCCAACGCTTAGCCCCATTGTCCAAGTGACAACTCATTAAAAAATGATTTGTAGGCCTTGCGGGAGAGATGGCTGCCTCGGAAGAGTCACCTTTCCTGTCCAGTGAGGCAGTATCCATGGCCAGCAGGCCCAGGGTGTCTGGGAGCCCATGGCTATCACATCAGCTCTTCATGCTCCCGCTTATGAGGCAATCTGGGGGTTCCAGAATTCTTATCCTACCTTGCTTAGAAGCAAGGAGTGTCCAGGCCTTAATACATCCACCACAGCCCTCCTGGGGACAGATAAGAGTCCACTACCCGGTTCTCAGCTGGGCCCCACAGAGTTCCCAGAGCCTCTGCCTCCTGCAGAAAGTGTATCTCCTGTAGATGCGACAGTAGGCCAGCCTCCCTCAGCAAAGAACAAATGCTCAGCTCCCCATGGAAGGGCTACGGGCCGAGAAAGGGTGGGGCCTTGGAGATGGCAAGGCTCCCTGGCTTCAGGAAGAGGGCGATGGGTCCATGTTCACCCAACTCCTTCTCACCCGGGGAGACAGGGCTATCCAGGCAACTCCGTAATCTAAAGGGGACTTGAGAAAATTTTTCTCTCTGGACCCTGGCTTTCTCATCTGTGAAATGACAGCACTGAACTACAGGCCCCCTTCCATGCCCCAAATACACTGACCGTGACATTTACTGCAAGCAACACAGTACTAGGAACCAGGGCCTACCCTTTTGGGTTCCTTCAGCAAATGTTCATTGACTCTGAGACCCTGACTGGATGCCTAGCGGGGTGAGACAAGGAGAAGACCACACATGTGTTCTTGAGCAACTCAGAATCTAAAGAAAGAAACAGATGGGAAGCAGTGGCCCCATGCATGATTAGGGTATCATAACAGCCCACCAGAAGGCTGAGTCCTTGAGGGAAATATTGAAGGCCTAGAAGGAGTTCTGGCTCTTTCAATACACACTGTACAGAGAGGGTGGGGGTTGGCGGCAGCCCTTTGCCTGCCCTGGGCTGACTCTTTCAGGCCCCAGCCATCCTCCACTTCTCAGACCCTAGTGCCCACCCACAACCACCCTCTAGGTCCCAACCACAAAGAGAGGCTTTCTCCACCCTTTCCTTTAGCTGCTGAGAAGTGCAGCCCCTGGTTCCCAGCTCTCCAGTGGAGGTGCCCATTTAGGAGCACAGACTCTGAGATCTGATTGGACTGAGTCTGAAGCTCAGGTGACCCTCTTACAAGCTAGGTGGCTTTGGGTAAACTGCTCAGCCCAGTTTCCTCATCTGCAAAGTGGGTTGGGTGAATAGTAACCACTATCTGGGTTATCTGAAGAATTAAGATACTGTCTGTACAGGCAGGAGCTTAGTATGGTGCCTTGACCTATACTCCTGCCCTCCCCACTGCCTAAAATACCCCTTGCAGCCTCATTTTTCTTGGCTAACCCCTGCCATCCCTCGTATCTCAGATGAGACTGCCACCTCTGCTGGGAAAGGTCCCTGACTCTCCTAGCCTGGATCAGTGCATCTCTGTGTCCCCAAATGGCCTACGACATGCCCCTGTGTTGGATTTAGTGTCCTGGACTACAACAGCCCTTCCACTCATCTGTGGTCCCACTGGCCTCTGAGTGCCTTAAAAAGAGTCTTATTTATAGCAACTCATTCATTTCAGCATCCTCAGCTTACAGATGAAGGAACAGAGGCTCTGAGGAGATAAATGACTTGCCGAGGTCACATGTCAGTTAAACAGAAGGTACTGTGTGAAACTCAGCCACAGCATTGCTGCATAACAGCTGCCTTTTAATACAGGCTGTCCATGCCTTAGCCCAAAGCCTTGGTGATCATGAGGACCTCACGCAATACTGGGGAGGGAAATCTTTTTGCAAAAGATTTTTTTTTACAGAGAAATGGCTGACATATTTGTGAGGCTCTGTGGTCCTAAAATGTAGCAGGCATCTTTACCCTGTCCTGGCAAGTCCTTCATGCCAGGCCCATGTGGGGACCCCTCCTACCGCTGCTCTCTTCCAATGCATTGCAATCCTGTGAAGATGGATCCAGGTCCAGGCCCATGTCCATAAAGGGTCGAGAAATTCAGGCCTATGATCTGCCCAAGGTCACAACGGCTGACACAATGGCTCAAATTTGGCACTAGCCATATCTTGGAGGACAGGGTCCTCTTCAACCCTGGTCTGGCCTAGGCCTTAGTTTTCTGCTGCCAGAGGAAAGTACACCCAATTTGGAGCAGGCTGTGCCCTAGGAAGGAGGTCCCAGGAAGAGTCAAGTACTGCAGGCAAGCAGAGGGTGGGAGCAGGGCTTTCAAACGCTGTTAGAGCCCCCGGAGACACACAGACGCACTGCCTGGCCTCACAGATGCCGGCCAAGCCTCAGGTCCGCAGAAATCACCGCCCTCAGGAATCGCTACAGCCCCAGTCCTCAGCCCAGGTTGGGGACCTCGGCATTGTTCCAGGGGTACATGGCACTTCTCAGAGTATCAAGGCTACTTGGAGATTAAGGGGAAAAAAAGAAACTGTTAACAAATATTTAAAACAAGCCCTCATAAAATCATGGAGAAGAATACAAGATGTTGAGACTACTTAAGAAAAAAAACAAAAATTCTCAAGAAATTCAGTTTAACCTTCTCTGTGGAAAGGTCTGAGAAAGTCTGAGCTGGTCCAATCCTCTCACACAACAGAGAAAGAAACTAAAGGCCCGAGGCTCCAGGGGACAGGCCACGGTCATACAGCCAGCTTGCTCCCGGCACCGGGGCGAGGACAGGGAAGAGAAACGGCAGCGAGCCCAGGCTGAGACCAGCAGTTCTGTGACCCGGCTAAGTCTCTGCAGCTTACGAAGGGCACTGCCTGAGGTTGGCCAGCCGTCTGCCCTATGACTCAGTTTCCTCACAAGTAAACTGTCTTGGCAGAATGTGAGCTAAGGCTGTCGGGCCTCACAGGCCCATCACCTGCCCTTGTTTGTCCTGATGAACAGCCAGCCTGCCTGCCCAACTTTGTCTCATGTGCAGTGTAGAGTCCCGTGGGCGGAAAACTCCTGCGTCAGCATGCATAACCCCACCAAGGTGGATTCCAGCCTATTTGTCTATCTGTAACGGACCATGGAGCCATTAAACCACAACATTTCATGCGATTCTCCCAGTACATCATCCATATGATGATACTGGAATAATCTCCCTGGCCACCGGATGCCCAAATTCCCTCAGCTGCCCACTACCCCTTGCACAGGAAGCAGGAACGTCTGAAAGCAGAACCCAAATAGATGCCCCATGTGGCAATACCCAAGGAGCCCTCACTGCCCAGCCGCTGCCCAGCCTCAGCCGCCGGGGGTTTCCAGGCAGCCTGGAGCAGGATTTCGACATCTGGAGCTGGACAGTAAGTGCAAAGGGCGGCCGGTGGCCCCCGGGGAACTCCAGGAAGCCAGGCTGTTTCAGAGAAGCACTTGGAGCTGGGCTGCCCCTCGGCAAGAGCCAAGTGAGGTCAGAGGGACTCCTTAGCACTGGGGTGGTGGCCCGGGAGGGAGGCCCAGCCCCGGCGGGTCACTTGGAGGAGACATCAGACAGTGCTGTCCTAGTGACTGCCCAGTGAGTGCTGGGCACACATGACTCTTCCTGGATGAGAACACCGATACTCAGGACGGGTGAGTAATGTTCCCCAGCAGTGACCCAGCTCAGAAGAAGGAGTCAGGCTTCCCCCAAACCCCCATCTGCCTCTCTTGGAAGGAAGTCTGGGCTTCTGTCCTCACCCTACCCAATGACACCCAAATCCACCTAATATTTACAAGGCCCTTCTCAACCACAGACTCAGTATTATGCTTACGGATGACCCTGGAGAGCCAGACATTGTAATCACGCCTAGTATAAAGATGAGAAAAGTGAGGGTCTCAGAGAACATGTGACTTGCTTGAGGCCAAGATCAAGGCCAGACTTTCCAGTTTACCTCCCCAGGTTTCTTCAGAAAACAGAGCACTGGCAACAGCCTGGTGGCAGCCATACCACACTCCCACGTGACCACGACTCAAATGTTCCCAACATCTTTGCACAGCCACCCCGACATCCAGTCATGGACAGCGCCTCCCCACCCACAGCCATGGTGTAAGGGGGAAGTTGGCTATTCTCATTTGAGAGATGACAAAAGGAATCAGAGAGGTAATGCCATTAGCCTAGGCTCATATAGAGAAGAAGTGGCAAATCCAGGACTCAAACCCAGGTCTTCCAATTCCCCCCCTCGGCCTCCTGACTCATACAGTTGGCCAGTAGATGGGATGAAGACATGGCGTAGGTGACGGTGTGGCCCTGTCCCCCATGCTCCTGGGCCCCATGGCCCTGAACCTCTGCCTCTAAGGCCGTCCCAAAGCAGCTACTGTGAGACCTGTGGGATCAGGAAGCCAGGGAACAGATGAATGTGCTCAGGTGGGGCAGGGCACCAGGGACACACACAGCTATACTGGTGAACCTGGGGTGGAAGAGAGGAGGGAACAGACCCTGGGAAGCTCAGAGGCTCTGGAATGACATTGCCTGCTTCTCTCTCCAGTTCTGGCACAGCAGCCACAGCAGCCACAGCAGCATGTTTGGGTGCAAAGTGTGGGGAAGCAGGAGAAAATGAACATGTACAGAGAGACTGAGTCTGGACAAGGGGTCCTCTTTATTCATTTGTTCATTTCACAGTTATTAATAAAGACCTCTCATCGTACAGGCCTGGGCTAATTGCTCTCACATTTTCTCTGTCACTGATTCCTGCAACCAGAACTTGAGAAGCCCTCCTCTGTGCCCACACCACGCAGTTGCCCAGGTGGCAGAGAGGCAGGAGAAACAGGCCACAAGCACTGTGCAGGGAGTTCCCAGGCCTGGGTGCCAGCCCCGGCTCTGCCATTCCTTCCTGGCTATGTGACCCAGGCAAACCTCCTGCCTCCCTGGGGCCTTGGCCTCCTCATCACTGACGCTTCTGGAGGGTCTCTCTTCAGTCTCCATGAGCAGCCCCCTCCCCAGATGCCACTTGTCATAACTCGTGATGCCTGCCCTTGGGTGGGCAGAAGCATCCCTGGTGAGAGCAGCGAGGTCCACAAGAAGGCAGGAAGGAGCCGGGGCAGCTGGCTGCGCGTGAGGCTCAGTGCCCCGGGCCTGGCCAGTCTGGTGCTTTTCTCTCCTCTTACCAGACTCTTCCAGGGAGAGGAGGAGAGGAGCCAATTCCTGGGCACCTATCCTCGGTCAGCCCTGGCCAAGCATTTTCACACTCCGTATCTCATCTAATTTCTGGAATAACACAGTGAGGCAAAAACTGAGGTTCACAGAGGAAATGTGACCTGCCCAGACCACACAGCTAGGACAGCAGGGACGCTGTTTGCCTGCAAAGAAAGAAGGCAAGCCATCTCTTCTCTTTCCTTCTCCCTTGTTCCCTTGCATCTCTCCCCATCCACTCCCTGCAGCTAAAATGTGGTAGAACTGGAGGAGCGATGGAACAGCCAGCGGCAGGAGAACAGGAACCCACATTTCCCCCACCCCTGCATTCTCCAGCACAGTCTGGGTCCCACGCTGTCTTTCCATGGTGGGAGCTGGCTCACTCCCACAGCCCCAACCCACCCCCATGCTCCCACCCACCTCCCTCAGTGACTAATGGGCCCTGCTGCTGACGAAGCTGCTCTGTCTGGGCTCCACTGTGGAAACAAACAGGCTCCCTCCTCTTCAATCCTCACCCCACCTCCTTGACCTGAGGTATCTTGCCAGACCCCAAGTCCCACAATACAGGTGGATCACACTGACGCTGCAGCCACACAGATCTGCTGCCTGAAGAAACAGTGCCCCATTTGTCTGCCTCTCTGCATGTGCTAGGATTGGTGATGGGGCTGCAGAAACGGACAAGGCTCGTTTTGACTTCTAGCTCAATGACTGACTGTGTGACCCTGTGCCCATTGCTTTGCCTCTCTGAGCAGCTAAACTTCCTGATTTGTCAAATGCAGGGCCATTTTGAAAACTAAAAGCCATGTCTCTTGAATGCCAGACACATAGTAGGTGCTTGACAAATCTTAGCTCCTCCTTCCAACTAATATCTAGTAACAGGACTGAGGATCATGGCATTTATTTACACTTGTCAGCCTAGAAAAATGATACAAAATGGTGTCCTTATTGTTGGCTTGATTTCAGTAAAGATAAGCAAATGCTTTTTAGAACTGACCTTGACTCATACTTTAGCCTCAATTTTATACCATCTTGAATTGGTCCCTGCACATAGCTGGCCTCTGCAATCAGAAGTTTCCTGTGGACTGTCACCAAATTTCATCCATCTATCCAACCATCTACCTACTGACCCACTCATCCAGTCAGCCAGCCATCCAACCATCCATCTATCCATCCTTGTATTCTTCTGTCTGTCTACCCATCCATTTACAATTCCATCTATCCACCCATCCAACATTTGAGTACCTACTATATGCCAGCCATGGGCAGCACGTGGGGGGATCTAAACAAAAAGGAGCTTCCAAGGTTTCCACATACCGCACTGCTATTGGCTCAGACCCACACCACAGGCAGCCAATAATTACTTTTCCACTGGTTGGGAATGAGGAGGGAAAGAGAGCTGCCTTCCTCCCAGGAGTCTGGCTTGCTCAACATTGCCTTTCCTCTGTTCCACGTGTGAGTCTCCCAGTGAGTGACTAGCACGTGAATAAATATTCCTGTAAAGGCAGCAGGTTTCATTAAAGTACATATCACCTATGTGCATACACATACTTGCCCTCCCCCACCCCCAGTTTCAGTGGTGTTCCCAGAATGCTTGTGTGCAAAGCTGCCTGCGGTTGAGCCTCAGTATACTCTTTTTCTCTCTGGTGGGTCAGGACGATGCTTTGCACATACAAAACGTTTCCTGTGTGTATAGGATTTCCAGTTTCCATGTTTGCCTGAAAGGCTGTGTGACAGAGTAGTGGAGAGCACAGCCTCTGAAGCCAGGCTCCTGGGGTTCAAATCCATCCTCCAACTATATGAAGTTGCTGAATATCTCTGTGCCTCAGTTTCACTATCTGTAAAGTGGGGATCAATAACAGAACCAATTTCATGGGGTTATTATGAGGATTCAATGAGATCATGCTGTGTTCCTAATGGGGGACAGTACCACATCCTGAGGGGACATTTTTAACTATGAGTGAGTACTTGGGGGTGTTCCAGTGACTGGGGGGAATAAGGAAGGTGACAGTAGGCTGCAGGAACCACAGATCCTACACAACAAACAACTATCCCAGAAAATGCCAAGTGCACCCCTATGAGGCACTCTGTATGAAAACTGCTTCAGTAGGGCCTGGCACATGGGAGATGTCCACCAAATGTAAGCTGTCACCTGTTTATCGTCCCCTGCCACGGGAGCTCTGTAAGAGCAGGAAGACACCTTGTCTGTCTAGCTCAGTGCTGCCAAATCCCCAGCAGCTAGGACAGGGCCCAACATGTAGCAGGCACTGGATGAAGGAACAAATGAACGAATGAATGAATAATATGAGTTTGATCTATGATTGGTGAGTGGGCATTTGTTGAAACACATCAGTTCCAATCATAACTAGTGTTTTCTGAGCAGCTGTAAACCACAGGATAAGGGGAGATGGGAGAGGGATAGTTACTCCTCTCTGAATGTCCAGTCCTATTCTTCCTTCAAGGCCCAAGCCTGCTGGAGATGACACAGGAGCTCGGAGCTGTACTTCACTGCAAATACTGTTGACTCATAAAGAGCCTCTCATCTCCTTCACCAGAATGTGGGGTAGGGTCCTCCTCACGTCCCTCTCTGCTCCTGAGCGCAGGGGTCCTGGCCCTTAGCTGAGTCTGGCAGATAAATCTGAGTAGCTGAAATTGTCTCCCTTCCCTGCATGTATGCATCCACCTAGACAGTAATGTAGGTGCATCTGGGTCAAACAGAGTGCCTGGGAAATGGAAGGGGAAGGGGTGAGGGAAGGAACTTCCTGAATGTCTGAGCAGGAATGGATTCACCGGAAAACTCCATTTCAGTCCTTGTCAGACACCTTACCAACCTTGGGAATCCTTCCCTACCATGTGGATCTCTGAGGCCAGCCAGTCTTTCGAAATGTGCGTCACTGAACCTTAGGGGTTAAATATCTAGTACGAGTTTACGTGCTTGAATTCAGCTAGGTTTTCTTGTTTTTGATTTGTTTTGTTTTGTTTCTGAAAGTTCTGTACAATGGATGGTATTGGTCAGTAAGATTCTGGTTAAGCATGTTTTATAGGGTGTGTTCATTTAAGGAGTGAGCAAGAAAACAATCTATGCTCTCTGGAGCTTAAATCACAATACATACAAATCTAACCTGTCTGGTGCTCCCACGTGCTGTGAAGCAGCCAAGCTTTGTTTGAGGATGACAGCATGAAGGAAGGGGTGCAAGGGGGAAGGGTGGCTGGGGAGGGTCTCTCTGAGGTGCCATGAGGGCCTGAAGAAAGCAAAGGAGAAAACAGGTGCATTTCAGAAGAGCTTCAAAGTCAGCCAGAGTCTCGTGAATCATGGTTCTGGAAGGTTCTGGGCTCTGGACAAAAGCTGGGGCCCCAGCACCACCAAACAAGGGAGATAGCTCCATTTCCTAAGTGTGTCCTCTCTGTGGATATCAGCCCCAGTGACCCAGAGACAGTGATTTCCTTCATTCCTTTCACAACCTCATGGGCAAAACTTCTTCCGTATGTCTAACTTGAGTCTGGGTGTCCCAGCTCAGCTCCTCTCTTCCTCCTGACCACACCCAGGAGGTGGAGCACAGGGGGTCGCCGTTCCCTGGATATCACCCTAAGGGAGGAGGATGCTGAAAGGTTTCCCTCAGGGAGGCCCAAGATATCACCAAAAGCAGTCTGTCCCTATAAGTCCAAATGCCTGATTCTCCCACTTTATCATTAAAACCCAGGCATACATAAGGTTCCAGTCCACTATCTGTGCATGTATCTATCTGTGTGGTAAAATATTCAACTCTTCAACTGAAAGATGAGCCAAATCTATGCTGTGGTTCCCTAGGCCTCTGGCACTCTACATGGACGTCTGGGGACATGGTGCCATGTTTGAGAAGCACAAAGCAGAGGAATCCCCTGGCCTGGGGTTCTAATCATAACTTGCTGTGTACATACCCTGTGTGTCTCCTTGATCTCAGCAAAAGGCCAAGAAGTGATCCCATGTGTCTTTCTTTGAACAAAAGGGAAGGAGCACTGTGGCTTTTCATCCACCTTTCTAGGCAGCTTGTGTTTCTGACGACCCCAGTGAAGGGCAGGATAATGTGGGTAGCTAAAAGCCTGAACTGGACTGGGGATGTGAGTGTGGGGATACAGGAAGAATGTTCTGGCCAGAGACACCCCTTCTTCACTAGAGGGTATACAACAGACTCCCTGAGAAGGTGGGGGTGGCAACTGTGTCACAGGCCTCCTAGCCAAGGTCCCAACAACTGTCAGTACCCTCTAGGAGACCTGGCACCTAATAATCTTCAGTCAATAGACATTGAATGAATAAATGAATGAAGTCACAAAGAACTAGTGAATGTCCCCAGCCTAGATGATTCTAAGGCTCTTTCTGGCCCTAAGCAGCATATCTGAGGTGGCTATCCTACCTCTTCTGTTCCTATTCTAAATAAACTACTTTATGTACCGCATGCTGGCCCCATGGTTTCTCTCTGTGGCAAATGCAGTAAAAAAAGCCATAGATTATAAACCACTAATAGTATTTAGAGAAAAACTATCTTCTATAAAAACAACAGTAATAATGGGTACGAAACACTGGGCTTCTACTAATCACCTCACATCCATTATCCATTTACTTCTCATGCCAGCTTCCATCAACCCCGTTTTCACATGAGAAAAGGGATTTCACAAGGCCACATATTTGCTGAGGAGATGGGCCCGGGCTTATGGCTCTGAGGTCCTCACTCTGTTCTCTGCAGGTTGAAGGAGGCAAAGACAACAGGATTTGCCCCCCACCCCCCTTCTCATTCTAATCTGCTGGTCATGCAATAAAAAGACTCTAAGGGATTTAGTGTTACTTATGCCCATGAACATGGGGCACAAAAGCTTCTGTCCTGGGAAGCTATGCCTGCCAGTCATAAGTCCCAACTGGTCTGCAGGGGTACCGACTCATGACATCTGTCCCTAGGTTGCTGTGACCCACAAGTGGTCTGGTATGGGGAGCCACACCCCAAGGGGGTGATGGCATGTTGTGAAACCAACATAGCCAGATCTGTGGCAGACGCTCTTGGTGCTCAGATGATCCCACCAGCCCCTGTGTCATTTCTTTGCATGCCAGCCTGACCTCCACAACCCAGTGCTGTGTCTCAGCCACTGGAACTCTCGTTGCCTGTGTGCACAGAGGACAGGAAATGCCTGGAAATTAGTGTGCCCCCTCCCAAGGGGCCAGCTCCTAACTAATGGGTGATGGGTGCAGAATATAAATCCCCTGGTTTCCTCACAGACACTCAGACCAGGAAATGATAAAGTCAGGCAGGACCAGCATGCAACCTGGTGCAGCTGCACAACCCCTGGGCCAGGGAAGTTGCGGGTCAGGGAACATGCTAAGTGCCAAGTCACCTCTCAACTCTACGAAGTGGGTACTATGACTCCTATCCTGCAGATGAGGAAACTAAGAACTACAGCCTGTGAGTGTAGCAACAGAATGCAAGCTCAGGTCTGTCTGATTTAAAGACCTAACACTTGCCACAGAAGAAGGAAGAGAGGGGAGGAGGTAGGATAAGTGGTTAAACTGTGATGTGCAGAGCTCAGGGTTAGGGAGAGGGAGGGGTGGGAAGAGGGGGAAGATGAAATCATGGGGAAACCCCTCTCCAGTTCCTGAGCTGCCATCCCTGCTCCAGAGAACCTGGGCCAGAGAAGGGGAGGGACCCTGGGCCAGCCAGGACCTAGAGGGCATGGCTGCAGGCACCCCTCTCCTGGACCTGATCCTCCAGCTTTCACCAAGAACCCACACTGGCACCAGTTACCCAGGGCCTACTCTGACAGCTGCCCACCTCCAAGGCTACTGACAACTCCCAGCCACATTTCTGGAAAGTGGATATGGAAAGGGGAAGGAATTCAATTTTTTTTCTAATTATAAAAACAGTACATTTTTTTATTGCAAATATTTCAGAAAGTATAGAAAGAAAATAAAAATAACTTATAATCCCACCTCAGAGATTTCCACTATTCACACTTGCTGTCCTTCCTGGTAGACCTTTTTCTATGCACAATGCAGGTTGGTTTAATTTTTCATGTCTATTAGTTGCACTACATTTTTCATTTATTGATAATATTACCAATGTCTTTTCAAGTCATTGAATGTCCACCTATTTCAGCCACCTTTAAAAGCTGTGTGGCATTGTGTTGGGTAGATTGGTCACATTTTATATAAATCATCCCATACTGATAGACTTTTGCTGGGTATACAGTGAACAATGCTGGAATGAACATCTTTAAGATGGTGTCTTTCTGGAGGCCAATTAAGAACATGGATCAAAAGTGTTAAAAAAAAAAGTACCGTTTCCTCTGACTTAGTGATTCCACTCAGAAGTATTTGCCATCTTAGGGAAGTAGGCCAGTGGCATGGAGAACCCAGAGAACCAGGAGAACACAGGGAGTAAGGCAGCAGTGGAAAGACACTCCATGCTTGATGGGGGGACCAGGCAGGACCATGGTCTCTATGTAAATATTATTTGTCTTTTTGTACTGAGTACCTGGCATGGCGCTGGCACTTAAATGAAGGGTGATACTGGTCTCAAATGAAGTTGGGAACCTACTTAGAGTCTTTGCAAAGGCTGGCTTGATGCTAAGACCCCAGCACACTAGCCCTAAGCTCCTCTGGGTAAGGCCAGGGGGCCCTCAGTTCCAGGGAGAGTAAATGAAGGGGCTAGGGACCAGACAGGTGACCAGAACCCCTGTCTCTATGGAAACACCAAAATCAGATGTATCCTTGCTTTGTCCCTGATCATGGAGAAACCATTCCCTCTCTCTACCTACTTCCTTCAAATATAGAATGGTCACTGTGGTCCGCCCAACTAGGAAAAGCAATCAAGGAGGTAACATTTGAGTAGAGACTTTAAAGTAACACCATTACTGTCACCACCATCATCATTATCATCATCATCACAGCAGAAATAATTAAGGCAAGTGACACAACGCAGTTGCTACAAACCAGGGGCTGTTCTAAGTGCTTCAGGTGTGTTAACCTTCATGATAACTCAGTGGCAGCAGTGCTATCACAGTCACCACTGTGTGATGAAGACAAGAAGCTGAGAGGTTACCCAGCTGGCCCCACAGCGGACCTGCGACAGTTTGGGTACTGAACTCTGTAGCTGCTTGCTAAGTCAGTGCTATGAATCCGAATGCCGCATGCCCTCCGCCACCTACCAGCTGGGTCCTTTGGGCTGCTTATTTAGCCTCTCTGACACTTGAGTTTCCTTCTCTGTAAGATGGGAATGCTGACTGTTGAGGAATCTCCATGGACTGACGCACACAGGGGCATCCGAGAGCATGCTGCTTAGTCCTCAGCCTGGCTCAGAGCGTAGTGGTTCTCCTGGCAGAGAACCAGAGGCAGGAGCGCTAAATGAGGGCCCCCTGCTTTTAGCAGATGCTGATGTTCACGCAGAGGTGATGTGCCCCAGTCAACGCACACGTGTCCTTCTCTTCTCCACCCAGGCCAGAGACAGAAGGGGGAGTCTCTAATTTCAGCCACATCAGGGACTCCTTTCAATATGGTCTAGACAGTGAATGTCACCAACTGGAAAGTGTGGGTGTGAAAAGAGGTTTGTTTGAAATGTGTGACCTCCCACCTGGCACGTTTAGTCAGGGTGGGTCATGCTCTGGCATCCATGGCTGAGGGTTCACCCAAACCCTATCTAATCCTCTCTTTCTTTCCCTGAGCAGTTTTTAGCAAAGCCAAAAACCCAGATAAGGATTCCTGGCCCAAAGATTTCGGGTTTCTTCTGGGCTTCAGGGGCTCTCTCTGAACCTTCTGGAGACTTATGACATTGTGTGTGTGTGTGTGTGTGTGTGTGTGTGTGTGTGCGTGCGTGCGTGTGTGTGTGTGTGTGTGTGTGTGTTAGAGAGAGAGAGAGAGAGAGAGAGAGAGAGAGAGAGAGAGAAATATTTAGAGAGACAGATGAATGAGATAATTCTGAGGAGAGGACCTGCAGTTGTCAATACGGTCTCTCTAGGGTTCCTTAACTCCTAAGAAAACACAGAAATGCTACAATAAAGTGATTTCCCCTCAGAATGCTATTACAGAAGTCAGCCGCATGCTCCTTGGGATGGAATGGCCCATGTGGAAGAGACTCACCTTTGCCCCTCAGGTTCAGCCCTAACTCACTTTGCTTTTGTCAGCTATGTGATCCTGGACAGGGCAATGCGCCTCTCTGGATCCTGTTTCCCCATCCACAAAATGAAGAAGATGGCTTTGTGAGTGGCTCTCAGCCTGTGCTCTATAGAGCTCCAGAGGCCAGAGGGAAGAGTGGTGTTCTTGGGGGAGGAGAGGCACAACTTGGGGACCACTTCTGCCCAACTGGAGCGGCCCTGGCTCTCATAGAACATGCATGAGATGTTACTCAAATAAATGGCTCTGTAGCATAAAGACAAAACTAAAACAAAGCCCTGGCATAGCAGATCACTCAGGTCCTTTCTGGCTTGGGGTTGGGGTCTGGGCTCTGGCCTGGGCTGAATTGCTCTGGGGCCATCTTAATCCTTAGAGGCAGCTGAACCTCCTGATTAAGAGCCAGATGCCTGGGTGGACACCGGTGCTGCAACTTGTTGCTTGAAGTCCCCTGCATCCCCACCTATAAACTGCACATGACTACGTCATAGGGCCATTGTGATGATTAAACAAACAAATGTAAGAAGTAACAAGTGTTGGCAAGGACATGGAGAAAAGGGAACCTTCATGTACTGTTGGTGGGAATGTAAGCTGGTACAGCTACCATGGAAAACAGAATGGGAGTTCCTCAAAAAATTAAAAATAGAACTGCCATATGATCCAGCAATCCCACTTCTGGGTATTCATCCAAAAGAAATGAAAACACTAACTCAAAAAGATATATGCACCTTTGTGTTCTCTGCAGCATTATTTACAATAGTCAAGATACAGAAACAATCTAAATGTCCATTGATGAATGAATGGGATAAAAAAATACAAGGGAATATTGTTCAGCCATAAAAAAGAAGGAAATTTTGCCACTTTCAACATGGATGGACCTTGAGGGCCTTATGTTAAGTGAAATATATCAGACAAAGACAAATGCTGTATGATCTCATTTATATGTGGAATCTAAGAAAAAAACAAGCTCAGAGATACAGAAAACAGACTGGTGCTTGCCAGTGGTGGGGCGGTGGTGGTGAAACAAGTGAAGGTGGTGCAAATTTCCAGCAATAAATAATTAAGTCTTAGACATGTATAGCATGGCAACTATACTTAATACTATATTTTATATTTGAAAGTTGTTAAGAGAACTGATCTTAAAGGTTTTCATCACAAGAAAAATTATAACCATGTGTGGTGATAGATGTTAACTCGACTTACTGTGGTGATCATTTCTCAATTTATATAAATATTGAATCATTATGTTGTATACACCTGAAACTAATACAATGTTCTGTGTCAATTATATCTCAACTAAAAACAGATTAACACATCTAAAACATCTCACCAGACATACAGCAAGTGCTTATAAGTGGTAACAGCTATTTTCTGTTTCAGATTCTAGCACAAGCCTCAAACATGGAAGTTAATCAGTCGATGGCAGTTGGATTAATGAGGGAGTGAAGGAACAAATATCTGGAGTCCAAAATTCTATGAATTGACTCCCTAAGCAAGCATCACTCCAGGCACTAGGCAAGTACTTTGTAATTTTAAATACGTACAGGAGTCACTTGGGAACCCTATTAAAATACAGAACCTGGTTCACAAGTCTGGTGCGGGACTGGGCATTGGCATTTCTAAGTTCCCAGGTGAGGCTGGTGCTGCTGAGCTTCGGACCACACTTTGATAGCAAGGCTTTGGCCCCTCACAGGTCATACTCTCTAGGTGCAGGCTTTCCACCTGCAGTTAGCAAACTGCACCTCTGCAGACTCGGTGCTGCTCATCAGCCAGTGGGCTCCTGGGTTGCCAAGCTCAGAGCACTCATGCTGGGTTCTCAAGAACTGACTAGGGAGTCAGTGTGAAACCCTGAGCTTATGTCTCAGCTCTACCCCATGATAATGTCGGGCAAGTCCCTCAGCCTCTCTGGGGCTCAGTGTCTTCATTTGTAAAGTGACATCAACAATACCCTCCATGCCCAGAACTGCTCAGAACTGCTTGTCATGTTTCAGAATTGCTTTGAGGGTAAAAGGTGACAACAAATGGGGCCATCTAGGGTCAAGGCACCATGATTAACTGGCAAGCTTTATTTCCAAGTTCTCCTCTTCACCCCTTTAAGTCTTTTGCCGAGGGAAACCAACAAGCACTGTTGTTTGCATAATGGCATGTAAGGGGACAAGAAAGGAAGTCAGGGGCTAAATTTAGCAGGTGCTTATGCCCCCTCATCCGAGGCTCGGCCCACGCATTTCACCATGAGTAGGTGCCTTTCTATATTTAACTTCTGCCTGCACCTTCCACTTGAGCTCTGACACTGAAAACCCCAGGAGGATGTGGTGAGGAAGGAAGGGAAGTCCACAAAATGTGAGCAGGAGCTGACATCACATGAGGCACCATCTGTACCTTCAGGTGTGCGTTCTTCCTGGAAGAACACAGGAAAGGTTCTTTAGCTTCTCCCCCTTTCCTCCTGCTGGAATGTAAGCCTCCCCTGGCCAAAGTGTAGCCATAGATCACCCGCCCTTTAGAACTAAAGCACTGAGAAGTGGGTAGAAGGGCCCCCGGGAAGTTCAGCAGAAGTCATTTGAGGCAATAAAATCTCCAAATCCCTCCACGTGCCAGGCACGGTGCCAGCCCCACTCATACTGGTGACCCGCTTTAAGTTACATGAGAGCATCACTCGGTTAGTATCATACTCCGGCTACAAGTGAGCAAGGAGAGGCCCAAAGGGATGCATGGGGTTGTCCGAAGCCTGTGGTGGGTGGTGAACCCAGGCCAGTTTCCAAGTCTATGCTCCGAGTGCGTATCACACTCACTTTCTCTCTCTACCTTTTCTCCAGAGGCTGTTGGCAAGGCCAGGGGTTCAGATCTCACCTATGTCACTCAGGGGCGACCCTGAACTAGTCACTCCCTTTCCTGGTGTCTCAGTTTCCTAACCTATAAAACAAGCCCACTGGGCTGGTTTTCCTGTTTCATTTCTCAGTGTCTTCTTGATGACATCAGAATCTGATGGTCAGAGGAACTGAGAATGAACCCCAGGATAATTCTTCAACTTTCAAACCACAGGGTGACCTCTACCCTTTGCTTATCTGCTAGTCAGCACATGTGATTCTGATGCAATCACCAGCGGAGGTCAGTCACCGCTCACTCTGCTGGGGGACTTCCATTGAAGGCCTCTGTGCTGAGCAGCTCTATAAACACTGGGGGGACTGAGAAGAAATGTGGTCCCCATACCAGGGTGCACCTCCAAATAAGGGAGAAAGCCCTGGGAAAACATTGCATAGCCCTATGATGCGGGCAGAGCAGTAGGAGATCAGACCAAAGAACTCGGAGGCTGGGGCCTTGATGCCTGAAGGCACTGAGGAAGAGGACCCAGCAGAAAAACACCGAATGAACACTCTATACCAACAATTCTCCAGGCAAGCACAGCTCAGTGTGGTTCCTGGACTGGCAGCATCAGCAAGAATTGAAACCCTTGTTAAAAATGCAGTCTTGCAGACCTACTGCATCAGTAGTGTACGTTTTAATAAACCCTGCAGGTGATTCTGACGGTCTCTCAGTTTGAGAATCACTGGTATAGAGCAGGCCTTTGGAAGACAGCAAAACGTTGAACTGTCAGCTCTCTAGGTCCTATTCAGAGCTTGGCTGGGAAAAGTAACAATTCAGGAAGGTGGTCTAAAAAATATGCCCTCCATTCTCTCCATTAGGCAACCTGAGCATCCCCCTTTACAACGTGTTAGCCTCCTGGAAAGCTCTGTGTCTGAACACCTTGCCACATCTCTGCTGGTTACATCTCTGGGCTCTGCCATCAGCTGTTATCAAGAATGGTTACAAGAAACATCCATAGGAAGGCCATCTCTGAGTTGCTGTGAAAGGGTTGTTTTCTATCCAGTCACACAAAGCTCCTTCTATAAAACTCACATTGAGAACACAGTGGCAAGGAACAACTTGGCAAAGACTTTCTACAAATGACAACACCCAGTGTTGGTGCATGTGTAGGGGAAAAGACACACTCACACATTTCTTGTAAGCACGGAAACTGATACCACCTTGCTGAAGAAATAACTGCCAAAAGCTTTTTAAAATGTACATCCCCCTGACCGAGAAATTCAATTTCAGAAATTAATCCTATGGAAATAATCAAGACTGTGTATGAGCATTGCACCTCAAGGGCACATGTTAGCATTGTTTGTTATCAAAATTGGGAACAACCTAAACGTTTAAATTGGGGGTTGAATGCTAAGGGGCTATTCATTCATCCATTCATTCATTCATCATCTATTTATTCAGTAGTCAGTATTCGCTAGGCAGTGTATTAGATGCTAATGATACAGCAGTAGGCAAGTGAAAAAAATCTCTGTCCTTGTGGCAGAGAAGACACCAGTGAACAAATACGCAGGTGCCACACGCACAGTGTGTCAGTGGGTGGTGAGTGCTGTGAGGAAACAGAAGAGCCAGAGGGAGTGCTAGGGTGCGTGTGCCAATTTGGAACAGGGAGAAGCTGAGGGAGGCAGCTATGCAGAAGTCTGGGGACCCACTGCAGGCAGAGGAAACTGTCTTTCAGACAAACGGAAACAGTAAAAGACACCGAGGCCATGCCACCGTCTGGGTGTGTTTGAGGAAGAGCAGGGATGTCATGGTGGCTAAAGCAGAGTAACTGAGCAGGGACCTTAGGGACATGAGCACAATGACTGTGCAGGCCATTCAGGAACTTTGGTTTTTACTCTGGGTAAGAAGGGAGGATTTTGAGCATGGAAAGACGTTGACTCTGGCTTCTGGGTGGAGCATAAATCCCAGGGAACAAGTGTGGAAGTAGGGACTCTGTTAGGAGGCTGTTGCAATCATCCAAGCTAGAGATGGCAGCACACGACCCATGGTGGTAATACGGCAGGTGAGACACGGTCGACTTTTGAATATGTTTTGAAGGGATGTTTGGGCTCCTCTGTGGAGGGCTGACTGCCTGGCGCTGAGCACATCCCCCCTAGGGATGAGCGTGTGAGCACAGTGGCTGCCTGCACAGATAATGTCACCTCAAGAAGCTGAGAAGCACTAGAATGAGTACAGAAGAGGTGTGTGCGGTGCCCTCAGTGGAGGAGGAGGAATCATCAATGGATGACACCTGAACCTGTCTGCTTTCTCTGCTGCCCATTCCTGAAACCTGAAATGTGGACCTTCATGTCACAAGGGTACAAACGTCTACATCTGAGGCCTGGGAGCACTGGCTGCCTGCTTGGATTCAGAGGCAACCAAAGAAATGCAATTTAAAATAATGATGTGATATAAGTTTTCAGTTATCGGATAGGCAAAGATTGAAAAGGAGTGAGAGCAGCCCATGCTGGTGTGGGTGTGGAAGCAGTGCTCCCCCTCACAGCTAGCGGAAGTTTAAATTAGACTGTCTTTTGGGGGCACTTGTAATCAAAGGCCTTTCAAAAGTACATGCCGAAGGAACTGGAACAGCTAAAACAACTTTGAAAAATAAAAAGAAGATGAGAGGAATCACTCTCCCTGATTTTAAGGCTCATTATGAAATTAGAATAATCAAGACTGTGATGTATTGGCAGAAGGGTAGTTACATAGTTTGGTGGAAAAGAATAACAAGCCCAGAAACAGTTGCACACAAGAACACATCTTTGACAAAGGTGCAAAAGCAACTCAGTGAAGGAAGGACAGTCTTCTCAGTGAGCAGTGCTGGGACAGCTGGCTCCTTATAGGCAAAAACAGTGGGACACAAATTATACATTTTGTGCAAAACTTAACCTAAAATGGGTCACAGATTTAAACATAAAATGTAAAATTATAAAACCTTCAGAGATAACATGGGAGAAACTCTTCAAGACCTAGAGCTCAGTAAAGAGTTCTTAGACATGACATCAAAAGTGTGATCCATAAAAGAAAAAAAATCAACAAATTGGATCTCATAAAAATTAAAAACTTCTGTTTTGCAAAATACCCCATGAAGGGGATGAGAAGACAAGCTACAGACTGGGAGAAAACATTTGCAAGCCATATATCTGACAAAGGACTATTACCTGGACCATTTAAAGAAGTCTCAAAACCCAACAGTAAAAATATATAAGCAATCCAATAGAAAATGGGCAAAAGACAAAAACATTTCACCAAAGAAGATATACAGAAGGCAAATAAACATGTGGAAAGATATTCAGTATCATCAGCCAGTAGCCAAATGCAAATTAAAACCACAATGAAATATCACTACACAGTTATTAAAACAGCTACAATAAACAAAAACCAATGACAATACCAAATTCTGGCAAGGATGTGGAAAAACTGATCTCTCATACATTGCAGGTGGGCAAGTAAAATGGTACACCCACTCTAAAACACTATCAGCAGTTTCTCAAAGACCTAAATGTACACTTAGCATAGAATCCAATAATAGTAGCCCTGGGCATTTATCTCAGAGAAATGCAAACTTCTGCCCACATACTCTGCACCAAATATTCATAGTAGCCTTATTTGTAAAAAGCCAAGAACTACCCTTCAATAGGTGATAGTTAAAAAGGTGGTACATCTATATTACGGAATACTACTCAGCAATAAAAAGGAACAGACTGTTGATACACATAACAACTTGGATGGATCTCAAGGGCAATATGCTGAGTAAAAAACCACTCTCACAAGGTCATGTAATGTATGATTTAATTTACATGACACTATTGAAATGACTGAATTACGGAGATGGAGAGCAAATTAGTAGTTGCCAGCAGTTGGGAATGGATGGATGGAGAGGGATAGGTATGACTGTGAAGGGGTGGCATGAGGGAGATATTTTGGGCGATGAAATAGTTCTGTACCTTGATTTGGGGGGTGGCCACATGAATCTACAGATGATAAAATGATGTGGAACTATGTGTACACATTGTAACAATGTCAGTTTATGGTTTGATAATTACACTATAGTTATGTAAGATGCAGCTACTGAGGAAAATTGTGTTTGTGAAAGGTACATGGAACTATCTTTGTAACTTCCTGTGAATCTGTATTTATATTTCAAAATACAAAGGCTTAAAAAAGAACCCTCTTGAGAACAGAAAATGAAGCACATGCTGTTTGACCTCAAAATTCTACTTTTACAAATTTATCCTAAAGTAATATCAAAAAGCCATCAAAGATCACTAGGTAAAGTTATCATCTCAAAATTGCTTGTAATAGTGAAAAATTAGACCAAACCACTTTATGCCACAGTTGGGTTAAACGATTATTATAAATATAACTAATGGAATAGTAGACAATGATTAAAATGATGCTGTAGATCTATATTCATTGATATGGAAAGATGTTCACAATATACTATTAAGGGGAAAAGACTGCTTAAAAGCAGAATACACCTACCCAAGGTCACGTATGCCAGAATGGTAGGTAAGGCCTCAGGACTATTTCCAAGGGCTC
The DNA here is from genome assembly GCF_040802235.1 of Manis javanica. Lineage (NCBI taxonomy): Eukaryota > Metazoa > Chordata > Mammalia > Pholidota > Manidae > Manis > Manis javanica. The sequence continues at coordinate 32,268,547 of NC_133159.1, forward strand.
AGTTTCCAGGATTTTGGTCTGAGTGACACAGTGAGAACCCTCATAAGAGATGTGTACAACAGTAGGGACCACTGTGAGTCAGAGAATTGATAGGGTGACGTTCAGAGCAGGAGCAGTGCTGGATATCAGGTCCACGGAGAATGGGTGGGCAAGCATCACCCTTGGTGCAAACCTGTTCTAGAGGCTGAGGGAGGGCCCAGGATGGAAATCTGCAAACACATCTATCCTTCAGTCTTTCTGATGTGCGGCCTGAGGCACTTCAGTGCCCGAGCAGTGGTCCCCAGTGGCCTGTATCAAGATAAGCTGCACCAGAGGAAGCTTCGTAAAATATAGGTTGCTGACCACAGCCTGCTGAACCTGAATCTCTGGGGTTGAGGCCCAGGAATCTGTCATTTTACAAAACCTCCTGAGTGACTGTGATGTACAATGGAGTTTAGAAAACTCCAGGATGGAGACAGAAATTCAAAACAGTATCATGTTGGACAGACAAATTGATGGTTATTATGCTATGTATAACAAAATGACATGGGACCTAGACATTACTGACTTATAAGAAGCCTTTTCTCAAAAGAGTCCAGGCAATTTGAAGCATCTTAGACACCTCCCCTTTAAGAAAATCCAGGAGTCCTGTCCCCTTTAGTCCCCCTTAGAATACCACTGACCCTCTGCTTTCCCAGAAGTCCCTGATGAGTCCAAAGACCCTCTTACTCCCTCTTTACTTATTGTGATAAATAAACATAACAAAAAAGTTTGAATCATTATAAAATGTATAATTCAGTGGCATTAAGTACATTCAGTGTTGTGTGACCATCAGCACTACCTAGTTCCAGAACTTTTCCATCATCCCCAGTAGAAATCGTAATCATTAGCAGTCACTCTCTATTTTTCCCCCTTCTCCTCACCCCTGGCAACCACTAGTCTACTTTCTATCTCTATGGACTTACCTATTCTGGTTACTTCATATAAATTGATATAAATAAATAAAACATACAAATGGATCTTGTGTCTGATTTCTTTCACTTAGCGTAAGACTTTCAAATGTTAGCCATGTTGTAGCATGTGTCAAATTTCATCCTTATTTATGGCTGAATAATATTCCACTATATAACTATACTACATTTGGTATATCTACTCTTCTATTGATAGATATTTGGGCTATTTCCACCTTTTGGCAATTGTGAATAGTGCTTCTATGGACATTAATGTACAAGTTTTTGTTTAAACACCTGTTTCCCAATTTTGGGGTTACCCCGTCTAGGAGAGTAGTTCTTAGATCACATGGTAACTCTATGTTTAACTTATACAGGAACCTCCAAACTGTTTTCCACCCCCACTCACTCTTATGAGGAGCCCTGCATTGCAGCCTGTGCCCCAGCATCTTGGGAAGCTGTGGCAGAGTGTTAAAAGATCTGTGGGTCGGGATGGCTGGGTGTAAGTCAGACTGGGATCTCTAAGAGCTGTGAGGCCATGCACTGGCCATTCAGTTTTTTGTACTTTGGTTTCCCCATAAGATCCCACAGGGGGTTCTGAATATCGAGTCAGGAATTAGTTGGGAATAAGGCTGAGAGGAGAGGCGCCATATGAGAGTAGTGGAGGCAGGGGCTCTACCTGGCTCTCTCACTCGGTGATTGTGAATCTTTGGGCAACTACTGAGCCTCCCAAAGCCTCAGTCTCACCATCTATAAAATAGGAAGAATAAGAGTACTTGCCACATAGGACTGTTGTATTAAACTAGTCAGTTCATGCAAAACAGGAACTGTAAAGCTAGACCATTTCAGATAATTCCACATAATAGCATTTATTAATGTGTTACAAAATGCTGCCACTGCTGAGCAATACTGGTGGAGGGGTGTGTGCTCACTTACTAAGCTTGAGCTCAGTCATGCCCTCCCCTCCTCACCTTCTCTTCTTCTCTCTCTAGGCTTCTCTGCTGGGACCATTCTCTCTCATATGGACAGGTCAATGCACAACTGCCCCCTGGATTAATCCTTCCTTTATGCTCCATACTTTTCTGATCAAATTTTCCTATGTTCTGCTTGAGTGTAAACTCGGCTTATTTTTTTGTGTGCATCTTCTCTGACTTATTATGCAGTAGGTACTCAATAAGTGCTTGTCAATTGAATAAATGAGAGAATGAGTTTCCTTTTCATTGGGGCATCCCTGGGGCTGATCACAGCATGGGGAACTGGGGCTTGGGGTCCTTTGCCATCACTGGACCAGAAATGTGCTGGAATCCTCCCACAATGGAAGCTGCCTCTACTTCCTGGAGCACAACCAGCTCAATTCTGCAGCTGGAGCTGCAGGCCTGCTCTTGGTGGAAATACCAGAAAAACTGATTCAACTAGACGCCTCAGAGTGTGAACGCTAACACACAAACTGGAGGCCAAGTATGAGGAGAGTTCACACATCAGCAGTGCCACAGTGCACCTTTCCTCAGGCTTCAGTTTTCCATCCACCAAATGTCACAGAAGTCAGGGACCCTGTCTTTCACATTGCATTAGTATCTCTGCTCTGAGCTGCCACCGTTGGTTGAGATGTTCGTTCAAGGGAACGCACTGCTGACAGCCAGCCCCATTTCCCTGAGGCCTCTATTCCCTGTGACATGGCCTGAAATCTGGAGACAGCCTGGAATCCCAGGCAGCCACCCTATCCCTCTGCCTGGGGGTCCCCTGAATCTTCCCCCAGCCAGTATGCTTGGTCTGATTTTCAGCGTCCTTTCCTGGAACCAGTGGGCAGGAGCAGCCATCCAGAGAGCACTCTCCTCTCCCAGACCAGCTCAGGCCTCCACCTACCTCTGTTCCTAGCTGCATGCCCCCACCTGCACAGACGGCTCCAGCTACATGCCCCCTTACAGCCTGATCACCCTTCATTCATTCGACCAGTGTTCTCCAAAGTGCAGGGCACGTGATGGTTCTTTGGGCATAGAAAGAAAACACCAGGGCTTCTATTTCTACTATTTTTCTTATCACATCCTTCTGTAAATTCCTATTTTTTGTGTGCTTTAGTATGTATGTTGGTTCAACAGTTCAAACTTATAAGGAAATAAAGAATGTAAATGTTGGTGTGTGTTCTCAAAAACATTTTTATTAGAGGAATATGCAATCAATAAAGTTTGGAGACCATGCATGTAAGATACATATAATGCTAACTGTAATTTGGTGTTTGCTGACAAATTCCCTGATAGGAGAGAAGGTTAAATGCTGTGGAAGTTCAGGAGGGATGTGATCACTGCCAACAGAAGGCGGGAGGAGAATGAGGGAAGTCTTCCTAGCAGGGGTGACTTTGGGTCTGAGTGTGGAAGGACCGGTTGTGGCCTCTGGCCATAGGAGGGAAGGGCTGGCTCAGGGAAGACACTGCATGAGCAAAGGCACATGGGCTGGACCATGCAGAATGTGTGCCAGGCCTAGGGCCTCAGTGTACAGGTTACATGCTGAAAAAGCAGTAGGAGATGAGATGAGAAGGGTGGGTTGGAGGCAGATGCTAGAGAAGGCGCTCTGAGTGTGTGAGGGATGCGCAGAGAATGTGCACGAAATAAGGAAAGCAAGGGGGAGCCAATGGAGGCTTCTGAGGAGGGAAAAGATGCAGCCCAATGGGGTTTGGGAACTTGAATGTGGGAGGGGAGTGTAAAACTGGGTCGGGGAGATGAGATAACCAGTCGGAGGATGAAAGGTGAGCGTCATACCCAGTCCAGAGGGCCTGAAGTAAATCAGAAGGGAGAAAGGAAAGAAAGAAGGAGGCTGGTGTGGGGAATACCAGAGAAGCGGATTCAACTGGTTGCTGAAACTGATAGGAAAAGTGGGGTAAAGTGAGGACAGAGACTCTCAACCTTCAATGCTGCATGACCCAGAGGGATGACAGCAGGTGGAGCCCTTGAGAGGAAATTCAGGTACAGAAGCATCGTCTCTGTTGTCTAGAAGACAATCAGGGGGTTGGAGGGTTGAGTATCTGGGTTGGTGGTTTGTATAAAAAGAAGAGTTCAAAGGCTAAAGTGTTTGGTCTGAACCTTTGGAAGGAAATACGTCTCCATTTTCATTCTACAAATATTTTGCATCCCTCCTAGATTCTGCCCCGTCCTCAAGGGTCTCCAGTTGAGTGGGGAGACAACCACATGGAGAAGTTTTAGACAATATGCTAGCTGAGGGCTCCTATAGGAGCCCAGAAGAGGCCTCAAGGAGGTACATTTTACACTTGTCCCTGGGTCAGTAGACAGAGCATGTCCTGACAGCAACACCAAACTTTCTTCATGACTCAGGGACATCAAGATAATCAGTTTTTAGGCCATAATCACAGCGTGGGTGTCATGGGAAAGTGGCTGAATCAGCATGAGTGCTCAGTGACTGTGACCTCACATTTACAAAGAAACCATGACATCAACTGTGTAAACCCCTGCTAAGTAAACCAACTTAGTGTGCAAGGCCATGGCTTTTGGATTCTGCAACCCCTTCTGCTCTTGCCTCTCAGGTCTCTTGAGTGTCCCTTTACTTATTTCTGTATTTAGGGAGCTCCCAGAAATTTAGAGGGAGGAGGCTTCCCACCTTTTGAGTGCTGGAAAAGCATGACTGAGCTGTTGGCTTAATTTTTTTTTTTTTTTTTTTTTTACCACAGATAGAGTGTGGTAATCTTATGAAGATTTCAAATCTTATGAAGATTTCACATGAGCAACACTGTGGCTACAACATTCACCTATATTATCAAGTCCTCACCCCCACCCCCCATTGCAGTCACTGTCTATCAGCATATTAAGATGTAGAGTCACTACTTGTCTTCTCCATGCTGTAAGCAGTTGGCTTATTTTAATTATATTTTTCCTCCTTGGCTCCACTAGCCTTGCTCCTTTTTCAGCCTTCCTCATCTCCCCAGATATTTATAAATCCTTCTTTCCTCAGTCTACAATTTTGCTCCTTTCTCACTCTTGAGTTCTCTTGCTGTAAGGTATCCTCATCATCTAAACCCAGGCTCATATATTGCTTGACGCTGATGTATCCTGAAAATAAGCCCTGTGGAAATGGCATGAGCTTTTGAGTCAGCCAGATGTTGGTTAACACCTGGCTCCTCCACCAGTTAGCTGGGTATCTTTGGGGAGGTCTGTGAGCTTCATGCCCTTAAGAACAATAAGGTTTGCCACCACATTCTTTGGGAGTTAGCCTTAGTGTTGATTTATTTTGTAATTGAGTCTCATATACTATACTGATAAATTTAAGGCAAGGAGCCAACTGAAATTGAATGACTAGCTCTAGACCCCAGCAAGGCTCTTGACGACCACCCTGTGCATAATCACAACCCCACACCTTCCCAGTCTCCTATCCCACCGTCCCCATGACGCTTACCATGTATGACAGGCAGTGGCATCAGTCTCATTTTCTTCTATGAACTGTCACTCTGTCCCCTAGAATGAAAGCTCCACGAGGGCAGGAGTTTTGTCTGTTTTGGTCCTGGCCTTTTCCTCAGTACCTTGGACAGTTCCTGATGCACTGCAAGCATTCTGTTAACATTTATTGGTGACTAACTGAATCGGTGTCATGAGGCTGTTTGAAGAGATGATGAGCTAATGCTTGCAGAGTGCCTGTTATAATGCCCGGCTTACAATGGGTGCCCAGTAGTGCCAGCACCCTCCCTCCTTCCATCCCATTGCCTTTCTCCACATGTTTGGCATTAAGGACTTCACATTATGGCAGCTCCTCTGGGGAAGTGCCCTTGCCTGGCAGTGCCTGATTCTTCTTTCTTCCCAAGTGCTCCTCTGAGCTGCCCTGACTCCACTGCTGAGCTACACCTCCCAGCTTGGTGGCAGTTTACTCCTACTCTCAACCCCAGCTGGGTGTGGCCCCTCTGCTGTGGTAGCCTCTGCCTCCCCTCCTGTGATGGGTCCTCAGCCAGGTCCAGGAGGACCCAGGGCCTGAGTAATGCTGACCAAGGTGGGCACGGTCTGTACTCACTGAATTAAGCTCTACCAGAAAAAATTTACTCTGGAGACTGGCACCTGGAAGGCTGGGGTATGTGCAGTAGTTCTCAACTTGGGGGAGGAGTGATTTTCCCCCACCCACTCACCCACCAGGGGACATTTAGCAATATTCTGGAGACATTTTTGGTTTTTATAGCTGGTGGTTGCTAATGGCATCTTGTGGGTAGGGACTGTGGATGCTGATAAACATCTCACAGTGCACTGGACAGCCACCTACCAAAGACTTATCCTACCCCAAATGTCAATAGTGTGAGGATGAGAAACCTTGGGAAGTGTAATTAGGAATAATAATGCCCACCATTTCTTGAGCACTTGCTGTGTGCCTGGGACTGTGCTAAGCACTTTACATGTACTTTCTCATGTAATCTCAGCACTGTTGTATGAGATAGGCAGTGTCATTTCCTGCTGTAATGAGGAAATAGAGACACTGAATGTGAAGTCACTTGCACAATGATGTACCTCTACTAAATGGTGCAGCTGGGTTTGAACTAGGTCATGTTCCTAAGTGCCACCTGGGCACACCTGGAGCATTGGCATGATGGTGCTCCCAACTCCCTCTCCATCCTGTTGGCTCAGTCCAGGGCACAGGACATTTACTTTGGTTTTCCTGCTCAGTACTCCATCTCTGCTAGGATTGGAGACCTGCCAGATCTGCTTAGTGGACCCTAGGAAACCTCCATATACCCACAGCCTCACTGAGACCATGCCAAGAATGAACAGTTCCTTGAAACTGTTATGGAGCTTCCCCCTGCCTGGCTTTGGGTTGGGTCATCTTGGCCTCCTTCCTGCTGGGAAGGATTCCCCACAATTGAAGGACTCCTTAAAATTTTTCTGCCCAATGGATGCTCTACACCAACCCACCCAGTAGCCTTAACTGTGGCCACAGCTTCAGCAGCTGGATGAAATCCTAGCCTCCACCCCTCTTACCCCCAAGCCCATCTTCTCCATGCCAGCACAGTCCTTGAGATCTAGGATGGCTCTCACTGAAGCCCCTGGACCTCTGTCCCTTCTGTCTGATACCCAAATCTCATCAAGTGTTTCATCTGGACATTCTCATGCACCCTGATTCCATCTCCTATTTGAGCTCCTTCTCCAGACCCAATTTCCTTCAAGATTTTATGCTCAGTTACACAAAGTTCTACTGAGCCTTCACTAGGAAGGAAGCTCTGTGCTGAGTGTTGAAGAGGACACAGAAACAAAGCAGACATACCTCCCTCCCACCCCAGGAAGGTCTAGTTTCACTGGAGGAGTGAATTTTCAATAAAGGTAGTATAGTACACTAAGCCCTTTCCAGCCTCCTTGAGAGATAGGCACAGAGAGCAGTGATATGCAGGTAGGTCTGTGTACAGGAGGGGCTCTCAGAGGACCTGAGACCCAATATGTGAAGAATGAGGTGGGTGGACCCTACCAGTTCTGATACTTCAGAATTCCATTGAGTGCCTCTTTTTCTCCCTACCTTATTATACCTTGTATCCTGTGGGATGCCAATTCCAGGATTTGTCTCAGGACCCAGGAAATCTTTGCCAGCCTTTCTGCTGGGCTTCCAAGATCTGAAGAAATTTCCCTTCCAAACACCCTGGGCCAAGCACACTGCCTAACCAGCTCCTTTTTCCCTCCCTTCCTTCATTCAGTTGATACCCCTCATTGAGTGCCCAGTACCTATCAGGAACCATGAACAGCCAGGATTATGGGTTGTTAGAATTGGCAGGACTTTTGATCATGTGGCCCCAACTTTTCCATCCTTGGTGAAGTTTCTTTCCACTAGATTGCATTTATCAGGAGACAAGTGAGCTTCAGGCTGAGTTTGCTCAGGATTCATTACTGCCTTGTTCTTCCTAGCTCAGTGTATGTTCTTTATAGCAGTCTTTCATCCTCATGAATGAATCTTAAGTGGAAAATAGGAAACATCATTCATTCTCATTTTAAAAATGGAGAAACTGAGGTCCAAAGACTAAAATAACCTGCCTCTCATGTCTGGCTGTGAGCCATGTTGCTCTCTTTCCCCTCAGGCTAACTCCATCTCATGTAAACTTCCCATGGAGACCCAATGGGCATGTCTACCAATCTGTAAGTTTGCACAATTATACAGTATTGGTGAGGAATTGGTCTAAGTAGCCAAAGCTCTAGCTCCTTGGCTGTACCAACTCTTGTTAAACAGCTTCCCTTCTTGCAAAGTGAAAGCCCCCTGCTTGGTGTTAAGGGAACTCCTTTTGGAGGCCAGGAAGAAACCTACAAGTCCAGAAACCCACCATGCCTTGGTCTCCTCTCAGCTGAAGAGCTGCTGCTTCTGGGAGCTGGCAGAGAGGAAGCTGTGGGGGTTTTGCCTATGGTATTCTAAATGTAACTTAAATAGTTCACTGGAAGTCTCAAACCTGCCCTGTTGGCTTTGATGAGCTCAACGAGGAAGGTTCCATGAAATCCAATCTCTGAACTACAGGCTTTTCCTCAGGGCCTTGGGCCAGTGGGTTGGTCAGGCATTGGCAGGTCTTTCCCAGGATTTCTCATTCCAGCCACCACAGGACAGAGCAGCTTCATGATGTTGGGCAGTCCTGTTGACCTCGTCCATTCTGCTGCAGAAGCAATTGGCCAAGATGCTATAATGCAAACCCTTTCTGATCAGTATTTCTCATCATTATGGCCCCAAAGGCTGAAAATCACACACCAAATGGTTCCCTTTCACCTCAAGAATCATTTCTTCCATTCTTTGACTTTTAGGGACCCTGGGCCCTGAAACAACACAATATCCAAAGCTGGCCACAGGAATCTTCCCACTTTCCAAAGCATGTCATAGCCCTCAGCCCACCTGGCCAACCCTATGAGGGGGCAGTGACTCAGGGTCACTGCCAAATTGAGCAAGGGGCTGTGTAGTACAGAATCAGAAAGCACCTTCATTTTTATCACCCTCTATTCTATTAAACCCATCCTGAAAAGCTGGTCATCCCTGCTCTTTGGATGAAATCTAGGGCCCAAGCCATGACTTTTTGGATCACTCTTGGGTAGTTAAAAGTTTCTTAAGAACCACACTCCTTGAAGAAATGGATGATTCTGGGACTGGGGCTACATGTTGAGCCTGGAGCATCTTGTAGTGTCAGAAAATGCTAAAAGAAAAGAAAAGAGGAAGGAAGGAAAGGTAGATAGAGGCATGTCAGAAGGACACAGGAGCCAACCTAAAAAGACTTGCAATCACTAAAGGTGGGCAATCTGAGAAACAAAACAAGTAACAATAGCATTGCGTTGCACTCAGAGAATAAAATAAATATCCAGGAGTCGTACTAATATGAATAGCTTATTGAATAAACAAATGGGGGGAAGGGAAAACTTCTTCTTTCAGAAACATTCCAAATAATAAGTGAGCAAATTAGAAAATCACTATTAGACTCCCCAGTAAAAACTTCTGTAGGCAATACCCACCAATCAATGCAAAAATAAGCAGGTGACATTTAAAGGAGAAACAGAATGTTTGCATAGGCTCAAAGAATCTCCGCCCTCAAAAAAGATTTTTAAATTATTGTGGGGATTTTAAGAGATGTACACAAATTCTTTGACATTCCTTCATCCAAGAGTTGGGGTTCAGTTCCCCTCCCCTTGAGTATGGGCTGGATGTCATGACCAGCATCTAACACAGAAGAGGGAAATAGTAACTTCACAGTGGAGAAAGCTGGCAGACCCCATCTTACCTAAGTGATCGGGATTAACAAAACCTGTAATAAGTCACACTGATGTCACGCACCCTGACATGATGCAATGAGAAGGGGACATCACCTCGTCACTTCTGTTGTTTTTTCCCTTAAAATTCATAACCTTGGTCAAGTCACAAGAAGACTTGAGAGAAACCCAGATTGAGGAACACTGTTCAATATGCCAGACCATAAGCTTCAAAAGTGTGAAGGTCATGAAAGGTAAGAAAAGCCTGAGGAACTGTCACAGAGTGGAGGGGACGAAGGAGACATGACAGCAAAGTGCAAGGAGGGATCCTGGATGGGATATGGAAACAGAAAAGGACATTGGTGGAAAAACTGGAAAAATTAAACTACAGCCAGTAGTTTAGTTTGTACTATTGTGACAGTGTTCATTTCCTTGGCTTGATAAACATAGCACAGTTACATCCAACGTCAACATCAGAGGAAGCTGGGTGAAGGGCACACTGGAATTCTCTAGAGCAATCATTCTCAACAGAGGTTTGCTCCCCAGGGGTGAAAACTAGTTGTTGGGCAGAAAAAAATCTTAGTTACTGTGATGGCCTGTGGCCCTCTAAAGGGCCATGGTACATAAATACATACACAGGAGATCTGTGGCATTAAAATTTCATGGAGGAGCAAATATAAAAATGGATGTCTAAAGAGGCTCCCGGGGTGGGGATAGGGCAGTAATGAAAACAGAAGTTGAGAAATTCTGTTCTGTCTTTGCAACTGTTCTATAAATATAAAAGTATGTCCTCAAAAAATATCTTAAAGTTCCTAATAGTTGGTCTGTGTAGTCTTTTCTTAAATAAATAAATGATCAATTCTCTGGTCACTTGTACTCATAAGACAGATTCAATTAACTAATTAATAAAGCCAACCTGGAGTAACAATAAGAGAAGAAAGAAGTTATGCTTTAACCAAATCAAGCTTCTCCCCTCCCCAGCTCAGTGTTGCTTCCAGATCGCCACGGACCCTGGGAGAGCAGTTGGGTGTCAGGTTCCCTCTTCCCTGTCTCGGTGTCTACACCTCCTTGCTGGGCTCTCTGGCTCCTTCTTGGTTTGGGTTGGGGGGATTGGACCAGGTAAGGGACAGGAAAGGTTCTATCTGGCTGATGCTCTTGGCAGCTAATGGGGCTTCTCTCTGGGCTTGGCAGGAATTTAAGCTGACTCTTCCCCTCTTGGGCTGGTTTGAGTTCTTCAGAGAGTCCCACGTGTCACCAGGAGCCTCTTCCTGCTGCCCCCTGCCATGAGTGATGTCACTCAGGCAGACCATGTGTGACCTCCTGGTTCTCAGGGCTCAGTCCTCAGGCCACACCCTTGGGCAAAGCCATTAAAACTGACCCAGGTGCAGGGGTTCTCTCTCTGCCAATAACTATCCACACCTGGGCACAAATAAGGAAATCTTTCACCCCAGTTGCTAAGTGGCATCCTCCTCCTAATCACAAGGGCAATGCCAACAGGAGGGGAGAGATGGATGAAATGGCATGTTTATGGCTGGTTGGGCCCCAGACCTCTCCTGCTTCTGTCTGTGTGAGTGTGCATTTCTGCATCCGCTGACCTGGCTCAAGGGCATTTTCTGTTACTTGCAGCCAAAGCCACCAAGTTCCCAAAGCCAACCCCGTGGTGTGCAGGAGATGTGGAGGGGAGGAACAAATGAACGACAACCGAAGATAAAAGAATAAAGGCAAGAGAAGAAAGCAGCTACCAGAAGTGAAATACATCAGAAATGACATGAGAGGAGGGTGGGAGCAGAGATGGGGATGGTTTCAGCAAACCAGTAGGGCGATCAGCGACAACATTCAGTAACAACAGGATTTAGCTGTTTGCTCACTACAGACCAAGCACTGTTCCTAACACTTTATATGCATCACTTATTTGCCCCGTTGAATGGTGTTTGCAGGAAACAGGTCCATGGAATTGGTGTGTGGTCGAATTGGGAACCAAACTCAGGTCACAGTATGCTCAGGCTCAGACACAGATTCGAAATAGACAATACACACCTGTATACTGGTGAGCCAGGTGCCATGCTGAGCACTTCATTCACATTACCCATTTCATCCTTATGTCAGATTGAGAAACTGGGCAAAGAAAGGTTAAGAAACTTCCCAACTGACTGGAAGAACTAAGCCTAGAACTCATGTCTTGGGAGTCTTACTTTTATACTCTTTCCACTGGGTGACACTGCCTTTTTAATCTGCTAGAATGTGAAATAGATAACCACACAGGGCTGAAATGAAGCTTGGCTGCCTAAAATGACTGTACCAGTTGCTAAAATGCTGAAACATCTCTGTATCAGTTGGTAACCAGCCATTGCTCTGAACATCCTCAACTGCTGCAATATCCCCTCCTGCCCGACAGTCCAGCACCTAGAGGATGAACTGGAGCCTCCGGGATGCTGCTCTGGTGCCAGGGCCTGCATCAGCCTCGGCCAGTTGTTAAGTACTTTGAATGTTGTGTCTAATAACCACGTGTTTCTTTGGCACTCCCTGCCTAAACACCTGTAGCCCTTACCTCTCCTGTGCACAGAGGAGAATGCCGAGGCCCAGAGGATGCCTGGCTAGTTGAGGGCTCAGCCAGTCCTAAGCCTGCATCCTTGGACTTCTAGTCAAGTTTTTTCTGCATGATAAGGCCTTTAACTCAAACAGAAAATTTTACACTATGTACAGTAAAGAATTTTAGATTAAATTAGAAAATGAGTCTTTGCAAAGAAACTTCCTAGTTAAAGACAAATTCAGTGCTATCGGCAAAGATTCGGTAGGCCTGGGATTTAACCAAAAGACTAAAAACTTATTATATAAACAGGTGGGTGTGGTGGATGGAATTAATGTTCCTCATTATTTACTCCTTCCTTGCCAATTGGGTTCTGTATCCCTTCCTGTTGTCATGTGACTTGTCTGAGTGTCCTGGGACCATATGTTTCTGCTTCGCTGGTTTCAGGCTTGGCCCTGTGGCGTGATTTCTCAGTGAGATGATTGGGGATGTGATGTTTGCCAGGTCTGAGCAGAAGCTTTTCGAATAATTGCTAAGTTCACGTTGGCCTCTCTGGAGCCTCCTCTCTGCAGGAAAACAGCACGTGTCAGGTTCTGCTGCCCCCTGTGTGGTTTCCATAGTGGGAAGGCATGTGGAGGCCTTCAGAGCCCAGATGTGTCACAGTCTTCAGGTAAAGTGAGTGATAAATATGTATTTATTTTTGTAACTGATGAATATATTGGGTGGTTTGTTGCTGAAACATAAGCTGACTGATATGCTGGGAGTAGAGGATGCCTTCTATTACTTCTAATTAAACATCATTTTTTGAGAGAGTATTCAGGCACATATGGGCATGTACTTAGTAGATATTTGGATTTTCCAGAAATATTTTTATAATTGTTTCAAAAAGGCTTGTAATCAATAAACCATGGACTAGAGATACTATGGAACTCCAAGGGTTTCTGGGTAGATTATTCAGAAAAAGAAAAAAAAATCACATCTTGGCCAGTAAAAGGAATTACTCAATCCAGAGGATGACTAAATGATACATTTTAGAGTAAGGGATCTTAGGAATGCTGGATCCAACTTAGATCATGTGTGAAGTTTCACTTACAGTTTTACAACTACTCTTGTTGGTACATAGAATAACTAAATCACATTCTGTTTGGGGGTGTACAAGCATGAAAACTGAAACAAACTCACTCACTTACTCCAGCCCTCTCTCTCTCCATCCATTCCTCCATCATCCCACCCACCCACCCACCCATCATCCATCCATCCATCCATCCATCCACCCACCCATCCATCCACCCATCCATCCATCCATCCATCCATCCATCCATCCATCCATCTCTCCTTTTAGTAGTCATTATAGGAGAAGAAATTCTAGTCATCATTATGGGAGAAAAGAATATAAATCTGAATCAAACAAGATTCCCTTCAGAGGAGCTTCAGACATTACACTGTTCTTTCCAGCAGAGTTGTTGGTTTTAGAATCTAAGTGAAACCCTCAAGTTACAAAAAACAGTCTGCTATCATCACAAGGCTCTGAGAGGACAGAAGGAGTGGTCTGATGCTCAAGATTCCTACCTAGAGATTCCATGATTTTATAGATCCACTAGGTGGCAAAATCAGCCACACTGCTCCTGATAGTAAACCACCAGAGAGGTCAGCAGGTTACTCTGCTAATAACCAGATGTCCCAGGGCTTTGCCTGCTTAGCTGTGGTGAGTTCCAGGAACAATCCTGGAGTTACATGTAAACACAGATACATGTCTCCACACCCATGTCTCTGTGTTCACTGTCAGTGATGACTAGATCACAGAAGACCTTGTGCAGGAGGAAACCTACAAATGTTTGGGCTTCCTACAGTTGAAATAACAATAATGATAAAGAGATGATCCCCTTGGCATTGAAACAAAGCCCTCAGTCAGAATGTGGACAAAAGGAAAGAGCTTGCCTAATCAGGCCCTGCCCATGTGATCCACAAAAGAAAGTCTAATGGACTCGAGTTTTACAAAGGCAAGAAATCTGTTCTTGTCAGTGGTGCTGGGGACCCAGAATTTAAACATCTGCCCCATGTCCATGGATAAAAATGAGAGAGCCTTCTTCGAGAGAAGCTATGAGTCCAGCTGCACAGACATTTCCTGAACACACCCGCTGTGCCAGGCACCACTGGGCCGTGGCCACACTTGAGCCAGTTTATGGCAACGGTGTGCGTGCATGGGTGTGTCGACATGCTCTGCGGGGCCGAGGCAGGCTGACTTGGCACCCAGAATGCCAGGGTTGGGGCATGAGGCTGTGGCTGCTGTCTGCTTTCAGTAGGGAGCTGAGGAAGGGGTCTCAGCAAAGGAGACATCTGAGCAGACCAAGGAAGCAGGAGAGAGAGCAGGCCAGGTGTATGTCTGGAGGAAGAGCATCACAGGCAGAGGGAACAGCGGCAGCCTTCCATTGCTGGCCCTGGGGGCTGTGTCCGTCTTTGGGTCTGCCTGCCTGTCTATTTATGAAAGGTGGCCCTGTCCTTAAGCAGGCTGCAGAGGAGTCTCTGACAGCCATTTGGGGGAGTGCTGGCTATTAGGCATCCCCTTCACTTTACCCAGATGGCATGGTTTCATGACAGTCTTCAGGGTGCAGGCATGACCATCCAAGTGTCCCCATGACCATCCAGGAACAAAGGCTGTTGTCTGCTTTCAGTAAAGAAGGTGTTTCCCTCTCCATTTCTGACTCTTGTTCATTTGGAGAGCTTCAGAGATGGAGTTCTGGAAACGGGCACTCATTCTGTCTTTCTGGAAATCTCTTCAGCTGCTTTAAATATTTAGGGAACACCTGCTATTCTTCCCCCTTTCTTTATTATATGGGATCTTTATAGTCTGTGACACATACACTAGGGCACAGACATAGAACTGAGCTCTTCCTCTGAGAAACCTTCAGGCAGGAGGAAGGGGACCTGCCCAGGGTCACACAGGCAGTGAGCAGCAGTGCAGGACCCCAGCCCGGGATGTGGACTTCTGGTCTGGCTTCTCTTTCCCTGGGCCGCTCCCGGCATGGGCAGGAGGGCTTTGGGCGAAGAGGCTCTGGCATGGGCCGTGCAGCTCTGGGCACTGGGTGCCTGCCAGCCTCAGTGCAGAGGCTGATCTGGGGCTCTCCCTGCAGCTCTCTTCAGCAGTAAGCAGGAAGCTCCAAATCCTGGGCTCTGGCCCAGAGGGAAAGGAAAGGGGCTTCTCTATGTTTCTGATTGTCCCCATGACCATCCAGGAACAAAGCAGGGCTTCACGCTGCCTCCTGCCACCAGCCTCCGCCCAGCTGTTCTGGCCACGTGGCCCCATCTCTTCCGTCTGTCTGTGGGAACACTGGGCATTTGTCAGCCTCAGAATCACAGCTGTGTGCCCAGGGCTCTCTCAGCACCCCCCGCTCCAGGCTGAGCAGGGCAGGCCAACAGAGTCACAGTCCCTCTTGCATATCCCCAACCCATCACCCAGTGAAGCCAAATCCCTGGTCCATGATATTTAACTATTAGGTAGCCTAACACCCCACAGGGGAAGTTTATACCCCTCCCCAATCTGATCAGGTAAGTTCAAATGACAAAGAACAGTTCAAATGTGTGCACTTTCTGGGTAGGCAGAGGAAAGAGCCTCAGGCTAAAGGGGAAGGTAAGTCACTTACTAGACCTCCCCAAGGCTCAGAGTCATCATTTGCCAAACAGGAACAGCAGCAGCTCATTGTAAGGGCTAATGTCTGCTGAGGGCCTCTCTGTGTCAGGCACTGTCCTATACACCTGTGCACCACTCACATAATCCTCCCAGTGGCCCAGCTGGCCCCGCTCCCGGGCCCCTGTGAAGACATCAGGAGACAGTGGGTGTGGTATCACCAGGAAGGGTGGCACTGGGGTCATCGCTGCTTGTGCAGGGCCACACTACACATTTGACAATCCCAGCATCAGCAAGTGGTTGTGGAGCAGACAGGCACTGTGCATGACCCTTAATTCCCATCCTTCCAGAGCTGACGTTCTATACCCCCAGCAGAGGCTCACAGGAAGCAGATGCTGCTGCTAGCCATGCACTGACAGAAACGCTGACTTCTCCCTCATCTTCAGTGACTAGAGCAGGTAGAGGAGATAAGCCAAGGGGAGGCCCGTTGTTCCTTGGAGCTGAAGTAGATTGGGTCTGCTCTGCCCACCTAGTAACCAGGGCGCCTTCTGAGTGGTTCTGCCCTGCAAGGGAGGGGAACTTACTTCTCTTCCACAGTTATCTAGATACTCAGTGTGGTGCAGGAGACTCTGCAGGCCCTGGGAGCAGAATCCCAGACACCTGTCACCAAGCCCCACAAGCCCCCCTGGGCTGGCCCCCATAGTTCTCTGCTGGCAGAGGGTCTCTGATGAGAGTAATTGAAATGACAATGAATCTCTGAAAGTGCAGCTGGGACTCTCTGGTCCCCAGCTATAGCCTTAGCCTTGCCCCAGACTCAGGCATCCAGTCACATTGCAGGTCAGCCTGACAGCTGGCTCTGCTCTGACACTGGACCTCAGTTTGAGGGATTGGGCTCTTGGCTTATCCATCCATCCACTCATATAAGAAATGTTGACTGAGCAGGACCAGGACCATGAGGCAGGCACTATCTTAGGGACTGGGTATTCCCCAGGGAGCAAGACGGGCCAAGTCCCTGCCCTTAGAGAGCTTATATTTTAGTGGAGGAGACACATTCATATACAATATGACAACCAGTTCTAAGTAGTAAGAAGAAAAATACAACAGGGCAAGTGGGGTGGAACATGAAAGAGGTGCTGTGTTAAATAGGGTGGTAAGGAAGACCTCTCGGAGAAGGAGACATTTGAGCAGACACAGGAAGAGGCCGAGGGAGCAAGCCAGGTGTATATCTGGGGGAAGGCATCACAGGTAGAGGAAATAACATACACATATGGCCCTGATGCAGGAGTATGCTTGGCATGTTTGAGTTATGGGGAGGAGGCCAGTGTGGCTGGAGTTGTTGGCCCCACATCTCTGCTACTGGGCTTCTGCTCCCTGGTTCAGACTCTCCAACCCCAGATAATGCCCACCTGCCTGGGTGTCTCTGGTCACAGCCCAGTGCCCCCTGACTGGCTTGCCTTCCTCTCATCCTGATCTGTTGGGCCTTCCTGAAGGGAATGGGCTGCCCAGGTGCGTCTGTCTGCTCTCCATGTTCCCATGGCCTCCTAATGCCAGTAAGAGGTGGCTGCAGCGCAGTGGTTGAAGTGCTGGCTTTGGATTCAGATGGTCTGGATTTGAATCCCAGCTCTGTCATTTCCCACTTGGGGAAGCCTGGAAAAATTGCCCTTTGTGACTCAGTTTCTTCACCTGGAAAATGGGGACATGGGGCTCTTGTGAGAACAGACAAGTTGCATGTGCAAAGTGTATATAGAATAATGCTCAGCAAATATTAGTGGAAAAATATTTAGGCAACAGAAGTCCTTTCTCCCACCCTTCTCACCAGGTAAGAATAGCCAGGAACAGGTGCTTGCTGACTGGGAGAAAGCGAAGGCCTGGGCTTTGGGTCAGACCGATACAGATTGGAGGCCAGGTCGGTGCTCTCGGGCAAATGACTTAACTTCTCTAAACCTCATATTTCATCACTTTAATATGGAAATAGTGCTCCATCCCTCATAAAGACTTGAAAGAGGGTAACTGAAATGACATAACAGGCCCAGAGATTGGCTCAGGATAAACAATTTCACTGATATGTGGAACCAGCCTTACCATGGAGCTAGTGGCCAAGAGAAGCAGACTAGAGAGACAAAAAGACCCAGAAGCAGAGGCCCAGCGTCTCTAAGGAGGGGCCGGGGGAGGTGGAGAGCAGAACACACTGTGCAGAGAGGCCCCTGCACCACAGGGAGAGCTGGGCCATCAGGACCCGGAGGGGTGCGGGGGTGGAGGGGCCCAGGTTCAGGTCACCACCGTCTGCCAGGCAGAGGCATGTGCCAAAGGAGTTCCAGGCACCAGAGGCCCATGCCAAGGGGGAACAGTGGCCACTGAAAATGCCAGGAAGGAGAGTAAGGGCACCTGTGGAGGAATCCAGATAAGCCAGACCTGAGCCAGGTGAGGGCTCAGCCAAGCGAGGAGCAGGCGGCAGGGGCAGTTCTGAGATCGTCAGAACAGTCTTAAAGTGGCCATGGTTAGGGGCCACCTCCTAATCCTCCAGATCAGAGCTGGTCCCACTGACACTCCTACAGAAAGTTCTGGGAGAAGGATAGGGAGAGAGACCCTCCTCTCTCATGGAGCTCAAACTGCAGCGGAGGCGAAGCAGATGCAGAAAGACACTAAAAGTACCACCTGACCCCAGGGAGGTCGACCTGATTCTGTCGGCAGCAACCAGGGCAGTTCCACAAGCATGCATTTAGGGGCTTCTCACAAGCAAGGAGGAACTTGGTGGTAAACCAGGCCAGGAAGGTAGTGTGGGGCTGACTCCTGAGACAGTAACAGGAGCGCTCCCCCGAGAGAACCCAAGCAGGTGTCTGAAAGAAAAGTACGCTGGCTGGCTTGGCTCCACCAACATTTGAGTGAAGAGCAAGAATAACAAAACCTTAGAATCTTAATTACAAGTTTTTGCTTCCCCATTGTTTGTAATTTTATTAATATCTGTGAATCTCCCAGTGGTGACTGACAATAAAAAGCTCTTAAAACAAACAGAAGGGTTCTATGGTGGGTGAGAAATTTCATTTGACTTTACAGCAGACCTGAGGAAGGAGAGCGACTGGCTGTGTGTATTCGGGCTGATCAGGCACCTCTCTGGGCTTCTTTTCACTTTTCTGTAAAACCAGAGTTTGGACCAGACCAAGGACTCTGGTATCTGGGGAGTCTGACAGCGTCATGACAATGTACAACACTGACCCAGTGAGAAACCTCAGAGTCACTCCCATTCCTCCCTCCTGCTCGTTCCACACTAAACCCTAAATGCCATTGCTTAATGATCTCCTTATCAGCTCAATAAATGGTTGCTGAAATGAAATGAACCCACCAAATCCAAAGGGCTCCTGGGTTCTGTTTACCTCCTAAAGAGCACTCCAAACTGCTGTATCTTTTCCACACAACTGCCTTGCTTCAAGGCTCTGTTTCTCACTAAAATGGCAATTTCCTCTCCAGACTCCAGTGTCTTGCCTCCAGCTTGCTGACATCTTTCTCACTGTAACATCTTCCTCCACACAGCCATGGGGTGAACTCTTCCACCTCGTAAGAACCCCTCAAAACCCTTTAGTGGTTTCTCAGGGTCAGAGGGATGGAGAAAGGTGTGCTAACCCCAGAGATGGGCCCCCGCTTCCACCCACCTCCCTGGTCTTCACTGCTCCCCAACATGCCTCTTTGCCTGAAGCCAAGCCCCAGTGCTTGCAAATTTGGAAGGACCTAAGATTTTTTTGCCTCTGAGCATTTGCACGTGCTGTTCCTTTTGCTGTAGTCTCCTTCTGTCACTTGTCATCCTTCAAGTTTGTTGTGTTGTCACTTCCTGCTGCTGTCCACCTTCTGCTCTGCCACCTCAAAGTGGCGCTAAGCACCTCTCCTCTGACCTCTACTGCAGACCCTTCCTGTGCTGCCACTTGTCAGTCTTCCTCCACTAGGCCAGAAACCTCTCAAGGGCAGACAAATGTGCCTGTGTATGTGTCCAGTATCAAGAACAGTGTGACACTGCAACCAAAAGGTGGAAGCAGCCCAAGGGTCCATCAATAGGTGAATGGACAAGCAAAATGTGGTCCGTCCACACAACGGGCTGTTATTCAGCCTTAACGTGGAAGGAAATTCTGACATAGGCTACCACATAGATGAACCTTGAACACATCATACTAAGTGAAATAAGCCAGTCACAAAAGGACAAATCCTGTATGATCACACTATGGGAGATACCTAAGTAATCAAATTCAGAGACAAAATCAAAGTAGAATGGTGGTTGCCTGGGGCTTGGGGGGAGAGGGAAGGGGGAGTTATTGTTTAATGGGTGCAGAGCTTCTGTTGGGAAAGATGAAAACAGTTCTGGAAATGGATGGTGGTATGGCTGCACAACAGTGTGAATGTAGTTAATGCCACCAAACTGTACATTTAAAATGACTGTAATTCTAAATTTCAGGTTATGTATACTTGCCACAATAAAAAAAATCTGTGAGCAGAGAGAGAGTTTAACGACCATTTATTGAGTGAATAAATGAGCAAATGCAGTTAAGCAAGGGAATTGTTGGAGCTCCTGGGAGGAATTTAGGAGATTATGTAACCAGGGCAGACCTGAAACTCCTGGAAGTTGGGTGGGACAAGGATGGCCTCCCTCTAGCCCTGTCACTCCCAGCAGGTCTTCACGATGTACCTGGGTCACAGTTTTCAAACCCAGCCCTCCCAAACCAAACTGAATCTTTGGGGCTACAACCGAGTGTGAATCAGTGCTTGTCCTCAGGGGCCCTGCCAGTGTCCTGGGCGCACAGTACAGAGTTACTCCCTGGACAGCATCGCAAGGGGAAAAGTTAAGCCCTCTGGCCGAGGCTGCCACGGGTTCAGTGTTTGTTGGGTGAGGGTGTTGGGGTCAGAAAGCACAGCAAGAACCAGAGGGGGAAGGCTGGCAGACAGGGTCACATTTCATACTTCCCCAGCGAGCCACGCTTCGGAAGTATCCCATTAAAGAGATGAATCACACACTGACTCAAACAGAGGAGGATGCAGGGTTGTAAATCAGAGGAATGGCTTTTATTTGTCGGAATGCAACAATAAATAACATCTCCATGTGCCACTTAACAAAAGGAGAGTGGGAGGAGGGAAGGCAGGCGATGCAGGCCTGAGGAGCTCAGAGAGAGGGGTGGCGGGCAGGGTGCTTGCAGGATACTCTTTCCAATCACTGGCGTCCTCTGTTCCTTGATGTAAAAAAAAAAAGAGGATCGTTTTTCCTCCAAACTTCCCGAAAGTGCTGGGTCATGAGAATAGCAAAAGAACAGAGCTAGAGACAGAGGAGTTCAAGGTCATCTACTTCACCCCATTAGTAAGCATAGCAGGCTGCCTTGCGGAGAGGACATGTATGGGTGTTCTTCAGAATGAAAGGTCAAAAAATCACCCAGGGCCCACTGAGGGCAGAGCCCCTTAGGGGGGAAGGTAAGGCCCCCCCCCACCAAGAACTGATGAAGTGTGCTGTCCTTGCAATGGTCAGGCAGGACAAGTGGCCATGGCCAGAATCACGGAAGGAAGCTCTTCCTAAAAGAGGTGGGGGCAGGGCAAGCAGCCCTTTATCCAGGGAAGGATATAGAATCTGATCCTTTGAGCTTCCAGGGCTTACAAGTAAAAAGCTGCCTTTCTCTGCAGGAAACATGCAGAAGAAGGATGGGGATCTGGGGTCTGCAGAGGGGAAGAGAGATATTTGACCAAAGCAGGCTTGCTTGCTCCCAGCAACCTGCAGTTTGTAGAGTTAGCTGCGCTTCTGCAGAGCATCATTCCGTGGGGAAGCCCAGGATCCCACCTCTCCTGCCCTCTTGCCACTTGGACTGCTGCTGGGGAAGGTGGGCTCCAGGCTCTAAGGCTGTGCTGCCCGGTACAGAAGCTACTGGCCACCTGTGGCTACTGAAATGTGGCTAGTCTACCTTGAGATTTGCTGTAAGGGAAAAATACACCCTGGATTTTGAAGACGTACTGTGAAAAAAGAAAAGTGTCAAATACACTATTAATTTTTTTATATTGATTACATGTTGAAAAATAGTATTTTGGATATATTAAAGAAAATGTATTATTAAAATCCATTTCAACTGTTTCTTTTTACCTTTTTAAATGTGGCTACCAGATAATTTAGAAGATACATGTGATTGGCATTTGTGGCTTGGATCCTACTCCTATCAGATGACCCTGCTCTGGCCGACTCCTTGGACTCAGAACATGACGCCATTGCTCTCTGACACTCTCTGATGCCTAGGTGGGTGGGGGTTTCCACTTGTGAACTCTGGGATAGGCTGGGGTACAGCACCAAGGCTCCAAACTGAGAGGGTCTGGGTTGGGCCAGCTCGTTATATGAGTAATGGGGACACAGACCCCCCAATGTTTCCATGACTTGTTCAAGCAAATGAATAAGATCTTGAATTAGGATCAAGCCTCATAAACTCTAGTGTAATCTTACCATCACATCCCAGTTTACACAGAAAACATTCTTTTGAAATTATTAGTCATTTTAGTGAGTATGCGGTGAGGCAGGGTCCAGGTTAGAGTGTAAGTTTTTATTTTACTTTTTTCTGGCAGGTAACTTAATAATCTCTATCAAAACCCTGTAGCCCAAACACAACTGGACCTTAATGCCTGTCTCATTAGGGTGATACATCTGGAAAAAACACAAAAACACAAATCAAGTTCCCTCAAGTTTTGAAAACCGTTATTAATTCTTGACTGACGTCTCCCAAGAAGGTAAGTAACAAAGGGAAATTCCCAGCACAAGTCACACTCAAACTTCCTATACATCCTTCACCATCATCCTCTCTCTTCTGCAAATGTCACTCCACAGGGCAGCTGCCCTGCCCGGATGGCTCCTGTCCCCCTTCTCACACCTCCTTCAGTCTACCTGGCCTCTCCTCTCTGGCCAAGTGCTGCCCAGCCTGTCCCCACAAGGGTCTTTCTCTCCTTGCCTTAACTCCAGGCCCTTCTGCACAGGGTCAGTTCACCTTCTGTCACTGCCTCCAGTTCTCCTCTCTGCCTGTCACCTGACCAGCCCAAGAGGTTCTGGAAAGGACTGGTAGGCAAGGAAAGGGAGAGGGGCCCACATTCAAATTCCATGCACTTTGAGCCAGTAATTCTGTCCTTTGGAGTCTAGACCAGTGAATTAACAGATTAAAAATTGACATACAAAGCTGTTTATCACAGTATTGTTTGCAGCAGCAAAACACTGAAAACAACCTAAACATTCAACAAGGATTAGTGGTTACATAAGTTATGACAATGCTACAAATGGAATATTGGGAAGACATTAAAACTTCTGTTTTTGAAAATATTTATTGATGTGGGAAATTGCCCATAACATTAAATGAGATTAAAAAAATAGAATATAAAGCTGTATAAAACTATGAAACCAACTTGGTTTTAAATTTATATATGTACATAGAAAAATGCTCCTCTGATGTCCCCTACTGCCAGCCTTTTAAGCCTCCTTGGACCAGTAAGAACTCAGGAGAAGGCAAGTGAAAAGTATAAAGTCAAGAGACTTTTTCACGTGTGGCACCAAGGTGCTGCATCCTTTTCTTCAGCCTGTGATGAGGAGAGGAAGTGACATGGAGTCTGTGAGCCCAGCGCAGCCCCCAACTCCCCAGGGGCTCCCACAGCATCCAGGAAGAACAAGGACAGCACTTGGCCCCAAGCCACAAGACATCACCTTTGCCACTCATGCCAGGGATTCAACACCCAGAACAGGGAGGTATTGAAACCTGGCTTCGAAAGCAAGAGCATGCCTTGCAAGGAGACACACAGCAGGAGAACTTGCCTGGGAGACAGGAGACCTAGGGTCAAGGGCAGGCTCAGGTACCAGAAGTGGGCTCAGGCCCATTCCTGTGCCTGCAGAGCCCCAGGTGTTCATTGGTGCTGAGGTTACTAACACCTAGCTAATAGGGGTGTTGGGAGGTGCAGTGAGAAATGGAGACTGCAGGGAAACAGCAGAGCACACGGGCTCTGGGCCAGGCTGTCTGGAAGTGAATCCTGGCTCCCCATCTAGAAAACGAGATTCTAATGATGCTTGCATCTACTCTACAGGCTTGTTGAGAGGATTAGGGGAATCAGTACGAGCGAATATGAACAATGCCTGGCACACTGGGCTCTCAGTAAAAGCGAGTTTCCTCTCTCCATGTCATTTTTCTGGAAGAGCTTTCTTACTCATCCTCTACTCAGGGCCTGCCCTAGCCTGGAGGTTGCTCATTTAATCCTCATCAGATCCTATTTTACATTTCATAGTCCACCTCTTGTTGCCTGCTGTTACTTTAGACCAGGGGTCTGCAAACAGAAGCTCCCAGGTCAAATGTAACCTGCCACCTGTTTTTGTAAATAAAGTTGTATTGCAACACAGCTACACTCATCCATTTCCGTATTGTTTATGGCTACTTTAGCATTATAATGGCAGAGCTGAGTAGCTGTCACAGAGAACAAACATCCCACAAAGCATAAAACATTTACTATCTGGCCTCTTATAGGAAAAGCTCACTGAGTTCTGCTCTAGACCAATACTGATCAATAAACATAGAGTGAGTGATATTTGTAATAGTCTTGTAGCCATATTAAAAAAGAAAAAAAAACATGGTGAATTAGTCTTAGTAATGTATTTCATTTAACTCTGCATGTCCCAACTACTATCATCTCATTGAGTAATGAGTATTAAAAATTATTAATGAGGTACTAGAAACAATGTTGGTATCTCTCATATGCACTACAATACTATGGTAAGAGCATATTGGATGCAAAGGTTAAAGTATTTCCAAAACAGCGAAGTGTGTTTAATGAGAAAACGCTCTATACTGCTTTAGCTTTTAAATTTACATTTAAATGAAAATTTAAAATCTCATTCCTTAGTTGGACTAGTTATATTTCAAGTGACTACCATATTGGACAGGGCAGACCTGAACAATAGCACCCACTCCCTATATACACTGTGTCCCTTAGACACACACACACACACACACACACACTGCAGACCACTTTATATGTGGCTTCATTCATATACACGAAGTGATTTTCAAGCTGGGAGAGAATATTAGGTGAGGAGCAGGGCAGACGAAGGAGAGAAATAAGTAAGGGGGAGGGGGCATGTGTCCATTGGTCCCTGGGACAGTTCTGAGCCCCTGGGCAAAGAGAAGTCAGAGAGAAGCAGGAAAGCTACTCAAGAGGGGCTTCATATGGCTTTGGGGCCCAGGTGACAGAGTGCCACCCTATCTGCACCCTGCCTCCCACCTCAGTCCAGAGTCCTCAGTGCCAGGAGGACTGGAGGCCTTGGGACCATTCAGATAAGAGCCCCTGGCAAGGTAGGGCCGCCATCTGAGAGGTGGAGGAAAGAACAAAGCCTCTCCAAGCAACCTGAAGGGCAGCACATGTGCACACATGGCGGCCAGAGTGGGGAGGGCGGAAGGGAAAGCAAACAGGCCTGTGGTGGCCGCAACTGATGGGAGGGACTGTGGACATACAGGAGACCCCTGGAGGACTCCTCAAAATTACCAGGAGACAGTTTGGGCTGCATTCAGAGAGGCAGAGTGGCTACCCAAGGTCAGTGTCAGCCAGTAACCCCTAACAGAAGGTCAGGAGCCAGGGCCCACTGGTCACGAGGGAGAGAGGGAGGTCTAAGCAGGGGGAAGTGGCCAGGCTGTTGCCCTTCCCACTGCGAACAAAGCACCATGGATCCTGCTGTTCTGATGTGCTCTGGGGCCCAGCCAAGTCCATTTGTTATAGGGAAGCACAGGTGAGTCACCAGGCATCCTGCTAGCAATGGTGTCCTGGGATGTGGTCCAGGTAATTAGTGCCCTGGGCACAAGGGTGTCTTGATATTTTATCTCATCCATGGGAGTGATATTTGCAGTATGAAAGCTGAGAGTGGTGTGAATCATTCCGCTGGAAGTGAATACCTAACGGAATACAGAAAACTCTAAATAAGTGTCTTTAAACTTGCCTGCCAGCCAGCTGCTCCTTTCTACTCCGTCTCAACTTGCTGGGCAACTGAGCCCAAGCTTCTTCCCACTGAAGCAGAACTGTACATCTCCTGCTAATCCCCGGGTCTTTTCCTGTCAGGGGTCCCTCCCAGCTACCTGCTCCCCATCCCTCAAGGAACCCGGTGAGTCAGCACCACCCTTACACTGCTTGCTTCCTCCTGGTGGCCCTGGAGGTGCCCTCTTTGGGGAGGCTCACAGCACCACACCTGAGGCAGGGGACTTAATCGTGAAACTGAGGCACCTCCTACAGAGTCAGTACTGGCCTTGTGCTTCCCAAAGCACAGGGTGGATGTGCTGGTGGATGTGAGATAATTTACAGTGGATCTGGTTGTGTGATCATGGACATGTTATGTAATCACTCTGTGCTTCAGTTTCCTCATCTGTAAAATGGGGATAATAAAGCACCTACCTCATAAAGTTATCGTGAAGATGAAATGAGTCCATATAGGTACACTGCTTAGGAAAGTGCTCAGTTCAACACTTTGTTAGCTATATTATTATTGTTATGAGGATTAACTTAAGCATTTTCTTTATCGTTACGAGTTTATTTCACTGTGACTTAGAAAAAATCAACCCCATGATTTTTACAGACCTTCTTGTTTAGGTTGAACCTGAGTTACAAAAAAAATCAGTATAAATGTATCTAAAGAAGAATTCAAATAAATAATAGATAGGGGATAGGCTAGTCTGGCATGAATTGTGCAGGTGGAACCCACAGACTATTTGGGAAATTCTGATCTAGTCTGAAACCTCTAGTTCATTGAGGGGGAAACTCTAAACAGGAAGTAAAGGGCTGGGACATTGGCCATGAGTGTAGCCACCAGCTGGGCTGGGACACTCTGTTGGTCTCCCAGTCCCTGACCCACACCCTGTCTTCCAGTAATGCTGCTTCAGTAAGAGACTCACTTGAATGAAGTAAGAGCTTCATTTGAATAAGCACATATAAAAAAGAATCTTATGATACGTGGCTTGTCACCAGACAGGTTCACACATGACACTCAGGTCAAATCCCAAAATATATAAAATCCCACAGAATGAAAGCAACCAGTTTATGAAAACAGGGTCAGGAATTGTGTTCTGACTCCAAGGTCATGGGGACTGGTGGAACTGGCTTCTCTGGCTCTGCCACTTCCTAGCTGTCTGACGGTAGACATGTTGCTTAACCCCTCAGTGCTTCTATTTTCAAAGCTGTAAAATGAGATAAGAGGCGGTAAGTAACACAGAAGTGCTTGGTAAAAATGAGCTTCCTTTTCTCCTTCCTCCGAAAGTGAAAGCAAGCACCACTGCCAAAAACATGCACCCGCTGCCCATGGCAGAATCCACCATTAGGAAGCCCTGCTACAAAACCTCTGGGGTTCTCACTTCTTACCACAGCAAGTCTCCAGGCCTCCACAACATGCCCCTTCTCAGCAAGCCAACTACCCATCCTGGTATGTCCCGCTCCCTCACTGCCCGTGAGCAAGATACACCCATTCTAACACCACCACTAACACCCCACATTTTTTCCGTGACATCAGTGTTCAGACTTTTCTTCCAAAAACCCATATCTGATTACTTTATCCCTGGAAAGTCTCATGAGTCACCCTTTCCCATAGACCTAAGTCCTACGGCTACATTTATGGTTCTTCAGAGTCCAGCCTCATTCTGCCTCTCCTAACTCATCTGACACACATACCTGTACACACACACACACATGAACACACACATACACACACATGTACAGGCACACACACATGCAATCTGCACTTGAGCCAGTCAGATCTTTCACTGTTCTGGCACTAGCCCATGCTCCTTCCTACCTGCACACCCTGCTGCTGTTTTTCCCTGGAACACCTATTCCCTTTCTTTGATGGGCAAATTCCTACTAACCTTTTAGTACCTTGCTAAAATGAGGCATTACGTTTTGCACATTCCACCTCCCCTCATTTCTTGCAGTTAGGCAACTAAGCCCTGACCAACAACAGGTTCCATCACTTGGTGGAACTCCCAAGGAGGCTCTTTGAAAGGATCAAAGATGGCCACATGGCCCTTCTGCCCTTCTCTTGTTCCTTTATGTAAAATGGATGTGATGGCTGGCACTGTAGTAGCCATCTGGAACACGAGGTGACCTTCGGGATGGAAAGTATGCTCTGTGGATGGGGAGACTGAAACAGAGGAGCTGGGGTTATTGCTTATGTTGTGGAATCAGCACACACCAAGCTTGGGCTGACTACCTTTGCTCTTTTACAAAAAGAGAAAATAAGCCCTTGTATGTTGAAGCCACTGTTATTTTTGTTTGTTGTCTTTGTTCTTATAGGCAGAAAATCTAATCCTGTCCAATACAACAGACACACAAGCCACTTCCGGACATACATTTCCCTTCCCTGTTCCCAAACCCCACACTCCAAACCTACTTATTTATTTTTAGCTTCCTCAAGCATCATGCTTTTCTCCCACATCACAGCCTCTGCCCTCTCCTCAGTGTCACTCCTTGAACCACCTGGAAATACCTTCTCAGCTTTTCAGATGCAGCTCAAGGGACATGTTCTCCATGAAGCCTTTCCAGATACACTTCCAGCATTTCTAGGCAGAAGTGACCACTCCTCCCATCCTGTATGCCCTCAAATGTTTACCATGGCATCTCTACCATATCACCATTTACAGGTCCATCTGCACCTCCTAGGTTCTGGGGTTGCTTAAGGCAGGGGCCATGCCATTCATTTCTGTCTCCAGCATCTAGGCATAAATGAAGTTATTCAGGGAATGCTCCCCTAAGATGGGGCTTCATCTTGCTGGGCCTGGGAGTCTGGCCAGGGGCAGAACCACATCCCTGGGACAGGATGGGGGCTCCCACAGGGCAATAGGTCCTGCTCTTGGGCACACTATACCCTAGAAGACACCAGGAAATATCTGTTGAATAGATGAATGAATGCATAACTCAACATCCCTTCCAATTTCCCTGGTGCTCACAGAAACCTTCTCTAGAGCTCTGACTTCCACACACCATGGCCAGCCTATGGGCACCTGCCCTCCCCAGCCCCATTCCCTGCTATACTCAACAGGGACTCATGCCCCAGGGCATGAGGCTCAAGAAGTAAAGGGGAAAGCACCCAGCTGCTGCTGCCATGACACCTGCCCTCTTGGCAGGCACCGACTGTCAAGAGCATGGAAACAGCTGCTGTAAGAGGTCTGGCAAGCATAAGGAGACAGGGCCACCTTGAAGCAGCCATCCAGGCTGGGGCCTTCCCTCCTGCCATAACTTTGACTTAGAGAGAGGACGCCTTCCTTGCACCCTGGCAGTTCCCCTCAAACTCATTCCCTATACTGAAGAAATCTGGACAGAAAATAGAGGAAAGTGGGAGAACTACCAGAACTGTACCAGGCGATGCAAAGTCACCCAGAGTAGCTGTGTTTGAATGCATTTCTTGTCTCACTCAGAGCCCTGCCATGTGTCCTTGAGGAGAAGGTTCAGGGAATTTGGATTCTGTTCTTCCGGATGTGGATGGTGACCATCTATGGCAGGATGATCAGAACATTCCCCCAGAAGGCGAATGTTCCAGGGAGAATTTCAGTTCAGTCAAAGAAGGAACTTCCCAAGCATCAAGACTGACCCACACAGGAGTGGGTTGCCCTAGGAGGCTCCCGCCCTAGGTGCCCTGAAGCCAGTAGACACACCCAGGATTATGTGCCACCACACAGACCTCAGGTTGGACCTGAGGGAACTTGGGACCAATTACCTTCTAGGTACTCCCAGGACGCCCATGCAGTCTGTTCCTGACATGGATTGAGTGATAATCATTCCTGACACCTCAGCCAACTTCCTGGGCTTCCTCTGCCTTATCCAGGAGGCTCCCTATCTGCATGGTGGCCCCATTAGTGGCTTGGGCCTAGTGCTTTGATTGATTTAAGGGTTCTTCTGTTAATCTGGCCACTCCTCTGGGGCCTTCACTTGTCTGCCCACTGCTTGGGTTTCAGTGTCCCATGACTGGTTCCTGTGGGTCACACACAGAGGGGCAGAAAAGTTGCCCTGCTGGAGAGCCCACGAGAGCAGGTGGGAGGACCCTGCACTCAAAAGCAGTCATTTATTCACTCATTCATTTATTCACAACCATATACTGAATGTATACTATGTGTTAGACAATGAAAAAAATTAATGTGATCAAGTAAGTCCAGGGAAAACTGAGTTGACTGAAGTAGAAAGGCTTCTGTCCTCAAGACTCAGAATCTTCACTGTTAGTAGGCAGTGACCTCCCCCCACCCCCAGAGAGTACTCATCATATTGGCCCTTTCAGCAAGAAAAAATAATGTAAAAAATTTTGAAAATATAGACGAGCACAAAGAAGGAACTAAGAATCACTGATAATCCCACCATTCAGAAATTACTCTTAGAGACATTTTGGTATTTGTCCTTTAAATATTTCTACATATATGTATACACTTTTCCCCTAATTTTCCCTAAATTTGTGTATGACTTTTCCTCTTTTATTACATTATAAATATATTTCCATTTGTTAACAGTATTCTAAATTACCATTTGTATTTGCTATGAGGTATGTCACTGTATGTATGTACCAGAAATTATAGAACCAATTTCTACATTTTTTTGTATTTGGGTTGTTTCCAGTCTTTTGTTCTTGTAAACAATAGTGTGAAGAGCATTCTTTTAGGTAATCCTTATCCACACCAGTGATTATTATATTAGTATAAATTCCTGAAAGGGGAACTCATGGGGAAAAAAGCACAACTATTTGACATACACTGCCATACTGCCCTCAGGAGATTTGTAGCAGTTTGCACCCTTACAAGTAGTTGCTTAGAGTGCCCAGGTCTCCACACCCTATACAACTCTCTGAGTGTTAGTATTTGTGACAGCAAACTCACCAATTTGACAGGTAAAAACAGTATCTCATTATTGTAACTTGCCTTTTTTCATTATTAGGCAAACCAAGTTTTCCTCATGTTGACTAGGCTTTTGTATTTCTTTTGCGCACCACCTAGTTAAGTAGGGAAGAATTTATAAAAGAAACCTTATTTTGAAATAATTTTATATTTATGGGAAAATTGCAAAGATAGTACAGAGGGTTCCCATCTACTCTTCACCCAGCTTCCTTTAATGTTAACATCTTCCATAACCATGGTATGTCTGTCAAAACTAAAAAATTAACATGGGTACAATGCTATCAACTAAACTCCAGGCTTTGGATTCCCAGACCAATTTTTCCACTAATGTCTTTTTTCTGTTCCAGTATCTAATCAGGATCCTACATTGTATTTGGTTGTCATGTCTCCTTACCTGCCTCTGATCTGGGACAGTTTTTAGTTTTCTTTGTTTTTCATGACTATGGTATTTTTGAATAGTACTGGTCCAGTATTGCATAGGATATCTCTCAATCTGGATTTGTCTGATGTTTTCTCATCATTAGATTTGGGTTATAAGTTTTGCAGAAGAACATCACAGGGGTGACGTGGCCATCTCCTCAAACCACTTCTGTGGTCACATGATATCAACATGACTTAGAACTGGTGATATGAACCCTGATTAGTTGGTTAAGATGGTGTCTGTGAAATTACTATTTTCCCTCTCTCTGCTCTAGTCTTTGGAAGTAAGTTACCAGTCCCCCTTCAAAGGGAGAGCAACTAAGCTCCACCCGCTGGAAGGGGAGTGGCATATGTTTTCTAGAATTCTTCTGCAAAGGAGATAAGTGCCTTCTTCCCTGATTATTTATTCAATTATTTATTTGTAATAAATGTACCCATGGATCCTTTTGGTTATAATTTAATATTATTCATATTTATTATGTTGCTCTAATTGTTCCAGCTTTGGCCTATAAGAGCTCTTTCTAGTTGGCCCTTCAGGCCATACCCTTATTTGTTCTGCTTTTGTTTTTGTTTTTAAGCACTTCCTTACTTTATGGAACTCTAATGTGTTTCAGGCTCATTTTGTATTTTCCCTACCCAGCTCCAGGATCAACCATTTCTCCAAGCTCTGGTTCCTTTTATTAGAGATTAGTACTTGGAAACTAAGATCTGGCCCTGGGTGTGCTCATTTCTACTGGAGTGTCACTGTTGGTGGGCAGAGCTAGGAATCTTTGTAGGTATCCTAATCCCTGCATAAACACACAACTATACTTATTTCTGATTCTATATATTTGTACATATTTTAGAAATACAGTCCTGCCACTAACTTTGCTTCCTGACAGATTCTTTTCCTGGAAAATTAAACTGGATGTAGTCTATGATACATAGAAAGCACTCAATCAATGTTTGTTGAATGAATGAGTGACAGGTAAAGAGGGGGGTTCAACATATGCTGTGGCCCCTCTCTAGTTCAAATCCACACTTCACAACTTACCAGCTTGGGCAGGTGATTTATGCTTACCAGGTCCCAGCATTTTTAATTTTC
This sequence comes from Manis javanica, assembly GCF_040802235.1. NCBI lineage: Eukaryota > Metazoa > Chordata > Mammalia > Pholidota > Manidae > Manis > Manis javanica. Next base: position 32,300,686 of record NC_133159.1, read on the forward strand.
TCTGTGGTATTTTTCTGTATGTTCTAAATATTTTAAAATAAAAATGTCATTTTTATAATTAAATAAAATTACATAATATATATAACAATTAAATATAATTGTTTTCTTTAGAAAACAATTTTTAATAGCAAATATTATACTTTTTCCTAAAATGAGTTTTAATACATATTTCATAGGCTTGCACTGAGGACCACTATGCTCATATGGATGAAAATACACAGAATCTGCAAGTTCCTAGCATAAAGTAGGTACTTCATACCTATAAAGAAGCTTCCCTCTTCTTGCTTTTCTCTCTCTAATCCTTCCAGAAGCTATGTTGGGAAACCGATGGAAAAAAAAAGTCTTCCTCTCCCTTTCCTCCTGGTGTGAGCAGGGATGGCCATGGCATAAAGGTCACTGTCAAATGAGCCCTTTCTTTGTTATCCGGAGTGCTCCCTGCTAGCATCCTCCTGTGGTGGTGGTCGCTTTGCAGGAATATTCTTGAGGTCCATGGAGCGCCCCTACCAAACTCCAGACCTGGGCAAGTGTCTCCCAGGCCAGCACAGGGCCCCAGCTAAGGCTCCAGGCTCCTCTGCTTGTTTTTACCCAGAGCCCAGCTGCAGTCACTCCCCTGAACCTTCGTGATCTGTGCTAGAAGCCCACAGGTTCCAGGGACTGTAGCTTTGTGGCAAGCAAAGCAAAGCTCCCCTTCTCCAGGCTACAAGTCTCCATCTCAGCAGCCCCTGCTTAAATTCTGTGTTTCCACCCATGATGACTCCCTCTGGGAAACTTTTCTCATCCCTTCTTCTGGGAGGAAGGAGTAAAGATTTTTAAATTATATACTTCTTTTCACTTAAAAAATAAACAACTAAAGAGAGCCAATAAAGAAGAGGGAAAATATTTTGTACTTATAGAACCAAGAATGCAGAGATGGTTCAATCATGGCACAAAAGTCAGTCTGAAATAACATCATTTTCAGCAAAAGCCAAAGGGAACTGGGGGTTTGTCATGGAAATAAATCTAGAAATACCACTGAGTTTATTTTTTTTAATTAGCATGTTGTTACAGAGCTCACTTTCCACATGAGCTATATTCCTTTCTAGTGGATTTACAACCAAGTACCCTTGTTCTGCCCATGCCCTTTTCAAAATAATTTCAAAAAGTGCCTTACTCTTGTAAAACCCTGTGGGACTGGGTTATATGTACCCCCCTTTTTAGCCCACAGACAGAGAGCACTTAGCATCTCTCCCCTGGAGCATCACTTGAACCTTCCAATTGGTCTCCTCCCTTATTTTCTTTACTGCAGGACCTCTCAGAGCCTTTAAGGCCATGATAATCTTCCAAGAGGGGAAAACATAATAATATACATATTTCCCAAACTTACGTGGTCATAGAATCCTTTATTCAAGGGGTATCTGTTAACATCTCTCAGGCCACTAAAGTTCTAAGAACCCCATTTGGAAAATCCTGGTCTAGAAGAAATAGTCCCAGCTCTTCAGGTACACTCAAGACCTTCCCTTGCATGGTATATACCTCTCTTTCCAGGCTTATTTTCTGCTTCCCTCCTATACTTCTGCCACTTGCACTTGAACTGCCTATGAGTCGCTAGCATATACTATTCCATCAGGCTGGAATGCTTTTCCCTACTTGTCCTCTGAGGTCGACACTGCCAGCTCTGTGAAATGTCCTCAGAATGCTCAGGCTGATATAGACAATCTCAGCTCCCACAGCACTTGGCCCGCCCTCTGTTAACATTGCCCCAGACTATAAATATGTATTTCTAGCCCATCAGTTCTTTGTATTGGTTGTTGCTCTCTCCTGACCTGATTCTTCAGTCTCTCAGCAATTCCATGTGACCCCCATTTACCTTTAATACATTTCTTTTTTAAAAAAGAACTGAGAATCAGTTTCTGTTGCTTGTGATAAAAAAAAAACCCTAACTTCTACACCAGGAAGAAAAAATCTAAAACATTTTTTTTTGTCCAGGAAACAGGTTGAAAATGGCAAAAAAAAAAAAACCCAAAACATTCATATCTGTTTTTATGAGCAGGTTAATGTTCAGAGAATTCCAGGAAAAAGTTCAGCAAGATCTGAATGGTGTCTGAGGAACTACACACCCGCATGATCTGTATCCTGAGAAAGCCCAGGAAGGTGGGTGCCCACACTCCTTACAAGTAGCCATCACCAGCTCCACTCTGCAAAGAGCCTCTTCAAGAGCTTTGCAGCAGGCAGGAACCAGAGCATCAGTTTTGATCTTCCTGACCATGCCATGTTCACAGTGCTTCCTCAGAAGCCATTTGACAAAGGTTTCCAAAAGGAGAGCTTTATCTTTCAAAGCCAATTAACCAGGGTGCAGTGGATCATTGCTAAATAGTCCTGTACCCTTTGTGATATAACTCTGCCACTCCTTTCATCAAGGGTTGGGGTCCACTGGCCTTGATTTTTGCTTTAGTCCAAAGAATGTGGCAGAAGGGACACTGTGCCAGTTCTGGCCTAGGTCTTAAGAGGCCTGGTGGCTTCAGTTTCTTGGAAGCCTGAGACCACCATGCTGCAAAGAAGCCAGGGTCTGGCCTGCTGGAGGATGAAAGGCCACATGGAGGAGAAGCCCCAGCACCAAGACCCTGGGCACAAGAGTGAGGCTCTCTTGGATCACCCAGCCTGGCCCAGCCAGAGCCAAATGCAGCTTTGGGAGTGAGCCCAGCCAAGCCCAGCAGAGAACTGCACAGCCAGAACTGTGAGAAGTAATAAATCATTGTTTTAAGCTCCTAGGTTTTAGGGTAGTTTGTTATGCAGCAATGGACAGCATAAGCAAAGAGCAGCCTCAGACCTAAGGAGGGAGTTCAAATGTGGCCAAAGGATGCAAAGGCAAGGCAGAAGCCCCTTTCACAAAGTCGGCAAGGTACTAAGGTGTCAGGAACCCAAGTGATGAGATGCCTCCCATACACACAGAGGCAGGCCCAGGGGTGTGGGGTGGCCTGAGTGGCCCACACCCTTCCCCACCTCTCCCGTGATGTTTCAGCCAGGACCTGCCCTGAAACAAAGGAAGGAACAGGCAGGCTACCTATCTGGCCTCCTTCTCCCTTTCTCCTACATTCTCAGGCCCTTAACTGTGATGTGGGGAGAACAAACTACAATTAATGGTATCTTCATACTCAAGGAGCGACAATTACCAAGCAGAGTTAAATCAAGCTTTTCAGTTCTCAAAGAACTTAAAAGCAGGTACACTGGGGCAGGTCAGAGGAAGGCAGTATAACTGAGGACTTATTAGGGGGTCAAGGAAGAAGATGCAAAGCTTCTCGGCAGAGGGCCATCTCTATTCTAAGCCTTGAAGGCAGGGAGGTCCTCAGCAGGAAGAGATGGGAGACAATATTACTGAGGCAGAGAGAATGGGAGGAAGGCAACAAAGTGCGAAACACAGTCAGAGAGCACAAGACTCCCTCCCCTCCACCACGAGGTAATTCTTCCTCTCGGGCAAATCTCCCTTCCTCCCCCTCCAACCAGGTCCCTACTGTACAGGCTGATGCGTTTTCTCTCTCTACATCATCCTGTGCCCAGGGTGGGTAATCGGGAAACAAACCATTTTGGGGGAACCACTAAGACCTGAGAATACTCCCAGGTAGTGGTTCCAGCCTTGGGAATCTAAGGACTTCTGCAGGAAATTAGTGATAAGGTTTATCATCTATTGACAGAGAAAATACACATGTGAAAATAGGTTTCAGTTCTCCTTACAATAATGTCTCTAGGGGCCCAGGAGCACATGGATAACAAGCAATGAAAGGGAATAAGCAGCCAATAACTCAGACCGACACTTTTAGAAGGGCCGTCCTTGTTTTAACCCTCCCAAAACAAGAGGGGAGTCGCAGGTCTGGAATGGCATGTGAAGCAGTGGTGGGAAGGGGTGGGGGGAGGCAGAGGCCATGACCAAAAGGCCCAGCTTGGACATCAACCATCCAGCTGTTCTGAGAGAGGGGCAGTGTTTGCAAACACAAACTCCCCAGCTGGGTAGGCTGGGCTTGCCTAGTGAGGAATTCCAGCTCTGCCCATGCCTGACTGGCATTATTTCCCTGCCAGCCAAGAAAACATTTAAGGCAGTCTGGACAACCAGTAGACTAGAAACCACCAGTTCACTAACTTACAGATGCTGCTACTAATGAGCTGTGTGAGTTTCTGCCAGCTTTTTTGCCTCTTTAAGCTTCAGTGAAAAGGTAGGAGGTGGTGGGGATTGGTGAGGAACACTGAACTTGCTCTCCAAGGTGTCATCCAAGTGGCATTCCCTCTAGTCACCTGAATGTTTCTGAGCCTTAGGCTCCCTGTCTGTGAAATGGGAGCAATATGTAACAATTAAATGAAATGAGAGTCGTGAAAATGATAGCCGTAAAGCGAGTACCAATTAGTGTCAGTTTTCCTCTGTTCTTCCCTTAGTCCTTCCAATGACACATGGCTCTTTCTTCTGAGTTACGCCGTCCTGCTCTCACTGTGTCTCTAATTAGACCCTTGAGTATGAAATGTCCCGCTTTGTGCCATGGAGCTAGTCCTCCCAGAGAGTGGCACTGCAGAACTGAGTGTGGTGACTTCAAACATCTGGATGAAGCGGCTGGCAGGGTGCCCCTGCTCCTTGCCCCGGCAACCCTGGGTTCCTCTTTGGCCCCTGCACACAAGGGAACCGGCTCAAGGCAGAACAACAGGCCTCAGCTGGTGAGGCCACCTCCCTTCAGGCCAGGCACAGACAGCGACAACCACCCATTTTGCAACAAACAGGAAACCAGTTTACCAGCCTCAAAAATAGAACAGACAAAAACCCCAAAATATGAGGCTCTGACAGCCGGGCAGCTCAGGTTTCTCACACTGCTTCCCGACAGCCTGAAGTGTATGTGTTTTGTTTTGTTTGTTTTTCACACAAGAAAATGTCTTGCAATGTCTTTCTAAAGGTGACTTGCTCTGGGGGCCAGGGCCAGGGGGCAGCCCAGCCAGTCAGACTCCCAGCGGTCCTGAGGACGTGCCTTCTTGGGCTCCAGCCCAGCCCCAAATGGTGCCACCACTGGGGCCACAGAAGCTCTGACCTCTGTCTCGTCCCAACTCTGCTGAAGTCCCCCACACCCCTGCACTGTCCTTCCTGTGTTCCCCACCCCCAACCTCCAGCAGTGCCATTCACTCCCGCACCACTTCCCCAGGTACCCCAAGGTCCCACTGGGTCACCTGTCCAAGAACCAGGCTGATAATAGGCCTGCAGACATTCCCTGCACTGAACCTGTGGGTAAAGACTTGGAGCTGGGCTCATGTTGTTCCCTCTGTCAAGGACCCTGTTCCCTGCCTGATAAACTACCCCTTAGAAGCTTTCACACTGAAATGGCATGATTATTGCCGTGGTGTCACTAAGGACTATCTCACACAAGGTCCCCTTACTGAGGGGTCATGGAGGAAACGTGTTTCAGTTCTTAGCCCTGGGGAAAGCTGTGCATATCCTGGCCACCTGATTAGTTTTTATCCTATGGACGTGATGATTAAGAACTGCCAACCTGATTGTGTTCCCTTTTTGTTTTCATTGCTAAAAAGCTTAGTGCCAAATATGTTAATCACCTCCAGCAGTTTTACGCCCTAACCTGCCCCATGGCTTTATTTTAGTTTTTCCCCTTATTTTCCTTGTGCTTCATTTCCTCATTTACTTTATCTTCATGTAAAATGCCTGTAAACCGTGTCAAATCTGTATTTGGACTAAGGTAGGGTATACATAAATAGTGGAACAAAGAGTTCCTACTTTAAATTTAAAACCCACTTTAGTGTCCCCACTTCTGATTTCTCCCTGACCATTCTATGAAGGTGGGGCTTCTCTCCTGGTGACCCCACAGTTCCCGTGCACACCTTCCTGGATGACATGGCCCCATACTGTGGGTACATGGGTACATGGTCTCATACACCATCAGATCAAAAAGCTCTTGGGCAAAATCTAAGAGCCTGCCCTCTGCCAAGATTTGTACCCAGTGCTTCACGTACATCAGCTTGTTTAACCCTCAAGACAAACCTTTCAGATAAGGATGACTGTGCCCATTTTATAGCTAAAAAAACTGGCTCAGTCCCCTCAGATGCTTATAAAAGGTCACATACTGTGGAGTGGCAGAATTGGCACCAGATCCTGATATGCTAACCCAGTCCTGGCTCATTTCCCTAAGGTTACCCAACATAGGAAAAAGAGCTTTTATGTGAAAGAGAGAAAAGGAGAAAGAGGGAAGAAAATTAATTTCCCTAGATCATTAAATAATTTACTATGGGTGTCAGACTCATCCACACCACTTGAAGCATTTAAAATATGGCTTGATTTATAACAACCCATTCTCTACAATTGCCTAGAAAAATGTACATGTATTTAATTGTGGTTCCCTCATGCTTACCCTCCTATAGGCTGGTTATAGCAAATAGATTATTTAGCTGATCACATGTTTTAGAGCACCCCTAGTCTCACCTTCCCTCACATAGTCACACATTTTTAAATTCTGGGAGGGGGTTACAACATAAAATGCAACAAAAGCTAATTTTGCAAGAATCTTGCAGAAGAAAATGAGGCCAACTTTCCTGGCAAGCAAGTGCACATAAACCATGAGGCCATTCATTCCCCAGCCCTGTAGTGTCCATACAATTAAACTATATGAAAGGATTTTGGATATTTAATGTTCCAATTGGGAACGTAATTGGTCTGATGACTCTAAATTAAAATGCTCATTGGATATACATCAGTGTACTTCCATCCAATGAGGGAGGCAGAAGTACAGAGGGCAGGCTGGGTCTGGTCCAAACGACCCTGGGCTGTCCAGGACCTCCCTTTAAGTGTCAGTTTCCCCTCGTGTTACTAGGGGATAGGGGATGACCGTGGTATGACCTCCTAGGATTGTAGTGAGGACAGGCTGACCCAGAGGAGAATTTTCATTAAATCAGTGCATTCCAGGCAAGATCTGGGGTCCCCTTTCTAGACAAAATGAAAGCAAGAGTTGGGGAGACATGGGAACAGGGCATAAGATGTGAGCAGAGGAAAGGAAAAATGTTTTTGAGCTGCCCCCTCTACAAGAGTATCTCCTGTGTTACAGCAGAGATCATCTCTGCAGAGGGTTTAGTTTGTGTCTCCCTTAGGCCCCTTCTTGTGTCCTGTGTGCATGCCCATGTGTGTGTGTGTGTGTGTGTGTGTGTGTGTGTGTGTGTGTGTGTGTGTGTGTTTCTCCTCTGTACAGCTCTAAGCTCCATATATCCAGTTGCTATGCCTAATTCACCCCAGAATCCCCCCCAGCATCTGGCACACGGTTGAGATCAGTGTTTGTTGAGTGAATAAATGAGAACAGCAGGAGCAGCTCCCACTATCTCAGACTTGGTAAAAACAACAAGCCTAAGACTCTGGCCCTCATGGCCATGGGGAAGCTCTGAGGTCTGGAAGGCCTGGTGTGGAATTCCAGCTTGGCTGCCCATCAACCACATGGCCTGGGGTGACTTACTTACTCTCTCTGAGCCTCCATTTTCTCCCCCGAAAGGCTGAGTGTAAGACATCCATCTGGCAGGCAAAGTACCCGGCCTAGGATCTTACACAAAGCAGGCACTCGACAAGTTCAATCTAACTGGCATCCCCCTGTCCCTGCCCCCATCTGCAGGACCCTGGGCCATGCTGCTAGACATTCTCTGGTCATCACCCCAGAGGGGACCTGGGGTGGCTGGTGCTGCCTGCCTCGTTTTAGATTCCCAGATTTGACGTGTTGGGCTGGGCTTCCGGCATAGCTGTCAGCAGGACTCTCCATGTCCCACCTTCTGACAGGCTCTCCCGGCTTCCCCGTCAGGCCCACCCCCTACCTTGTCCACCTTCTACATGCTACCAGAGTCACTTCTCATGACTAAGTATTTATCTAAGTCATTCCTCAGCTTCACCTTCCAGTGGTCCAGGAGCCACTGAATGGATCCCAGGGTGCCTCTCGATGGCACCCTGCTGGCTATCCCAGTGCCTCTTCCACAGGCTGGACCTGCTGCCTTTGCCCCGGTGCCGACCCCTCTCCCCGCACACTTCCCCATGCCGCTTCCCTTGGGATTCCTGCTCAATAACTGTTCACCGTTCAAGAATGAGCTCAAACGGGCACCTTTCTAACCATCCCCACATCCTTTTAAACCTACATCCACTCCTCCTCTGTTCCACCAGAGCATCTCACACTGTCCATCTACAGTAGCGCAGGCCTGTCTCTGCTCACGCGTATGCAGTACACGGCCGATATGGACCCAGTCATCTGCATCACCCACTCCCCTGAGCTTCCTCTGCGCAGAAATTGAACCTCACTCTGATCTGGGTCCCCAGCTCTTGGCATAAGGCTTGGCACACAGAAGGTATCTCCAAGGTGTCAGCTCTCTGTCTTCCCCGCCAGCCACGGCGTCTGGAGCCTGCCCTCTGCCTCCCTTCCTGAAGGCTCCAGAGCCTCGGCGTCCCCCCACCCCATTCTCTGGGCCAGCACCCTCGCCGTCCCACTGAGGCTCCTTGCAGCCTAGACCAGCTGCCGTCCCCCAGAGCAAAGGCCCTGCCTGTCTCCCCTCTTCCTGTCACAGCTTTGGGCCCCTTACCCTCAGGAAACCCAGCAGGGTGGTAAGCAGACCACGCAGGGGGACAGATGGCCCAAAGCTCTCCCAGCACTGTCCCTGCCCCGCCCCTCTCTCCTGCCACTCACTGAGAGAATGGCCCGGTGACTGACTGTTCGGAGGCCACAGTCCCAGCAATGAGTCCCCGCTAATCAGAGGCCTTGGGCACATGACTTTGCCTCTGTGAGCCTCTCTCCTTCTGTGTCACATGGAGCGAGAGCAGCACCTGTCTCTGCAGGTTGTGCCGAGAGGGTGAAGAGCGAGGGGCCAGTGGCGGGCGGCTTGTCATGGCGTCGTTATCAGGAAAACTGAGTGGGGACACCTCTGTGCTTTCCCTCTGTAGAGTTCCAGGGGAGGTGCGGGTTCAGCAGGACCACTCAGGCCTGACTCAGGCACTGAAGGGAAGGGGCATCTCAGGAGGACCCCAGCAGGGTGGGGGGCTCCCAGCTCAGTGCCTTCCCCGCTTTTCCCAGGAAAGGTCAGGCCAGCAGGACCCAGACTGCGACACGCTCGCCACCCCCACCCACACCCACACACACCCTACACCCCTCAGGAGGGCAGGATGACCAGGTTGCTCAGGCACTTGATTTCCTTTCTTCCTCCCAACTCCTTCCACTCCCCAGGTCCCCTCCCGCTCTCAACCCTGGCCACTTTTCTGTGCTCTGATGTGGGAGCAATAGTGGCCACTGACATGTTTCAAAATTGAGAGTAGTGTACATTTAGTTCTCCTGGGGTCAAGCAAGGCTGAGCCAGGCAGAACCCTCCCCCATTGTTCTTGGGCCCAGCTCATTCTCATACTGAGGGCGCCCTCCCCACCACCTGACAGCCCTGCACTGGAGAATGAAGATATGACCTGCAGAGGGGAGCTGGGAGGGAGATATAAACACACACTGACTCCCATCATGCAATAGGCCTTGTGGTAGATCCCAGGAACCCAAGGGGTGGGAGAGGAAAGGCGCTTAGAAACTATCATGTTTGACCTCCCTGGAGCACCAGACCTCACGCCAGGTTAGGGAGACAGGAGACAGAAGGAAAGAGGGAGGGAAGAACATGACCTTCAAAGGGACTCAGTGATGGGCCAGACACACAACCGCTCCACAACCTGACAGGTGGCGTGCCCATTTGTAAAGGCAAGAGGGGATGGAAGACAACTTCCCCAGTGTCCTGGGCCTAGCACGCTGGGAGTTAGCTGCACACCAGGTCCCCCTGTCTTTGTCATGGTGGATGATGGAGACACACAAGAAACCAAATCACAAGGGAACAATGTGCAGAGTGCCACTACTGCCAGGCGAAAGATGCTCTGGGAGCACACAACAGGCCCATCCTGGGGAGGCTGAGAGAACCAGGAGGGACTTGATGAGGGTCATGATGTTTGGCCTGGGTCTTGAATGATGCATGCATGAGAACAGGTCAGGAGGTTAAGGGGGCAGACAGCAGAAGCAACAGCAGAGGTGTCCAGTAGCGGGGGACATGAGGGCAGGAGTCAGCAGGCTCCAGCCCACGGTGGGGCTGTGCAGGAGGCACTTAAGAGTCCCTGCTTTCTTCCCTCCATACCTTGGACCCCAGATGTCATTCCATCTCCAAATAATTAGAGTCATACTCCCAATAATAGTATCAAACATACATTCACTAGACACTATCGTAAGTACTTAATAACCATCACCCTATTTAATCCTCACAGCAGCCCTAGGAGGTAAGTACTATGATCACCCCCATTTTATAGATAAAGAAACTGGCCCAAAGTGGTTGAGTAACTTGTCCAGCATGCACACCACTGTGAGCAGTGGGGCTGGATCGAACCTGGGCAGGCAGGCTCCGCTGAGCGCTCGGCTGCCTGCCAGGACTCCCACTGCCTTCCCTTTCCCTGACAGGCCCACCTCTGCTGGGCTCACCCACCAGACCCCTCTGGAGCAAGCACTGCATCTTTTCCTCCTCTGGGGTGTCCCTCTGCCATGCCTGACCTTCGTAAAGGAACTTGACTGGCACATCAAGACATGAAGATTCCAGTGGGAGAAAGCCCTTGTCACTGTCCAATTCAGGCTGGGAACCAACAATTTGTTGACTTAATCAGGCCAATGCAGAAAGGTGTTGTCATGGTGGCAAGGTTTCTATTCCAGGCGGCCAGGCTGTAATTAAATGTCCCGACCTGCACACTTCCAATTACTGCACAAGAGCTGGTTTCCTGGGCCTGTTAACTAGCAATTATAGAACCTTCCACTAAAATTCCAAATCACTTAGCAAAGGTCACTTCCTTTATTTATTTTTTGGATTTGGGAATAGAAGTGAGACAGAATTATTGCCCAAAGTACAAAAGACATACATTATTTAAAATAGGTTTATTCAAACAGCCAACCTGGAGCAAGTGGTGCATTCCTCAGTCCTTGTAAGTTGTTATAAGGGCTCCTACTTATGGAATAACCACAATGTGCCAGGTATCATTGTAGGTGCTTTAAATGTGTTATATGATTAAATTCTTATAATAAACTTGAGAGTAGTGCACATTTAGTTCTCCTGGGGTCACTGAGATACCAGTAATAAACTGAGATAACTGAGAACCAGAAAAATTAAGTAACCTTCCCAGGATCACACAGCACACCTGGAACATTCAGGATTTACAGCCAGGTCTGTCTGCCTCTAAAGCCAGGTTCTTTGCATTAAACTGGGTAGTCTCAAGGTAAGAAACCCAGTTTGGGGGTCATAACAGGACTGGCTATGCACTGTGAAAGGAGTGCTAAAAAGCCCCAAAATATTCCTTTCCCCTGGCCTATCTCTGAAGGCTCAGTTGAGTTATGGGTCTCTTCCAGCCTCTGGGATAGTTACCACATTAGAGTAATAATCCTTCACTATTAATAACCGAGGCAGCTTTTTATATTGACAAAAGGGACTTTGACTCTTGGAACAGCTTGAGGACTGTAGGAACTTGGAACAGAAATGGCTGGTGCTAAAGACAGTCCACACACCACCACTGGCCCTATGATGCTCAGTGGCAGACATCATTAATTAATCATGACTCTCTTTCCCACTGAACCCAGTGCAGCCTTATGCTCCTCAACACAGGTGATTCATCCAATGGATTGAACTGGCCCAGAAGATAAAAATTATTTTCTCCCTCTGTCTTCAACATATGGTGATCTTGTTTCCTACATGCAAACTTCAGACCTGTGGTTTGACTGAAGATTATTTTCCTGATTTATGAATTTATCTATGTTTTACATAAGCATAAAATAAAGTCACATTCAGGCACACATTTAACAAATCACTTCTAATGAGCAGAATAAAAGTAAGTATAATCAGAATTGGCCCATATGGTTGCCACAAGTGACCATGGGTGCATACTCCAGGCCAGCACAGAAAAGACACTCAGTAAATGCATGGGGAAAAGTGAATGGGAGGGGACCTGGGATAGAAGGAAAAGGGGAAGTGGAGCAGCCCTGAGGATAAAATCTGCTGACACTGCCATCTCACCAGAGTCCACACCTGGTTGGGGACTTTCCTGAGCCTAGCAATTTTTTTTTAAATGCTTTGTTCCAGAAGAGAAATATCCAAACCATATGCACATCTGATAGGAAAGAACAATGTACATGCACACACCAGATGCATGTGGGAGCTTCTCCCCTAACTGCAGTCAGTCAGGTTTTATACCAAACTTAATCAGGTTTTGCTGTGCAGGGCAAAAAGCCAACAGCAAATAGTTCAAAGCCCGGCCCCACCCTGCTTCTCACAGACAGTCCCCTGGCCACCCGCAAGAACTGGGTGGGTGGGGTCCTTGGAGAAAGCCACATGTCCATAAGGCTGAGATCACACAACTGCCACACAGCTTGTCCCACGTCTTTGGTTCCGCCTGCAGGCAGCAACAGCCCTTTCAATTTCTTATCTCAAATAACTAAGTCACCTCCACTAAAAGAGAAATGCTATCAACCACCTTTAACATAGCAAAACTCTACAGACAAACTCATGACAGGGCCAAAGAGCTGACGCCGGGATGGGTGCAATGATCTCTCCTGGGCACCAGGAAGATCACACCCAGGGAGAGGGCAGATACCGAATCTCCATCCTGGGCTCTCGCTCGCCATCTGCCACCGCCCTGTCTCTGAGGTCTCTACCTAGAGTAGCACCAGCCTTCCCAATGCCCACAGCAGACAGGGGTTGGCACCTTGATAGTTCCAGTATCTGGCTTCTGCCTCACTCTGAACTGGTAGCCTCCCCAGCTATTTGGAACCCCCTTGGAGCTCTCCAAGGTACTGACCCTCATTCATGGCTGGGCCCCTAAAAACAGTGCTGTGGTGAACAGTGGTTATTCAGAGTTTATATATACGATTACAATCTTTTAAAAAGGAGTCAATTCAAAATAAGTTTAGCTTCAATGATTTACTATGTGTGTCTATAGGGGAAAAAAAGATACATTCTTATCACTTTGGAAAGTGGCTTTCTAGTCTTATCCCCCATTATAGCATAGGTCTTTTAGAGAAGACCTATGTGGCACACAGCCAGGGGTTTACCTACAAGAGCCCCGAGCCTTTGATGCACCAAGTTCTCACTCCCTTGGATCTTGCCTGTTCCATATTTTGGCCTTGGGTACTTCCCAATCCCTCCCTGGCAACTCCAGACCCTAAGATGCCCTTTTGCAGTATTATATGGGCACTATGGCTGCTTATTGACCTGTTTATCTCTCCCACTTTTCTGAGTCTTCCAAAGTCTACCCTTTGTTATACCTGCTGCAGGGTGTGGCCCTTGGGTCCTCACTTAATGTATATTGTCTAATGGACAAATAATGAGTAACTTCCTGGCTGTGACCCTATCTCTTAAACCCTTGGATTGACCTCCTCTCCATGGCCCATCTGCTGGCCAGCCAGCTGGGCTCTCCCCCTAATGGTGGGGACAGTGGCTTCTGATGGCCTCCCACTTAGAGTAAAAGTCACTAGAAACTTCAGGCTCCATATCTTCTGTTTGCTTGCTTGCTTGTTGTATTTCCTAAAGGAAAAGTGTCTGGCAGTAACTGGGTTATACTTACCACCTCGCCTCCATAATGTACAATAACAATGAATGGTTCTTTTGAATACTATTCTGCCCTATTACAAGCATTCTACATACATCTGTCTATAAGGCAAGGGCTGGCATGAGACTTTATGTGACCCATCCAAGGTTGCCCAGCTGGTCAGTGATGGACCCAGATCACACACCCAGGCTGGGCCCCTTATGTAACCATTGTATTATGCTGCTTCCTGCTGAACTCAGAGCATCTTCAGGTTGGGGTGTAGGGGGTGGGGGTTAATGGCATCACGAGAAGGAGAGTAAGGCATGGCATGATGTTAGGAAAAGATGAGTTCTTTTTTTAAAGGTCACAAAAACTGCAAAAAGAGGGGCAATACTCACAAAAATAGCAGCTATGGTGTTTATAAAGACAGGCCCTATCTAACTCCCAAAGATTTACATAATTTAGGGCTAAGGAAATTGTCATATTTTAAAGGTATGTAAGCAGAGACCCACAGAAGACTGCAGGGGTCCAAGTTACAAAGGAGAGTTCCAGAGGCATCTGCTTATGAAGACAGATAGGGACATAGTCAAGCCTATTCTACAATGGTATAAAGAATGTGCAAGACAATATTTTAATAAGCGAAACAACCCAGGTCATTAAACCATCTGCTGCCTTAAGACAGACACAGTAGCACACGGCCACCAGTGTGAGGCTCCTCAGTTGTAGCTAGCTGTCCTCCAGGGGGAGCCAGAGTCAGTCCTTGTCTCTAGATAGAGCTTCCGTCACACAAACTTAAAAACACAAGAAACACAAAACTCTACCTCAACTTGAAAGGGGCAGATATCTAATAGGAAGCCATGGATTTGGAGAGAGGGCAAAACCAGCTGGGGAAATGTCTGAATTTTAGACACGGCTCAGCAGCTTTTGAGCATCCTTTCTGTAATGGGTTGGGTCACATCCATATTGTGTTCTTATTTGGATACATCATCTTAAGAGTGATAGTGACAAATTTGAACAAGGATGGAAGTTGGCAAATATCAAGAATGCTAGGAGGACCCCAGGCTCCTCTGCCCAGAATAGGCAGATCACTGGGCTGAGATCCCACTACTAAAACAGTTTCTCCAACAGTGAAATGAAAAGCATCCCCCCCCACCCTGCCCCCGCAGAGGCAGATGAGACAGATCAGTGAAGGGTCTCCACGCTACAGGTACAGGCCACCAGGATGCGGCAGGGGCCCACTCCTCCATGCAGCACTTGGAGGGAGCACAGCAGTTCTCTGGATGTGGGTAAATCGAGCCATACCCCATGAGATTAGGCTCTTTGGGGCCTCAGAGCTCCTTACAGCAAGCAGGAGCCTTAGCTGTCTCCAGGTCCTGGTCCAACACCTTTGTTTCAGAGATGAAAACTCAGAGGTCCCAGGTCCCTCGGCTACAAGAAATAGAATTGGGACTCAAATCCAATCACCCAGACCTACATCTACCACTCTTTCCATTTGGCCTGAAGCATCCACCAGCAGGGGGCGCACCTATGTGTCAAACACATGTCTTTTTGCTGACCCAGAAACAGTACTGGCATGGGCAGCCTGAAAACAGCGGCTCACCCATCTGCCAGGAAATTATCACTAGCTGTTCCTCCTTCCACACACACCAGGCATGACCCAATGGCATAGAGGGAGCTTGAGAGACTGTGAGCCCACACGTTCTCCTCCAAGTGTCTCTTTCTAGCCATTAACAGAGGTGCTATATCTCTCCCTAGGACCACAATGTGCAGAAATTGCTGTGGAAATCTCCTTTGCCCATGGCCACAGCGTATATATCTTCTAGGCCAAAAGTAGAGTCACAGAGCCATTAAATAGGAAGGGCCATCAGAAGTCATTAAGTGCCCTGTGACCTTGTGTATGACACCCAGTAAATAATTCTAACACATGAGAGATCATTAAAATACGAAAGGGGTGACCCCCACCCCATGCCATATACCACCTTCTATTTAATTCCAGGTCAGAGCACCAGGGTCTGAACACAGGGCCTTTCCAAGCCAGCTTAAAGGACCGTGACAGTATCTGTCTCACAGAGTGAACACAGTATCCTGTGATGGAGGCAGTGGGCTCTCCCCTTACCATTCAGCATGGCAGCCTGGGCCTCCCCACCTAGGGGATGTCTGGGCTCCAGCATCCCACAGCAGCTCCCTCCTGACCCCCACACGGCCCATCCTTCAATGGCAGGGGCTTCATTTCTGGACATTCTTGACCTTGTGCACTGTTCTGCTGTCTGAGGGAAATCCTCGGAAGACACTGAATAGTGAGAGCTAAGAAGACACGGACTTTTTCTGGCTATGGATGAAATTCAAGCCCGAGTACGTCATGTCTGTGAGGCTTGTGGAAAGCTGGCTCTGACCACAGAGGCTGGAGAAGAGTGAGCATCCCTCAGCCAGCACTCAGCAGACACTTATCTGGCATGACCTCTGGGCTTGCACTGCTGGGGCAGAAGCTGCCTGGAGAGCAGAGTCACATGATGACCACCTCTGATCCACCCTGTTTGCTTCAGCATGCTGCATCCGTCACCTCAGTTAGTGCTCAGAACTACGCCTGGGGTGCTCCCATTTCACAGACAAGGCCCATAAAGGTTCAGGGAAATGCCCGAGTCGTGCAGCTAAGAAGAGGCAGAACCAGAACTTGAACTCGGGCCACGCTTCTCCAAGGCCCATCCCTCCCACCACATTTAGCCATGGGGCTTATAGAACCTGGATTAAACACTTTCAAACTCTATTTCAGAATCAAGAGTTGGCCTTAAATATGATAGGTTCAATCCCCAGTGCCTCCCACAGCATGCTAATCTTTTAATTATTACTCACTTATGATCACTCTCTATGGCACTCTCAACCAAAAGCTTTATTAGGTATTAATATTTCAGTTCCACAAATATTTGTTTCAATTCCACAGGCATTTAAAGGTACCAAAGAAGTTAGTTTACTCAATTTTAAATGGAAAGTTGCTTCTTCTTTCAGTAAATCCATTTATTCAATTGCCCATTGATTCAAACACATTTACTGAGTAGATACTCCATGCACACAGCACTGTGTGCATTCTGGGGATACAGCAGGGATAGAACATAGAACTTATGTACTAGCAGAGGAAACAGATGGTAAATAAATAATTTCAGGTAATAAGTGCAATGAAGGAAATAAAACAGGGGATAAGGGGGCAACAAAAGGTGACACTTGAATGGATCCCTGATAACTGAGAAACAACAGCCATATAAAAATCAGGTTGAAGAAAGTTCTAGGCAGAAGGACCAACAAGGGCAAAGTTCCTGAGGTAGTGATGATCTTGGCCAGTGTTAGTGGACTTCAGGAGCCCAGGGAAAGCAGTGAAAGATGAGACAGGCTAATTCACACAAAGCCTCTTAGCCAAGGGAAGAGGACCGGATTTTATTTGAGTTACATGTAGAATATGCCCCCAGAAAGTAGGAATAAAATTGCCTTCAGATTTAAACCATTAAAACCTATACACCAATGATATAACTAGCCTCCTGGTGGTTCCTGGAGTACCTTAAGAATTGTGAAACACCCCAAACTAATCAAGGTGGTCCACTTACTAAGTGGAAAGTGGCAGACCCAGCATTTGAACCCAGATCAACCTGATTCCACATTCTTGAATCTTTCTCCACTCCAGCCTCTCAGGAGCTCCACTTTAAACTTAGACACAGAGCATATATCAAGATAGTAAGGAGGAAAAATTAATCACAACACTTAACAGAAAGCATAGTGTTATGCGGCTCTTCCCTCAGGCACAGTCAGGGTGGGTACATGGCAGCCAACCATGAGAGTGGGGTACCCAAAGCCGGTGAGACAAGAAGCCCAGCATTTCTCTTACTTCAGATCAAATCCAGACGGCAAAATTTTAATCAAATAACCACAAATAGCATCCATCCCTACAGCACCTGTTGGCAATTCACAATATGTGTCTTTGTATGTAGTTCTCACAGCCTCATGAGAAAGATGGGGTAGAAATCTGCATTTTTATTGATGCCAACTGGTCTCATCTTATCACGCCTTTGCCCTCCTGGAAAATTCACCTCTATCCTTCCACATTTGGCCAAAGTATTCGCTCCTCTAAGAGGTCTTCCCTGACCAGCTCCATCTCCTTTTCTTCCAAAGCACATCTCTGTACCACACTCATCACACTATATGCATCTGGTGGCTTATGTTCTGACCCCACTACATGGTGAGCAAATTGAGGGCAGGGATTAGGTTGCTCACTGTCAAACTGCTGGTGCCCATAACAGCACTTAACAGAGACAATGACAGAACGCTTGCCGACGAATCCACATGTCTGGGAAAGGTCTTCTTGCCAGTGCTGATGATGAACGGCAAAGCTGAGACCCACTTTCTGGCCACGGACCCCATTTTCAGCCATTAGGAACAGCCATATAATAGTAGGTCCGGAAAAAGATGATAGATGGAGGGAAGTGACACCGGAGAGGAGGCTGGATAATAGGAACTAAAAGCTCACCAGCAGGGAGGAAAGCATGGGCAAGAGGGGCCAGGACTTGGAGAGAACAGGGCAGAAGTGAGTCAGAGGTGAATTACCTGAGGTTCCTCATGAGGGCAGCTGAGGCACCGAGGATACTGCCTGCTGGGAGGTCAAGGCTGAGCAGGGAACATGGGGAGCCTGGGGAAGCTTTGCATATTCAGCTGGGCTTGTCAGTGGGATCCCAGGTCACCAAGAGGACCTGTGGTTTGATGCTCCATTTAGACGTATGCTTAGTGCCAGGTAACTACAACCAGGAAAGTATTGGTTACCTCTAAGGTAGGCAAAGGAAATGACAGCTACCAGCAGCTCCAGAAAGGCCTGTTAAAAATCATGATTTTAAATCATTTAAAAAGCATCAACATGGCTTCTGCAGCATTAGTGGGATTCTTCTTCCTGCAATTTCTGGAGATGCACGACTACCTTCCTTTCCAAATATCCAAATGCTGACTTGACCAAGTGGGGAATTGTCCTCTTTGGAGAAAAGGGGAAGGAAGGGCAGGTACTATGGAAGAACATGGCCTTTGGAAGGAGACAGACCTGGGTTCCAGTCCTGACTCTGCCCTCTTGAACTGAGTGACTGTGGGCTAGTTCAGTTGTCCAAGAAAGGACACCACAGCAAAGTTACAGACACATGAAGACCAGGAGAAGAGATCTGTGATGTCTCAATGCCACAGAAGGTCAACTTCTAGAATATACAAGGAACTCATGAGACCCAATCAGGAAAGGGCAGGAAACTCAACAGAAAAATGGGAAAGCATTTGAAACCAAAGGGGAAACTCATGAAGGGGAAATCCCAATGGATAACAGTGTTATTAAGAGACCTCCAAGTTTACTAGCAACTAGAAAAATGTTAAAATAAGCACAGTGAGATACTACTAAACCCCAATGTTGTAAATATTGAAAATACCTGCGTTGGAGAGTATATAGGGAGACAGGACTCTTCATGCCCTGTTGTGGGAGTGCAAATGCGTGCAGCATTCTGGAAAACAACCTGGCAGTATTTGGTTCAAAAAGCTGTTTATCTTCCTTGTGGCCCAGAAAGTTCACCTGAAGCTATAATCCCAGAGAAATGTTCACTGGGATCTGTAAAGGGTCATTTATAAAGAAATTTGTAAGTATTGTTTCTTGTGGCCAGAAATTAAAGGCAACCTAAGTACCTGAGACTAGGGGAAAGGATAAGAAGTTTTGGCCAGACTTGGTACACCACTGAATACCATATGCATTCCATTCAAAGCCATGAACTCAATGTACCACAGCACAGAGATACCCTGACATGTAATCCCAAATGAAAATGAACTCAGTCAGTGTGGTATGTAACATGCTTATTACCTTTCACAGGAGGAAACAGGTGTTCACATCTAGTGCACTAGCCAATGCACCATTGGGAGTTAATAAATATTAGTTCTTTTCCTTGTACATTCCCAGCTCCACCCCTCCTTCTCCACCCTCCCTGACAATCCCTCTGCTTCCTCACAGGTAGAGTCCAGAGCAGCAAGAGAGCTTCCAGGTATCCAGGGTAGTTTAAATATTCCTGTCTAAAGGTGAGAGAGAGGCATTAAGTGATTCTGGGGCAAGCTTAAGTCCAAAGAAAGTTTAAAAAATCAGTATCAATGAAACCTTGTCTTGAAACGCCAGTATCTCATAAAGGAGGGAGTGTGGAGTTGATGGGCCAGGTGCTATTATTAGCTCCATTTTACAGACAGGGAACAGAGCACAGAGAGAATTTAAGTAACTTGTCCTAAGGCACTCACTAATAAATTGTAGCACTCATCTTAAAGCTCCAGAAGTTTTAACCCAGAGCTCACACTCCTTTTTTATTGTACATTTTATTGTGTGTTTGTATACAAGTTTGTGAATCTTTTCAAACATACAGAAATGCACAAATAAAAAGAATACATTGTGTCTCTCAGCTCCATCTAGTCCTTTGCCATTTAACCACAAAGCAGTATCATTCTCAACAATGTTTATTTGTTCCTTCTGTCTTGTTTTTTCTTAGTCTGTCTTGCTAAAGGATTCTTTATCTTTTGTTTTCTGATTTAGTTGATCTTTTCTATTGGTTCTTTATTTTCTATTTTATTCAGTCTTTAACATTTCCTTTCTTTGAATTTACTCTTTTGTTCTTTTTTTTACTTTTTCACTTGGATTCTTCATTCCAAATATAAATATTTATAGCTCTACATTTTCTTTTCAGAGTTGTTCTGGCCATTTCCCAGTAGTTTTGAAATGTAGCATTTCATTATCAGTCAACTCAAATATATATATCGTCCATTAATATTTCTTCTTTGATTCATTATTTAAGGATTTTTACATTTCTAACTTAAGAGGGTATTTGTTATCTTTCAGTTACTGATTTCTGATTTAATTATTTTGTGGTCAAGAAATATTTATGATACTGTGTTTTTTCCTGTGGTTAGAGATGTATATGATATTGCTTATTTTTATTACTTGATATTTGCTACATTATTAATTTTTACAAATTTTCATGTGTGCATGAAAAGAACATGTACTCTTCAATTATTAAAGTCAGGGTTTTGTATAAATGCTTTAGATAAGGGGCTAATAAGGGCCCTATAAAGAACCAGACAGTAAATATTTTCATCTTTGCAGATATAGCCTGACACAGCTGTTCAATGCTGCCTTTATAGCACAAAAGCAGCCACAGTCATACTAAACAAATGAATATGTCTATGTTCCAATAAAACTTTATTTACAGAAACCAGAAGTGGACTGAATTGGCCCATGGGCCATAATTTGCCCATTTCTGCTTTAGATCAAGCTTGTCAATTATGTTGTTTAAATATTCTAAATCTCTAATAATTTTTTGGCTCTTTATCAGTTATAGAAAGAGTTATGTTTAAATCTCCCTTGTGATAATGGATTTGTCCATCTCTTCTTGTCATTCTGCCAATTTTTGCTTTATGTATTTTGAAGTCATGTTATTAGGTACAAACAAGTTCAGAATTGTTATAGGTTCATGAACACATTTTTAAACTTCTAACAACATTCTTTGTTAACAGGCTGTTCACTGATGATAAAGTAGTTATGTCAGCTTTCTTTGATTAGTATTTGTCTGGTAAATAGTCATCTATTACAATGAAATATTTTAAATATTTATTTTGTATTTACTTATCCCCTCACTTTTCTACTCTTTTTTATATAACAGACAGTCCTGTGGTCACAGCATGAAATATCAACCTTAAAATGTCTGGTCCTGGATATTAAACTATTAAAGTATTAGCTTCAAAAAGGAAGATATTTATAAGTATTTTGTCCACTACTAAATCCTCAGTGTGGAGCAGTGCCTGACACAGAGTAGGTACTCCATACATACATCTTTACTGAGTGAATGGACACTCCAATCTTCAATTCAAAATAAGACATCTGTTTCTAAATCAACACAGTGCAGGTGGTTTCTCCTCTCCCTAGCTGGGGCCTGTGTCAGGTGGGAACTGGGGGTCAGGGAAGGGAGTCTAATGAGCTTCTTTTTCCTTTCACTCTTTTATCCCCAGTTTATTGAGCAGGGCTTTGGCCCCTCTGAGAGGAGAAGCAGGAGTAGTAAAGCTTTTACCTGGTTGATCCCATGGGCTTTGCTCTTTTAAGTTACAACTGACTCTAGCTTCAGAGATTTCCCCAGGTGCAAGTTCCCTGGGGTAGAGGCTGCATCCCATCCCTCTGTCTGTCCCTTCCCTTAGCACTCAGTCCTCCAGAGATCCATATCACAGGGTCTCACCCTGTTTTCTTGGACAGGTCTTAAATATTAGGCTCCCATATGATTCCCTCTGGTCAATATCTTGTCCACAGACACTAGTCATGCATCCTTCGCCCTGCTGTAGTGGGAATGTGGGGCAATCTCCCAAATGCAATCCTCTTCTCTCTCTTCCCTGCCAAAGGTCACTTAAGTGTCTCAGTCCTATGTCAAACATCAGAGCTGATGTCTCCCAACTACAGGAGACAAAACCAGGATCCTGAGTAATCCAGTTAAAGAGATTCTCCCATCTCATCCCAACACCATACATACTCAGGTTAAGCTGAGGCACCCACATCTCTCCATCCTTAGGGTACTAGACTTCAGTGACTCCAAAAGTTATTGTCACAAGATTATCTCTTCAGAATCTTCACCTGGGTACCTATTTACATTCTGGATCTTTCTGATAGGACTCAGAGTCATGCAACTAGGAGTCAAATATTTCCTTTGGAAATTCTGCATTTTAATCTAGCATTTCATTTTGAAAGTAGCATGTAATTACATCTTGGGGACTCTATCAAAGTTTCCATTTAACATCATTTTAGTTGTACATTCTAATTCTTCTCTTTATTGTTTAACCTTAAAAATTTTTTAATTCACAAAAAGTCCAAAGTTAGCTCTACTCTTCTGTTGAATATTACAGAGCTTTAAAATGTTTAAATGCCCCCCAAAACTTTTCACCTTAAAATTAACATTGTTCAATATTGTAGTTCTAGCTAGCTTAAGCCTTCAAATTTGTGGTTATTGTTGTTTTAAAAAATTAAATGTTTATTTATATTTATTCACACATTTATTAGTTAATTTACCCAATGTTATTCTCTTTTCATACCTTCTGGGTACAACTTCCTTCTTCCTGAAGTTTATTCTGTAATATGTTGTATTCTATTCTTATTCTTGAATGATAAGTTAGCAAGGTATAATATTCTATATTAGTTGTTTCCTCTCAGAAATGGAAGTATAATTCCATGGTGTGGTGGGGATGGGATTTCCATTGTCATTGTGGTATCTGGAAATCTAATCATTTTTCTTTTGTAGATGATTTGTTCCCCTCTGGTTATTTTTCTCTCTCTCTTTGTCTCTGGTTTTCTGCAGTTATACCACAATATGCATAATATAGTTTAGTTTCATTTATCCTGCTTGGAGATCATTGTTTTTCCTTTATCTATAGATTAATGTCTTCAATTACTAGAAGTTCTCAGCATTACTTATTTGTTTCTTCCTTCTTCTCCATTCTTAAAAATACCTCCTTTCAGAACTCCTCTTAGACATAATCTGGACTCCTTTCATATTTTTGATACTTTAATCTCTCTATACTGCATTTTTTATTATTGGTAATTCCCTCAGTTCTACCTTCTAGTTTACTAATAACCCATCTACTGATTTTTAAAACCAATAACTATACTCAGATGCAATAGCACTGACTTAATTTCTGGAATAGCTGAGTAAGTTCCTAGTGGACTGACCCTCCTTCAGATAACAACTATATATTCAAAACAACAACAAACAATGTCTGAAAGGCACGGGAGAGTGAAAACCCCAAACAGGTAGAGTCTGGAGAGGAACTGACACTTGCATGGAGTAAGTTTCCCATTTGTGCAGCTTTTAGACTAATGGCAGGCCATACCACCCATGGGGTGGCTAAGACTCCAGTAATGGAAATAACAGGGGTGAAGGAGGAATCCCAGAAAATAGTGATCCAGAAATGTAGTCCCCATTTTTATGTAAAATTCCACCCAAATCTCTCTGGACTCATGAACCATGCATGCACAGATCAGACTCTGAGACTCCTTGGTAAGGATAAAGAAATTGATTGATTTTTAAACTGCTACCCAAGAAACTGAGTTTTCAGCTTGGATCCAACCAAGTTAATTATTAAAACAAACAAAATCAATATACTTTTTGGTAGGATATAAAAGGATCCAGAGTCTCTACCACAAAACATTAGCAACGTCCAGGATTCCTGACATACTTGTCCCAAATTACTTGATATATGAAAAGAGAAAAATGTAATCCATTTTCAAGAATAAAGATAATCGTCAGAGACCAACACCAGGATAATCTAGATATTGGACTTAGCACGCAAGAATTCTAAAGCAGCTGTCATAACTACACTCAATGATATAAAACAAAATATTAATTCACAATGAATGCAAAGATAGGAAATATCATGAAAAAAACCTGAAACATTAAAGGAGGACCAAATGGAAATTCTAGAACTGTAAAACACAGTATCTACACTAAAAATTTACTGGATACTTTTGATAGCATAATGGAGATGAGAGGAGAAAGACAGTGAACCCAAAGATAAATAAATAGAAATTATCTAACCTCAAGAACAGAGAGAAAAAAGATTTTTAAAAATGAACAGAGCCTCAAGGATAAAGAGATTATATAAAAAGATTTACCATACACATTTGGAGTCCAGGAAAGATAGAAGAGAGAGAATGGGGGTAGAAAATATATTTGAAGAAACAGTGGCTGAAAATTACCCAAATTTTGTAAAATACATAAATTACAGATTCAAGAATCTCGGTGAGCTTCTGACAGGTAAAATATGAAGAAAACTGTCTTGAGGCACCTTACATAACAACTGCTGAAAACCAAAGAAAAAGGAGAAAATCTTGAAAGTAGCCAGAGAAAAATGACACATTGCATACAAGGAATCCAATTTCAAGCAACTGTTCATTAGGAAAAAAAATGGAATGGTAGCCAGAGGACAATGGACTAACATCCTTAAAGAGCTGAAAGAAAAAAAAAATTAAACCCAGAACTCTGTATTGAGTGAAAATATTCTTCAAGAATGAAGATGACCCAAAAACATAAGGAAAAGAAGCCAGACATGAGAGCACATATTGTATGGGCCCATTTAAATGAAATGCCCAAAAAAGGCAAATTCATAGAGGCAGAGAAGTAGCTCAGTGGTTGGCTGGGGCTGAGGGAAGGAAAAGACAAGAGTGATGTTTTGGGTAAGAGGGATGAAATGTCCCCTGACCTGAACACTTGGCTGGCTTTCCCTGAATCCCTCCCCACAAGGTGTTCCCAGAGCACACTGTCCATTTCCCATGAAAACACTCAGTGGTCATTGTAATGAAGTGTTTAATATCAGACTTCCCCAGTAATTGTGAACTTCATGAGGACAGGCTGTATTTCTAAACTGTTTTTCTTGTTATCCCCAGTGCCCAGCACAGTGCTGAATACAAAGTTGGAACTCAATAAATACTGTTGAACGCAATTGAATTTTTCATTTCTCGTTGATGAACCCTCTCTGCTGATTTCCTTAACTGCGGATATGTTTTCCTGTAACATGTGTTCTAACACTTTTTCTCTTCCATTTGTTCCACTGTCTATATGAAAATTACCAACTATAGTACTTTGTCCCTCCCTTCCCTATTCTCTATAAGTATTAATACTGTTCACATTTCAGTCCTTTCCTCTGTTTCCCATGTTATTTTTCCAAGCCTCCACCCCATGTCACTAATCTTCTGTAGTCATGTTCCTACTCCTTGCTATTTTCAATGCATTTAAGTTCTGCTTGATATTATCATCAATTTCTTGCCTTAATTATGCCAGTTCTTTTTTCATCTCACTGTTTATTATCTCACCTTTGTTCTCTTGTCTTATAAAGTCCATTTTCTCATGATTTCCTGGAGACCACAAAAGCACTTGGCTAAGAAAATCATGTTCTATCTACTGGAAGAAAAGTTTTTCCAAAATGAGCTCGTTCTTTGCCTTTCTTTTTGTTCCTTTCCCTCTTGGTGAAGGCCAAGGAGAAGAAGCAGAAGTTTTGCCTAGGCTGCATTCTCCTGGCTTCTAATCTCTGGCTCAGATCAATTCTATCTGGGCCTGCTATTTCCGAAATAATATAAGCACATTCTTCTTAGACTCTACTTCCCTATTTCCTGGGCACTGTCTGAATCCTCTCCTTGGAACAGGAACAAGGGGGACAGGTGTCCAGGATTTGCTGAGTCATGGACTGAGATGGGCAGGAGGAGGGGGCGGTCCTCGGATGGTCTGTCTACATCCTCATCTCCCGGCATTCACTCACTTCACTGTTGTTCATAGCTCTGCACCAGGACGTTCCCGTGGCTCGGGTGTACATCCAGCCTCTGCAGAGAGCTTCAGGGCACACACTGGCCATGCTGATGGGAAAGTCCTCCTTTGTTTTCCATCGTTGCCTAACAAGTCTTTCCAAAATGCAGCGCCTTCAAACCACCACCATTTTATTGCTCCCAGTGGTGTGGGTCGGGAGGTGTGTAGGGCCTGGTGGAGACAGCCTGCCTCTGCTCCGTGTGGCTGACTGGGGCTCCTCGTCCAGGGTGAAGGGTACGAGATTGCCTCCCGCACAGACTGTTGGCTGGGCACTGAGGTTCTCCTCCTTGTGGCCTCTCCCTTCATGTGGTCTTCTGTCCTCCAGGCCTTCTCTCTCTAGCAAGACAGCCTGGGTTTCTTCACACTGAGAGAACAGAAGTGGAGGCTGCCAGGCCTCAAAGGTCTAGGCTGGGCACCGGCCCAGCATCACTTCCTCCGCATCCTACCGGGCACAGCAAGCCACTGGCCAGAGGCCAGCCCCAGCTCCTAGGGCAGGAGGGGCGGAGGGGCCTGGAGGGATGGGAGGAATTTCTGACAGCCATCCAGCCCTGCCACTATCCTTTTTTGTGCTAATTGCTTAGAGATTACTTCCCATCCTTTTTATGGAGACAAAGAAAGAATAATGGCATGGTTACAGGTTCCTGTGGTCTAGGCCTGAGGATGTTAGTATTTACCAGGGGTGAGGGGAGGAGCACTTTTCCCAGTCGAGGATACCACTGAAGTCCCCAGATTGGGGGGCATCGGTGTGGATCTCGAAATCTCCTACTTGTCTTCACACAAAACCACTTTATCCAGAAAAGGGAGCTCTGCCAACTCAAGGCATCTTCCCGCCACGTGGCCTACATTGTGCTGAATCTGTTCACATTGTCAGTGTGGCTGAGATCTAGCCCCACCTGAAGCACTTTTGTTCTATTCTTTGCTATTTTTACTTCCTTTTGATGATTTTGTCCAGTTCTACTTTCTGTAGTGCTAAGGACTGAACTATATCCCCCAAAATTCTATACTGAAGCCCTAACCCCCAAAGGGACTGTTATCTGTAGATAGGGCCTTTAGGAGGAAATTAAGGCTACCCGAAGTCATAAGTGTGGGGCGCTAATCTGACAGGACTGGTAGTTCCCTCTCCCCCTCACCCACGTGAGGAAACCAGGAAGAGAGCTCTCGTAGAACGTGACGGTGCCGGCTCTCTGATCTGGGACCTCCAGCCTCCAGACATGTGAGAAAATAAACGCATGCTGGTCTGTGGTGGTTGGTCATGGCAGCCCAAGCTAATGCATCAGAGGCTGTGCCAACTACTTTAATCGATCCTGTGAGAACTCAAAGATGCAGCCATCACAGTCCCCGTCCCACAGAGGAAGAAAATGAGACCCAGTCACTTAGAGTAACTTGGTTGAAGTCACACAGTGGAGTGACAGATGGAACTCAGGTCACCTGGCTCCGGGGCCCGGGTTCTGCCCTTGGAGGCCTCCTGCACATCTCCTTGTCACCAGCAGTCTGGGGAAGGGGGTGGAGCCCCTGACTACTTCCTGGCTGCTGGCTGGTTGCCCCCGGCTCTGCCCTCTACCTCACTCTACCCTCTCCCTAGGCACAGGCCACCCCAGAGTGGTGACCTCAGGGGGACGGAGAGAAGAGGAATGAATTCCGCCTCCCTGCACATTCCTTCCCAGCCTTTGGGGAGGGCAACAAAGAAACCCCATTAACCCCGAGCGTGTAGGTGGGTGGGGAGACAGCAGCTTTTGTCTTCCCTTCTGGTGTCCCTAGGAGTCACACAGCTCCGTTTCCAGGCCCTGGTCATTTTAAGAGGGCGCTAGGACTCCAGTAAACTCCTGCCAGTGACTCAAAAGCACTGAAACAAAATATTTTTAAATCCATGTATTTCTCTCGGCACATGCAAGTCTGGTTGCTTGCCGTTTCAAAGTAGGCAGCAGAAGCAAGGAAGCTGGTCTGTGCACTCTAGCAACAGATTTAATCTGTAGTAAGAACCACCACTGTGCAGGGCTTCTCGGTATTCAGAACATGTTTACACCAATCCAGCTTTACCTTCATGTCAGGCCATAGTACAGTGAGTATTTGAGCATCTCATCAGTGAGGGAAGACACACAGAATGTGAGAAACTAACCCAAGGAAACACCAAGAATACACCCAGAGCTTCCTGTTCTGCACGCCACAGTCACAGGCTCCATGACAGCCAGGCTGATCACCACCCGGTCCCCAGCTGCTTCCAATAAGAAGGCTCATCACCTACTTTTCGCTGACTCTTCTTTTGCTTTACCAAAACTACTACCCACCACTTTGTAATTAATAACAACCTGGTACAGTAGGAGAGATAACACCATCTTTTTAGTTGAGGACAGTATCTCATAATGTTATCAGCGGCCTACACCCTCCCTAGTCCTGGCATTTTCCTTGTGATCCATACAACCCACCTCCCTATCAACAACTTCAACACCTCCAAGCCCCAGGAAAACACCCTCTGATACCTAAGCAACTAGGTATCTAGTTGTGTCTGGTCTGTTGCTTGTGACAAGCTAGTCCTTTTCATGAACATGAGGAACATTAACTCACACAAATAAGAATCAGAGTGAACATTTATTGATGATCACCAGATTCCTGGCCCTGTTCTAAATGCTCTTTACATGTGATAACTCACTTAATCATCATTACTTTTTCCCTGACCTCCAGAGACCCTTGGTCTCATAAACAGGGTCACCTCCCTGTAGCCCTGAAAAGGTGATGGGCCATCATGTGAACGAAATACCCAAAGTTGTGCAGCGCGTGACCTGTACAACTGAACACGGCTGTCTTGCTGGGCTATGCCACTGTCACCCCCTTGTTTTGGGACAGGGCTCATGTGAGGCCTTTTCTTCACAGTGAAGTGGGCCCTTTTCTTGTCCAGAATCTGTGAGCTACCTGCATAGTTTATCACTCATAATCAACGTTTTGTAAAAAGGCTTATTTCTCATTCCCACAGTTGATTCCCCAGGTCACTGTCACAGAGACAAGGAGCTATCCTGCCACTGGGAGAGGCTGAGTGAGGATTTTAGGGACTTGAGGAAATGGGAGATTCTAGACAGAATGCATGGTGTTGGATTGGTAGCAGCATTCATTCAGGGTCTGAAGTATGTGTGCATGGGTGTGAGGTACCCTAGACTGTTCAGGAGCATGTAATTACAATGTGGTTTGTTTCATGAAACAATCAGGCTGAGCAATAGACAAGATAAAGCAAGAAGGGCACCAAGCACATGGCCAGGGAAGGACACCAAGGCCATTCAGCACAAAGAGAACTCTGTTAAGTCCTTTCTACTATCTCCATCTTACGGAGGAGGAAATGTAACCTCAGAAATTGATCATCCTTCAAAACCCAGTTTAGGGGTATAAACTGAAATATATAGCCTTTGTGTTTGGCAGTAAATATCAGGAGACTTATATGCCCTTTGACCCAGTAACATACTCCTAGGAATTTATTCCAGTGAAATAATCACAGATGGGCCTAATAAATGTGTAGAGGGTTGTTCAGTGCAACATGAATAATTGAGATTAGTTACTATTAAGAACAGCAAAAAATAAGGACCATCCTAAATGATCCCGGGGGAAATGGCTAAGTAAATTATGGTAATAATCATGTTTCAATATAACTGTATATGACATGGGAAGATATTCATGATAGGCTAAGAGAAAAATTAAATAATCCAGAATTATATACATGGCAAAAGTCATTTCTAAGTGTATGTGTCTTTACACACAGAAGGACTGCAAGGAAATACACCAAAACATTAACAGTAGTTTTCATGAGTTGGAAAATGGGTGATTTCTTTCTTCTGTATTCTTGTGTATCTTTTTCAAGTCTTTTATAACAAACATATAATAGTGAGGGAGAATTGTCACTGACTTCAAAACCTGCTCAGGCAATAGTAGACTAGGCTAATAATAACAGGGCACCTCCATGTGTTGGCACCATGCAGGCCACGTGAATTCATTCATTCCTTCAGCGGAGAACTTACGACCTCTGTTTCACAGGTACCAAGAAGTACATGTCTCCCCAAGCCACACAGAACCCACATTGATCTGTTTGACCCCAAAGTCCCAGCTCTTTCCTCTACCTGAAGCCCTTTCTTACCTCTACTGCATCTGAGCCGGAGAAATGGCCAACGAAAGAAGGGGGCACCAGGCTGCCCCAAAGCCTGGCGCATGGCTGAGAACAAAGATCAGGAAATTCTTCATGAAAAATGGAAGGATGTGATAGGTGGAGAGGGCCTTTCTTGTCGCACCACAAACCCACATTGCTTTCACCTTTTTCACTAGTCGTCAAGAGTGCTCTACTGCGTGCCTCACCAGCAACCCTGAATCCCGGAGGCCACCTGATTTTCTTTTCTGAATCAGTTGCCATTCCTCACCCTGTTGTCTGACTTTATGACACCTCTTCCCTGCTGCTTTTTGCCAGCTTTACCCACTTACCATCACCTACAAACCATGCCCCTCCTGTGCCTAGCTCTAGATGAGCTGATTTTACATTAAGGATACCACAGAGATTCCAGGTAAGACACCCGAGGTGCTGCAGGCAGGAAGCAGGCTGGCGATGGTGAGGAATGAGTCAGGCCAGACCTGCTCTATCCACCCCACCCAACCAGAGCAACTCTCTCCACCTTTGGGTGGATATTGGGCTTTGTTTGAAGAAGAGACTGAAAGTAAGTGGAGACCACAGATCTAGATCATTAATAATCACAGTAAACACTCCACTAACTCAGCTCTTCCTGTAGAACCAAATCTCAGGGCAGAACATGCAGAAGGTTCTTTCCAAGGCTGCACTTACATCTCATTGATTCTGTTTCACTGGGCAATTTCAGAAGGGCCTGATTCTTCTAAAGGTTTACTGAGGAAAGGGGGTAGGGGGTTAGGTAGAGGGAGGGAAGTACTAGATGGGGGAAGGACAGGAGAGAGAGAGGAGAGGAAAAGGGGGAGCGGACAGGCAGGAAATCCAGGCCTTAGGACTCCTAGGACAGTTCTTTGACTTCTTCAAACATTCACACCAAAGTACACCTCTGACAAGCTTCTGTTATTCTATTTGTAGCTTCCCAGTGAGCCGTGACTCCAGCCTCCCTGCCTTTGTGAGTGCTACTTCCTTACCCAGAAAACATCTCCTTGCACTTGTCCAACCAAACTCCCCAAACCTCACCTGATGCCCTCTGGGAACTGCCGTCAGTGCAGAGGCTCCTGAGACGATGCGGGGATCTCTGTGGACCCCAGTGGAAGTTGCCAGAGTCCCGAATTAGATGGAGGCCCCTCTGCTTGTCCTTTTCACATCAGGCTGAATTCTCCTCAAGGACGAGTCCCCCTTTCATCCCAGTCCCGGCTCTGGGCCTCACACCAGCCACAAGTCTCTCTCAAGGAGCCAGGCAGCTCTGAGTCCGAGTCTGGGCTCAGCCATTCAATAGCTGCAGAACCTTGAAAAGTCACCTAACCCCCCAGAGCCTCTGCTCCATCCCCTGTAGATGGGTATAATGCCGCCCCTCAGATTGGCGGAGGAGGCTGACTGTCCTCTCTCCTTATGGTTATTTGCCTCCACAGCACTCATTACCATCTGACAATTAGATATGCACTTGTTTATTGTCCACAAGACACGTAAGCTCCCTGAAGGCAGGGATGTCATAGAACAGGACTGGCACCTATAGACTCCATAAATATGGTGTGTGAATGAACTGACTGAATAAACACACAGATGGCCCTTCAAGCAGTGAGCTGGGGGCTCCCCCCAGCCCAGGCAGACTGCCATCAGAAGACTGAGGAGGGAATCAGCGGAGCAATTAGAAGTGGCCCATGTGAAACCAGAACCCTGACACCCTGGCGGCAGGAACATGAGTGGGTGTGGCCACCATGGAAGACAGCACAGAGGGTCCTCATGAAATTAAACATAGAACTGCCATATGATCCAGTAATGGCACTTTTGAGTATACCTCCAAAAGAATTGAAACCAGGACCTCAAAGAGATACTAGCACTCCATGTTCATGGCAGCATCATTCACAAGAGCTGAGGTGTGGAAACAGTCTAAGTGTCCATTGACAGATGAGTGGATAAACAAAATGTAGTATATACATAAATGGAATATTATTCAGCCTTAAAAAAAAGGAAATCCTGCCATAAGTGACAGCATGGAGGAACCTTGAGGACACTATGCTAAGGGAAATAAGCCACTCTCAGAAGGGCAAATACTGCATGATTACTCTTAGATGAGGTATCTAAACTAGTCAAATTCATAGACTCACAGAGTGGATTGGTGTTTTCCAGGGGCTGGAGTGAGGGAGGAATGGGGAATTGCTGCCCAATGGACATAAGGTTTTACTTAAGCAAGATAAAGAAGCTCTGGAGATCTGTGTACAACATTGTACCTAGAGACAATAGTACCGCACTGTACACTGAAAACATCGTTAAAAAGGTACATCTCATGGGAAGTGTTCTTACCAAAATAAAATAAAACGTGACCCACACAAATAGCATTCTCCAGACTCACAACTTCTCCAGCCGCCATCACCTGGCCAATTCCTGTGTCTTGCAAACACTAGCAGCCTATTTGGCGGTTGTGTTGAAGGTCAGGGGAAGGTGGGCAGCCCCATCCAGACAGCAGTTCAGAAGAGTGGGTCTTTCCCAGCAGGTGATTTGAACCACCTGGGAAGGCCAACCATTTAGCTGGACTGCTCAAACCTGGGAGAACAAGGGCCCAGGACCATAAAGGTAGTGAGAATTTATGGGAAGGGGACAGGTGAATGTGGAGGGGACAATCCCTACCAAAAATACATGCCGTCCATACAATGCTCTCTTTGCGATAACAAGTTCCCTTTTCATAAAGTTCATTTCACATCACAAAATTTGTCTACACCCAGACCTCATACCCAGCTGCACATTATAGGGAGTGATGATTTCAATTCTTTCAAGAGCACTCCAGACTCTAGAAAAGGCAGCTGGTATGTTCTGAAGCTCAGAGAGCCCTCCGGAGGTCATGACACTGAGTGGCCATTGGCAGTGCCCCCGCTGGGCTTCATGACTCCCAGTGTCCCTGACTGCTGCACCATCAAGCCTGCCCTCTACAGGTGCATACAGTGGTCTTTGAAAAGAATTGCCTTCATCAGAGCCAATCCCTAATCACACCAGGGATTTACTCTCCTTATTTAGAAGAGATCCTAACTCACTTTGAAAAATTCCAAATGGCAGTACTGATTTGATTCGAGGTCTCTTGCCTTTCAACTATTTCCAAAATGTGAAATTCTTAAAGGGTGAATAATGGTCTTTCCTGGGGGATTTTAGGAATGGATCACAGGTTCTCATGGCATTTCTGAAAGATTCTTTAAAGCAGTGATTCTCTACCTTGGCGGCCAATGGAACCAACAGGGAAGAGTAAAATCAAGATATAGGCCCCAGCTGTCACTCTCAGAGATGCTGGTGTGAGGAGCAGTTCGGTGGGATGTTTTTGCTTCCCAGGTGGTTCTAATGTGCAGCTAAGGTGGAGAACCTCTACTAAACACTGGTGGACTCAGCAGCACCCTATGCATACATATGGGGTACCCACTCTGGTGGTGGTCAGTGCCTATCTGCATGTTAGAGATTTTGTAAATTTGCAAACACTTCCTCTATAGATAGAGAACCTGAAGCTGATCAAGAATACACAGCTTGCCCAAGATCTTAGGGCTCAAAGTACCCACTCAGGCTCCTTCAGTCCTATTTGTTGAACACCCGTGCCCTGGTCAATCCCCTAACTCCCCATCCAGAATCTCTTCACTAGGCCAGAGTTTGCATTTAGTTCTTCAATATAGTTTGTGGATACGTTTTATTTGGCATGCACAGTCTTTTATTAAAGTCTGAATTAGTTATCTAAGAATCAGATTCTATATTAAAACTCGGGATTTCTGGCCAACACTGCAACATTCCCACAAGGCGGAGCTCACCTGGAGCTGGCTCAGTGGCACCCTCCCTTGGACCCCTAGGCTCTCTAGGGACCACCCCCTCCCTGACCGTCAAGACCTGCTGACTTGACCTCTCAGGCCATGTCACACCCACTTCTGTGATCCCTGAATCACACCGTAAATAGAGGTGAAGACTCACAAAACAGAAACAACATCCATTTAAATATTATCATGCCTACTGGAAAAATCATTCTTGGCTTTTACCTAAAGAAACTGAAATCAGACCTGATACATAATTATAGAATTTCAGATGATAATGATAGAAAGAAAATATCACACTAACACGGTTTTATCATCCACAAATGCTTTCATGTACTTGAACTTACTTGAGTTACAAAATTCAGGGGCCTTCCTCTTCTGTTTCCACTCTAACCTTGCTGTTTGTCCCAGGTCCTGAAAATGGCCTGGATATAAGTCAAAACAGAAACCTCTGAGCATAGAAAGCCATTGTTTCTATTGCTTTTCAGAATGATCCTCAGAAGTACAGAATTAGGGGAAATTGTGATCCTACCATAATGAAATGATCAAGGGACACTGCAATCTAGCATGTATGAATTGATAGAAACTATGAAATATATTCATACACATTCAACAAAGGCCAGAAGGAAATCTGAGGGGTCCACATAATTTCAGATTGATTAATTAGCCTCTTTTAAAAACATTGCCTTTATATTCTTAATTCTCAAAAAAATGACTCATGAATCCCTAAATTTCTTATAAGTTCCTTATGTATAAACTGGAATAACAACAGTACATGCCTTGCTGAGGTGTTGCGAGGACTGGAAGAGTCAACTCATGAGTAGTGCCCAAAACAGCACCTGGCACAGAGTAGGGGACTCACAAATATTTATCATTAGACAGGTGTACAAAGCAATTTCTCTCTCCCTTCCTTCCTTTCTTTTCCCCGAAGAAGCTAATCAAATGGGTTTGTAAAATCCCCATGACTTCTGTCTATAAAATAAGGGTGAAGTTATTCAGATGTGACGCATTCTAGGTAAAGCTCTTCCTGACCCCACAGATTTGAACACTGAAGTGACTACAGTGTCTATGACAGAAGTATTTGTGCGCAACTCACTGGCTACATGGAGATACTTGCTTAATTATCTCTGTGGACTTTTCTCTCCCCTCCAAGGCCTATAAACTCCTCGCTGTTCAGAGGATGTTTTGGGCAATATGCCTAATTCATTTCTGCCCTTTCAAAGCCCAGTGGTTAGCTGGAAGTCGGCAAAAGCCAACAATTATGTGATAAATAAGTGAATTTTCAGACAATGCAAAAATACACCAATATAGAGACGTCTTATCTGGAGGTCCTTATTCCCTTCGGTGGGATAGTCCTGCTAGCACAAACTCCTTGGTGCCCTCGTGACAGGCTGTGGCCCTGGTGACAGGCTGTGGTAGACAAATGCAGGGCTGTGGCTCAGATCCCCCTTCAGGATGAGGCCCTCCTTCTCTCAGCTACCAGGAATGTTGCTCACAGCTAAATCTTTCTCCAGGGAAGAGCCAAACTGTTTCACCAAAGTAAGCCACAGACCCACCTAAGGACAGCCTGGATCCAATGACTGATCAGATGCACATGGACAAAGGAATAACCTCTTTGTCTCTACATGGGACAACTCAGAAAAGCTATCTCAGCTCCAAAACTCATTGGAATTGAACCTTGTTGCAACTGCATCACAGCCCAACTTGCCCCTCTGCCCAGCCTGCTGCCCTTGCCGCCGGGAAGCCCCCTGCACACATATCTCCATCTCCTGGTCTCTTTCCTGGGGAACCTGACCTGTGACAGTTGGTACCAGGATTAAGAGCTGGGAGGTGGGAGCAGGTTGGTGCTTCCTGGAAGTTTCTTATCCCCATACCTGTACAACTCCCTCCCTCTCTTTATTCATGGTTCATCTCAAAGGCACCACCTCAGAAAAGACTTCTCTTTTAATCCTAATGCTTCCCAGCCCAAATTAATTGCTGGCCCATCACCCCATTTGATGTCCTTCTGTTCAGTCACAAACACGTGGTCGTGTTCTTTGCTTTCTTACTTGTTCGTGGTCTTTTACCCTGCCCTCCCACCAGTAGGTAAGCTCCAGAGGACAGAGATGTTGCCATGTGCTCACCACTATAGCCCAGCTTCTAAGCAGCACCCAGCACAATGCAAGCCTTTAACAAACGTTTATTGAATGAATGAATGAGAAGATGCATACACAGTAATAGTGAAAAGCACTGGGCTGAGAGTGAGGAGCCCTCACCTCTAGTTCTGATTCTGCCCTTAGCCACCTGTCTGACCTTAGACAAATCCTTTGCCCTTTCTGAGCCTCCCTTTCCTCATCTGCAGAACAAGCTGGGCTAATGAGATGACCACTAGGGGTTCTGAGAGCACTACCTTGCTATAATTGTACACAGTTACGCAGTTCAGAATCACTCTGCCTGTAAACTGGCAGTCACAGAATTTCCAAGCAGAAAAGTAGCTTCCCAGAGCATTTTACAATAACCGATGAGTATGGGCTCTCAAATGCCAATTTCATGATTATATAAGTGCTAGAAAAACTTCGCATTTAAGGATATGTTTAACATGGGGGTCATCAAAGCTTTAGGGCACTCTGAAATAACCATCCTCCTCTTTCTGTAAATACCAGGAAATATACTTAAATCTCTTTCTCAAGTCCTGTGACTCTGGTTGAGGCTGCGCAGAGTGCCAACATGACTGTGCTCACATGAAGCACTGGGCCGGAGCAAGCCCTCAGGAATGCTGGCTCTTAACAGCTCCCTCTCTTAATGTAAACAACAGTCATTTCGAGGTGAGTACACTTAATGCACCTTGGAGTTCCTGGGACTGAAGCTTAGAGAGAACACATAATGTACCACAAAGTTACATAGATGGTAAGTGGCAGAGCCAGAGTTTGAACATGGACAGTCCAGGTCTAGAGGTTGGCCATTTAGCCACTACACCATGTTGCCACCCAACAGACTCCCTTTCTTAAAGACAGGAATCTTGGCTTGGGACAAGTCACCACTTGATCCTCAACTAGAGGAAATGTGTCTGGTCTAGAGCCAAGTTTCTCAGACTTTACTGTGCACATGAACCACCTAAGCAATCTTCTTAAAATGCAGGTTCTGACTGAGAAGATCCAGGGTGGTGCCTGAGATCTGCTTTGCTAACATTTCCACATGCTTCTGCTACTGCTGTTCTGTGGATCCTGCTTTGCAAGGCAAAGGTACAGAAGAAGGAACTCCAGCTAAAGTCAGAGCAGCCTCTGGTCCTGCCCTGGCAAGCCCTGATGATAAGCCCATAGCCAAGTGACTTCTCATTTCTCTGGGACTCAGTGTCCTCGTCTGTAATATAGTGATGACTCCCCCAACCTTTGCAGCTACTTCCCAGGTGGGTGATGGTGATCAAATCACAGGGTGTGTGTAGAAGCACCTCATCAACCAGAAAGCTCATAAGCAAGGGGGGCAGGAATTTGCTTTTCCACTGGGCTATGGCCCTGTAGAATGTGGGTGTGGGTCTTCGAGGCAGCACAGTGTCTGGCACATGGTAGGGAATTAGTAAGTGTTCAGTCAAAGTGCCAAGCACTTTAAATATTATTTAATTTAATCTTCACAACAATCTCTGGTTCCCATCTTACAGATAAGGAAACTGAGACATTCCCTACCATACCGCAAAACACCGAAGCAGTAACTGTCAGTGGCTGGATTCAAACTTATAACAAATAAGGACCCTGAACTTTGTTTGGGGGCAGATCCTACAAATGCAAGGTGAAGCACATCATTGTAGGTGTGGGAGAAGCCACAGAAGGAAAAATCTAGCTAAAATAAACTCTTTAAGTATTCTACAAAGAGAAACAAAGTCAAGGGCTTCCTATGATCAGGGCCCCCAAAGCCAATGTCCACACTGTGTGGGTTTAACAAGTTAAAAGGAGCAAATGCTTAGAATAGTGTTATCAAAGTGGGGTCCTTCAGGATCTCCAGATGGCCCTACTGACCACAATATTTTGTTCTTGACACTGATTTATAGCTCCAGCACTGGCAGGCAACTTGGAGGTCACTGAGTCCAGCTTCCCAAATAATGCAATGCTACATGGAAGGCTGGTATCTGTCCAACTATATATGAGGCCCAATAGCTTACAGAAGGGAAGAAGAAAGGAAGAAACTAAAGTGAAAGGAAAGAAACTAAGCGAACCCAGCATGTGGGCTCCAAGTAAATCTACAGACATTAAGGAAACCCTAAGTACACAGAGGACAACTTGTTTTGAAATAATATTATCTCACTCTTCTTGGGCTGCTATAACAAAATACCACAGACTGGGAAGCTTAAACAACAGAAATTTATTTCTCACAGTTTTGGAGGCTGAGAAGTCCAAGATCAAGGTGTCAGCTGATTCAGTTTCTGGTAAGCACTTTCTTCCTGGCCTGCAGATGACCCTCTTCTCGCTGTGTCCTCACAGAGCCTTTCCTTGGTTCATGCACTCGGGGGAAACAGACCTTTCTGGTCTCTCTTCGTATAAGCACACTAATCCTATTGGATCAGGAGCCCACCCTTATGACCTCATTTAACCTTAATTACCTCCAAAGTCCTATTTCCAAATACAGTCACATTGAGGGTTAGGGCTTCAACCTATCAATTTTGAGGGGGACACAATTCAATCCATGGCAACAATACTCCTGTAGAATTACAGGAAAAAAATTGGTTTCTGCTCCTCCATGCATAACATCAGAGGGATTGATGAGAAAATCAGGGTAAAGCCAGTCAACCAACACAGAGAAAAGGGAAGCAGATCACCCTAATATTCCTAGGGCAGCAGTTCTCTGCCCTGGGGTGATTCCGACTCAGAAGTGCTGGGTGTGGCCCAGGAAAGTCACTTCAACGAGTACCCTTGATAGACTAGTGGATGGTGGATGAAGGCAATGTTTCCCAGGACCCACTTAGAAGCGGTACAGACACTAAAGGTAATTGCAAGTCCCTAGATACAGAGTATTACACAAATAAAAGATTATTTTGTGCTCCTTACACTTTCACCAAAAAAAACTGTTAACCTACCCTGCCATGGTAGCTCCTTCTTGTTCACCTGGCACTTGTCCTTCTAGATGACATGACTTCTGTGTGCAGGACAGTCCATGAACCAGAGAGTCCCTGAACCTGATGCATGTCACGTCCTTGGGGGGCCACCTGAGCAGCCATGTTTTATGTCCCACAATCCTCTAGCCATGACAGGTCAAGAGTATGTGCACAAGCCAAAGACCATGACCTTCAGGGGAGGCATCAAGGACTCCAGCTGCTTGAGCCTGGGCTGAACCTGAGCCCTCTGCCCTACAGACACACCCTGTGGAGTACCAGCCAATCTGAGCAGAGTCTCCCTGTTGGGATCTGAGAATGGGAGACCCAGGGAGTGAAGAATGAGGCAAGCATGGCTACAGAAGAACAAGGACAGCTGGGTCAGGACCAAGAGAAGTCACCAGTATCCGGAAATGCCCTGGTTTTGAAAGCTGCCTATGGCTCCAGGTTGTGAGGAGCACCCTGCAGTCTCCTTGGGGCTTGAAGAGTAGCTGCCAGGCTGGTTTCTAGAACGTCCTCACCTTCCAGATATCCTGACAATTAACCCAGTCAACAAGACAAGCTGAGCATGTCCTCTGTTCCCTGCAGCAGGAAGGAGCCTAAGAACTTTGATCAGTGAAACTGGTACTCTGGATTCCCATGTCACCCCAACTTACTGGGTCTCAGCCAATCCTCATTTAGTTCCAGCACTGTCCTCTGGAGGAAATTCACAAGGGTCCAAACGAGTATGACCAGTCCCTTGGATTTGGCTGAGGTAGGATGTGATTGGCAAACCAAGAGCCAACCTGGTTTGTTCTTGCCACCCCACATATGTTCAGACTTATGGCAAATCCTGCTGGCTCTATTTCCAAAGTATCCCCAAACCCAGCAACTCTTTCTGTTTCCACGGCCAAAGCTCTAGTCATGCCACCACCACCTTGCCTGGACTATTGCAATAGCATAGCATGGTCTCATGGTCTCCTTTTTTCCACTCTTGCCACTCTAAAATCCATCCCCCACATAGAAGATCATGTCCCACCCTCATTTAGAACCTTCCCAATACCAGCTCCTTAGCAAAGCCTCCATGAGCCTATAGGACCTGGCTCTTGCCCATCTCTTCAGCCTCATCTCTCTCTTCCCCATCTCCCCATCCCACATTCATGAAAAGGCTTTCGTTTTTTCGCAAACACAACAAGCTTATTCTGTCTTAGGCATGTTGTCTCTATTCTGCCCATACAACTGCCTCCTTCTTGTCATTCAGGTCTTCCTCAAATGTCACCTTCTCAGAGAAGCCCTCCCTGACTGCACGAGCCCCTCAGTCACTCTGCCACGCTTTGCTCTTCTGTCTTCTTCATGGCACCTGCCAGCACCTGATGGACCCTATTCACTTCCCTGTTCTGTGTTTATTGCCTGTCTCCTGTTCTACAATACAAGAATTACAGACAGGCATGCTACTCTTCTTTCCCTTCAGTCCCTAGCCCTGGAACAGTGCCTGGGACCCAGTAGGCATACAAAGAGTGTTTGTCGCCTGCCTGACCAGCCATTATTTATCCAGTATCCCACCACTTCTGGGGATTCTGATTAGTCTTGTCACCCTCTCTCACACTGCTTGCTACCACAGTAGCCCCCGGGCTCTGGGAGGGCTGTGCAGGGCCCACACTAAGCCCAAATGCATCTAGCACAGACACGTGACTACATCTTTGCTGCAGAAGACAATGTTCAAGTCCCCTTTCAGTGCATGAAAGGAATCAGAATTCCACCCCTTTGATACTAGTGGTCCCAGGGACTCCTTTCTTTTTTTTTTCAGGGTTTATATATGTTTTAATTAAGCTTGTTGAGGTCATTGTAGATTCAAATGGAGTTGTAAGAACTAATAGAGGGAAATCCGCACACCATTAGCCCAATTTCCCCCCAGTGAGAATACCTGGTAAAACCATACTATAGTATCACAGTACCAAATCCAGGTACTATCACCAATACAGGATCCATCAACACAGGATCCCTCACGTTGCCCTTTAGAGCCACTGCCAATGCCTCCACCACCCTGACAAGCCTAGGTTATCCTCCCTTCCTACAATGATGTCACTTCATGCCTGGCTTTCTTCCCACACTTCCCGACAGCTACGGCTGCCGGATGCTTGGCTGCCTGGCCTATGCTTGCGGTCAGCCTCTGGTCCAGCCTCCCCTTCTCTGCTGAGCCACACTGTCTGATCACTGACCTTAAATGGCACTCTGATTTTTTAGGACCTTTCTAATTCATCCAGGGAACTTTACATTTATCTACATCTTCCCAAGGGAGAGGCATCTTCCTAAGGGGGCAGCATCTCCCTGTGCAAAGAGCATGGGCTTTGAAACCTGTCTACAGCCTCTGAGCCTCAGTTTCCCCATCTATCCAATGGGGTCAGTAATACCAACTTCACAACTGTGGGATTTCTGCTCTGGGACCACATACCCTTTCTGACTTAATCCCATCAGTAAATGGCATTTGTTTACTTGCTGTTTTTATGTGCAGATGGGCTGAGATTTGTAGTTGGTCCTAATTAGGCATGTCACCCCTCCTAGATACCATGCATCAAATACCCACTGAGTGCCAGATACCAGGCAAAGTCACCTCACTGTGTCACTTACCCTTCATGACTTTGTGAAGTTGTAGCATAGCTTACTTTGTGACACAGTCACGGCAGAGGATTCATATGACATCCTCATACTAATCAAGGAAGAAAAAGGAGCAACAGTCTACCTTGCTCAGCTCTTTCAACACCTGGTGACCACCATGGATACAAATGACTCTGCCCAAACTTTGACAAGATTCACACACTCCTCTTACTTCTGTCCCAGAAGGGTCCAGAGCTGTGCTGTCCAAAGCGGCAACGCTATCCCATGTGATTATTTAAATTAATTTACATTAAGTATAATTTAAAATCCGGTTCCCCCAATGCGCTGGCCACATTTCAAGTGTGGCTACTGTAGTGGATGGCACAGCTGCAGACCATTGCCGTCTCTGGAGAAGGCTCCCTTGGACAACGCCTCCTAGAACTGATTGGGACACCTGGGCCAAGCCCTCTCAGCTCCCCCTTCAGTTCACCATGGTCCCCACATCTTTTTCACTTGTTCCTAAAAGGCCTGGACTGGGGTGAATGGTGACCACCCCCCACCCTATGCCCCCACATTCATGTCCAGCCAGACCTCAGCCTATGTCCTTACTTGGAAATAGAATCTTTGCAAATGTAATTAATTAAGACGAGGTCATGCTGGAGTAGGGCAGGCCCCAAATGCAAGATGACAGGTGTCCTCCTAAGATGAGCAGAGGACTCGGGCTCCCATAGGGAGAATGCCATGTGAAGGCAGAGGCGAAGACCGGACTGACGCATCCACATGCCAGGGATTCCAGTCACTGCCAGTAGCCACCAGAAGCCAGGAAGTGGCAAGGAAGGTCCTTCCCTAACCTTTGGTGGGACCATGGTGCAGAAGACACCTGGGTCTAGTACTTCTGGCTCCCAGAACTGTGAGAGAATAATTTGTTGTTTTAAGCCACCCAGTTTGTGGTGATTTGTTACAGCAACTCTAGGAAACTAATATGGGGCCCCAACTGGAGACGCCCACATTCTCATACAGCTCTCCCCTGCTCCATCCCAAACATCTCAGACCATGGGCAGATCCTTCAGATAGTAACTGCTAGGCTTGAACCCACAGACCAGTCAGATCCCCGTGTGCCAGCATCACTGGACCAGATGACTGTGAGGAGGCCTGGCACTGGAGGGGTGCAGGCAGGCTGGGCAGGTGGGGCTGCCCAAGAAGGAGCCAGGAGCCTCCAAATTCCATAATTATCTCTCTTTTCAGTTCTAAAACAGTATCAGAAGGTTTCCAGTAAACAACAAGCCCCAGGTGATCCAGTCAGTGGTTAAACAGTGGACCCTGATAGCTTACTTTATTAACTAGCTAAATCAAAGGGCTGTTATAGTCTCTGTCCAGTAATAAAATGCAGGAAGAAACTGAATCACCCACCGATTAGCGTGGTGCTGGTGCAGTTAAAGGATGTGGCCCCGTCTGGGCCCAGGCTGGACCACAACAAAGCCAGTGGGAGCTTCCACACAAACCCCACCACCTCCTCCGCCCACCCCAGCACACCTGCCCACCACCCCCACCTGCGGATAAAGGCTGCATCAGGGTCTGTCTGTGGTAGCTTGCTTTTTAAATACACCCAGAATTATCCCTCTCAAATACACACCCACTCAACTCCTCCAGGATCCCATCATGAGTCCAAACAAACACAAAGAAATGAAATGTCAGAAATCCAGGGTTTATTGAATCAATACTTTAAGGAAGCAGCCAGCACCCAGGTTTTACAGTGTATGATAAACAGGTGCAGAGCTCCCAGAGCCAAATGAGATGAAGCACTGATAAGTCTAACCCTGTACTAGCAACTCCCTCTGACCACAGAGACATGAAACACCCATTTTTTGCCCTTTGCTCCACCCTCCTGGTGCTGTTCCTCTGGGGACTTTCTCCTGATGCTTCAAAATGGGAAAGGAGACCACTGAAGGAAAACAGGCCTGTACCGCTGCCTTTCATGCAGCTTACCAGCAGGGCCACTCTGAATGATAAACTTATTGGCCAATGCTCTAATGTAGAGAAAATGAAAGTTCCTATGGCCAGGATTCTCACCTGACCCTGGTCCACCTGCT
This sequence comes from Manis javanica, assembly GCF_040802235.1. Taxonomy (NCBI): domain Eukaryota; kingdom Metazoa; phylum Chordata; class Mammalia; order Pholidota; family Manidae; genus Manis; species Manis javanica. The sequence continues at coordinate 32,344,249 of NC_133159.1, forward strand.
CACTGCACACATGTGGGCAATACATTATTATTGACTCTATATAAAGAGCTATGCCCAGTGCTCTGGGCTGCACGGCTGCAGGAGAGCAGAGGCTGGAGTGGTGGCAGCGCCGAGGACAGAGACTGAGATGGCTGCTGGGGTAGAGAGGCCCAGAGGCAGAGACCTGCTTGCTGTATGCACACTGGCTCTAGTGATTGACCTGGCACCCTGGGAATAAAGTTGGGCATGAACCCTTTCACCCCAAGAATATTCCATTGTCATTTTTCAGTCTCACCAAATCAAGAGTGAACTCGCCCTGGGCTGAAAACCACTGGCAAAACATCTGAGCTTCAGTTTCTTCACATGGAAATGATGACTCCAATGGGAGCTTTCTCCTACACTTGGTGAAGTAGGTATCTCAAGTGCTTAAGAGTTTGGTATATCATTACTGTCCGCTAGTGTCACCTGTTAATGATTTTGGTGAATAATGTGCCTAGCATATAGTAAGTACTCAATAAATAATAATTACTGTTATGCTTCCTAAGTGGCACCTATTAAAAACATCCAAGTGCAATAAAAATTCATTAATAGAAGCTCATTGTAGCAGATTCAACTCTACAACCATCCCAATTATAGCCCTCAGAACATTCCAAGGATTCCCAGAAAAGACTGAGTCCAAATCCCCCACTAATGTTAAAAGTGGGACCCACAATGATCCACAAAGTCATGCGGAGCCAGGTCTGGCAGTTCACTCCCTGCTGTCCCATTACTAGCCCCTTATACAGGCCACTTGATTGACTACTGTGCTAGGACTGAACTCTTCGACCAGCAGGTGTGCTCTATTACTCTCAGCCTCATTTTCAGGCAGCCTCTGGGGCTTCATCCACTTCCATCAGGAAATCTTAGTACGGAGGGTTCCATGGGCCCCCATGACAAAGTCTAGACTCCCAAAGCTCAGACACACTGGCAATCCTGAAGAAGGAACCCAGCATCAGTTCATTCTTCTTTCCAAGAGAAAAGACAGCAGAAGGAAAAAAAGGGGAGAGGCATTCTTTCTTGTCCTCTCCTGAGATAGTGAAGTTCCTTTTCATTTGCTTTTGAATTCTGCTGATCAGAAAGCAAGTGTAGCCCCACCCCTCTTGCCAGTGTCAGGACAATACTAAAGCCAGCAGCCTTTTCTTCACCTGCGATTAGATCTATGGCTACAATCTGTTCACCTGGTGCTGACCTGGGATGACCTCAGCCCAAGATCTGTAACTTCCTAGAATTGGGCTACGGTGTGCAGAAGGGTTTTTGTTTCAAGTTAAGGCTTTTCTTATACTCAAAAGCTATTTACCCTGGAAATTGTGCTCTAAAGACAGGAATGAAGGATGCATACATTCAGCTACCAAGTCTGTCCTCCATTCACCCTTACAAACAGCTCTACTTCCCAGAGCAAAGATCTGATGAAACACTTAGAGTGGGCACACACAGTACACAGCAAGTCCCAAATTTCATGGCATATGTGCTTTTCCAGATGACTGCATGGATACACTCCATAACACATTGTTAAAGTGATAATTAGTGATAGACTTGTTATGAATATTCCAAATAAAATTTCTCTTCACAACAGTTGATGAAGACAAAGGGCATCATGTGAAGTATAAGAAATAACAAAGGGAGTTTGTATATGTATTGAAAAAGGACTGGAAAAATAGCATAAATCAGAAGTTGATTTCAACAAATTAAACACCTCAGAATCTATTTTCAACCGAAGGTGCACGAGCATGTATATTTCTCCCGTGAGGCTGAGGGAACACAATATCCCCACTGAAAAACAAAAGCAAAACTCCTGTCAGGGAAGAGAAATCCAGTTCTGGAAGGCCCTCTTCTGTTGCCCTGTTTAACTGTAGGTAAAGATGCTAAGATGGGTAGTTTAAGAATCAAGAGAGGAAACGTAACTACATGTGCTCCCATGGTAAGCAACAAAGTGACAACAGCCAAGGTGACCCGCACTCCCTTCTTGTTTAACATTTCCCCCAAATCTAACTGCTGAAGGCTCGGCTCTGCCACCACAACCTTTTCCACACATTCCAGTTTTTAAATGCACAGTGATCCTGCTCCACATGGAACAATGGTGATGCCAACGACATGCTCCCTTCCTCCCCGCTGCCTAATTCACTAGGGCAGATGAAAGACTCCATACAAACTGATGATAGCAAAGAGGAGAGTGAACCTCTGAAGCCAACAAGAACAAAAGAAGGAGCCCCAGATCTCTCCATGGCTGTGGCCACACAGCCTGAGAATCAGTGAAGCTTAGGGGTGTGGAAGACACCAACCCTTCGAGGGCTTACAGGGAACAAGGCGAGGAATGCAATTAGCAGTGTCGCAGTGTCTCCTCTGTTAATCATCAGGGATTCTGGGCTTACTCAGATGGAATATTGTATTTCAAGCCTGAAGCTGAGCTCTTCTAGTCCAAGAGGGACATCAGGTCGCAGCACATATTAGCATATGCAGAGTCTTCTGCTGCCTCCCCTAGACATCACCCCACACCACTGCCTATCTTAGCTGCTTATGGTGAGAACAGCCCTAAAGCCATCTAAGTCTAACCCTTCAGTTTCAAAGGAGGAAACCGGGAACCAGAGAGGTTGACTAATGTGCCCAACACAAAAGGCTTGAAAACAAGTGGCAGGATTGGTTTCAGATCAAGGACCCCAGAATCTCAATCTTACTTTTTCTATCACAACGATGCTATGCCACCTCTTTCCTTAATTGAACTAAATGAACATCTAAGCCACAGAGTTATCTTGAAGAAGTAAAGTTAAACATTAGGATCAAAATTTAGAGGGGAAAACAACTAACGTGTAGTATAAACTACTCTCAGCACTGTAGGTAGAGCACACCTGCCTGACTACAGCTTCTTTGGGGCTTGAGGGAAACCAGCCTTGGTGCAGAGGTCACCTGGGGCAGACTGGGTTGGAGGAAGGAGATGCTGGCTGCTGGCAACCTCGAGGCCTCACACTTCTGCCACAGGGCCTTTGCACTGGCTCTTTCCTCTGTGGGTGTTCCCTCCCTACATATCCACAGGGCTCACTCTCTTACCTCCTTTAAGTCTATATTCAGATGTCCCCTTTTAATGAAACCTACCCTGACCACTTGCTTTAAAATTATTCCCTGATACCCCCTATCTCCTGTACTCTGTTTTTTCCAGGGCACTTATCATATTACAAGACTATATAATTAATTTATTCATTATGTTTATTGTCTACCACTTTCCATTTTTAAAGAATATTCATGAGGACAAGGAATTCTGTCTTTTGGCTCACTCCTGATTCTCCTGGGTCTAGAACAGTATCCTGGCACATAATAAATGCTCAATAATACTGGCTGGCTAAATGAATGAATGAATGATTGCTCTTTCCCTTTACTTCTTGTTCTTTCACTCCCTGAGCAACAACTACCCACTCGCCTCCTACATACACACACAGACACATACACACACCTTTCTGCCCTCCTCTCTTCTCCACCTGCACTCAAGGCCTGCTACTTAAATCAACAAGGATAGTTTAGACTAAACCTAGAACATTCAGTAATAATATTGCCAAGCCCTCAATTAAAAACTTGTATTTTACCCAAGAATGGACTAACAGTTACCAAAGGGAAAGGGACTGGGGAGGATGGGTGGAAAGGAAGGGAGAAGTGGGGGGAGAAGAAAGGGGGCCTTACAATTAGCATGTATAATGTGGGGGGGCACAGGGAGGGCTGTGCAACACAGAGAAGACAAGTAGTGATTCTACAGCATCTTACTATGCTGATGGACAGTGACTAATGGGGTATGTGGGGGGGACTTGGTGAAGGGGGGAGTCCAGTAAACATAATGTTCCTCATGTAATTGTAGATAAATGAGACCAAAATAAATAAATAAATAAATAAATATAAAAAATATATTCTCCCATTAAAAAAACTCATATTTTATATATATATATATGGTTTTACGTGCATGAAAAATCTCTAGAAGGATACACAAGAAACTGATACCCCTGGGTGTCTCCAAGGAACTAGACAGCCAAGGCATGTAGACTTTTCACTGTCTACGCTTTAGTACTACTTGAATTTTGAACTATGGGACTATAATTAACTATTAAACATGTTTGAATAAAAATTAAAAATGGAAAAGCTCATAAAACTCACATATTCCTCTGTTCCTGTCCTCAACACCACCTTAATACAAATTTTTCTGGGTGACACTAAAATGCTACCAGTCCTGGGTGTGGATGGTAAGATAGGGTAACAGGTCTCCTTTTCTCTAGTTCCCATATTTTCTTAAATGAGATTGTTACTTTTATAATGAAATATTTGAAAAACTTTCCATCAAGCAGAAGGATATGAATTAATGCAAATTTGTCTACATACATAAAACATAGAGACTTTGTTTCAATTCATGAATCCCTTTACCTTTAATTTTGTTGCCTCCCATTTGGATTTTCACATTTAGCAGACTTCAGAATAAACTGTGTAAGATGGTGCCAGGGTCTCTGGAGGTACATGAAGGACCCAGACAATGCCTTCAAGGAGTCTGGACAGCCTAAAGAACACTCTTGAAAATTGTAGCTGTCATGAAGAGGATTATGTGTGATTCTAATGTTTTCCCTTTGGGACTTTTCAGATTGTTCCAAATTTTATATCCTAAAATGTATCACTGTACTTATATTTTTCCTCTTACTACACTACGGAGTAAATGTGTGTTATTAGTCAATGGCCATCTCTAAGCTGTGACCTTCCTGAGGATGGAGTTCCTGTTTAATTCATCTTTGTCTTCTCAGCCTGCAGCCCGGCACCTTGCAACAGTGGCTGCTCCATAAATGGGTAATGAATGAATGAATGACTATTTCTCAGCATCTACCGAGGAATCATGAGATATTCCCCAATACGAAACCCAGATTGACATCACCACTCCCGCCTTTACCATCTGCTTAACTCAACCGTCATTCATGGGTATGCTCTGCTCTGGGCAAAGGGAAGGATGCCAGAATTACCCAAGTGTGGATATACAATGTCATCTCAGAAGGGACCTGTGCAGCCTTCCCAGTGGCCGGGTCTCTAATGCATTTGGGTAGCAAGCAATTACTGCTGGCTCCATTCATGGAGGTCTTTTTAACCTTCACTACCTGTCCTTTGATCTCCTTCTGGGGATTTACTTTAATAATTGTATGAAAACTAGAACCATGTCCATTATCATTAATGGTGCTTAAAACAGAGAAAAGTTGTAAACAACCTAAACAATGAACCATATGAGATTAGGTAAATAAATTTTGGCATATCTCTATAATTGAATACATTATAACTGTTATAGACTCATGTGATTCATAGCAAAAAAAATGGGGATGTGCATTCTTTGAGCTATATCTAGCTGGCTTTATTCCCTTACATTAAATGACTTAACATCCTCATTTTTTGCAAATTACATTTTTGACATCAGTTTTCTCTTCTGTAATTAAAGGCATTACTTAATCATTAAAAAAGTTTATTGATATAGAAAGCTAATTATATTGATATAGAAAGATAAGATTAAATGACAATGTGTATTATCAAGGAATATGTTGTATTGTGACATTGCAGTTGCATTTATATATGTATTAGAAATGTATGTATATGTCTACATATAACATGCATATACATATATATGCATATATATATGAAAGGGATCTGGAAGGTTCTTCAACAGAACCTCAGTGGGTATCTTTGGGGAAAGTAGAATTTGGGGCTGATTTTTTTCTTGTTTTATTTGTCTATATTTCTAATGTTTTTACAATAAGCATGTGTTGCCTTTCAATAATGAAAATTAACAACCAAAATTATTTTTAATTGAAAAAAGAAAAAAACAACTACCTTGGGTTCAGATAGGTACTAAAAAGGCGGGAGTTAAGAGTTACAAGGGCAGAACCAGGTGGATCGCTGAGCTAAGGACTGGCCTCCTTTCAAGCTACTTTCTCCCAGGGATGGAGCTGTGCTCTAGTCACCTCCAAATGTACGAAGATGTTGGTTCCAGACCAGACCACACGTCCCCTCACACACCCCACCAAAGCACATCCACCACAGGCTTGGTCCTCAGAGGAGAGGCTGTGTGAGTCTCGGCTGGGGCAGGGGATGGGAGGAAGGCACCACGGACCCAGCCAGGACACACACTGACCAGGCCAGGTACTGGACCCCGATTCACACACAAAAAAAAATTGTGCCATAAACTTGGCAACTTGGGAGAAACAGGAGGGTTTAGAGGTGTGCCTAGCCTAAAATTACCTAGCCAGGTAAAACCATTTGTTTAATCCAGAACTTGGAGGAAGGAAAAGTTAACATTTTCTCAGGAAGGTTAACCAGAACCACCAGAACTGAAACAGGACTAGCCTGCTTAAAAAGATGGATATGGGATCTTCAAAGTCCATGAGGAATGGCATCCAGGCATAATGTGATCCAGCAGGTGAGGGAAGGGCTCTTCTCACAATATCCATTGGCAAAACTGGTTGTAATTCAGTAGACAATGTTCTCATGGTTATTTTGAAAGTTTCTGGACTCATGCTGCTTCTTCAGCTCCTCTGGCCTTTGTTCCAGCTTTTACAGTTGCAAAATGAGAGAGACCCACGCTGTGGCCTCCATCAGTGAGTCCTGGGTGGACTGCTCAGGAACTGCTCTAGGTGGCTCTTGGTCATTGCTGGCATCTGCGAACAGGGAGAGCGCGTATCACGACCGGACTCTACTATTCTTCTGTTTTCATCACGTCAATGATGGACAGAAACGAGACAAGGAGGACAGAGTGGGCAGAAGGTGGGAGACAGCAGGAGCCTGGGGCAGGAAGCAGTACAAGAGGTTAACAGGGCTTATGGAATGGCAGGAGGAGGGAAGGACTGCAGAATGAAATGACATGGTCAGAGATGAGAGAACTGAGAAAGAGGGGCAGAAGGTGGGAGCCAAGAGGCCAGGCCAGCCTGAGCTGAAGTGCTCAGATCCCTCACCATGCCCCTGTCACCTCCTGCTTTGCCCATCTGCCTCATTCTTTGCCTTCTGGCCCAGTACGAGGCATCCCAGCCCCACCTCCCAACCCCTCCTTACTACTAACCCTCCTCTAAGCCATACCAGAGAAACAGACTTACTTCTACCCTCTGGGGCCCACACGCCTCCAGCTCCAGCTCTCCTTGGGGCTCCTATTGCTGGGGAAGCAATCCCTTCAGGCGCTGGTTTCCTTGGCCTCTGGTATTGCAATCTGTACTTGCAGAATCTCCTTTCTTCACATTCTTCAGGACATTGCCAGGACGCTTTGTCCCTCTGGACAAGATCCAGCAGGAGTGGGCAACGCAGGGCCAAATCCGAGACACCAGACTGAGAGGGACAGGAAGGGGAAAGACGGGACAGTCCTGGGTGATTTGGACCATCTGGTCACCTCGTTCTAGCTTATGAATGGACACTTAGACAAGGAGACCAAACTGGATCAGTCCTCTAGATTCAACGCACATCAGGGTCACTAGATTACTTCTTACTTGGGACCCAAGACCTTTTATCACAACTGATCTTCACAACACAGAGGCAACCCAATCATCTACCAAAGACTTATAAACCCAGGACAGTTTCATACTTTAAAAACATGTGAACACTAACCATAATCAACATTCTGCTCTACTCCAATCAGTCTCCACAGCAGTGCATCCATCAGTGCCCTCCGTCAAGGCTTCCTCCAGGAGGAGCACCCCCCCAACTAAGGCTCCCCTTTAAGTGGGTGCTCCCCTGGAATAGTGGACAGGGACGCAATGAGCTTGAGCCCAATCCCAGTATGGGCCAGGAGTTTTCCTTCTACTTTTCAGCCATAGGACTGTTCACCAAGCTAAACTGGATAAACATCTTACAAATGTAGCCATTTCTTGTGGCCACAAGAATGACTGAAATATAAGAATCTATCACTGTAGGATTCCAAATCTTAAAGCACACACTCTACACCAGGGGTGCTCAAACTTTGGTGTGCATCAAAAATCATCTGATTGTGGATTAAATCCCCAGCATTTCTGGGGTGGAGGCCCAGAATTTGTATTTCTAACAAGTTCCCAGATGCTGCTGCTACCACTGGTCTGGAGCTAACATTTCTGAACCACTAGTCCACACCGAGAGCTCAGTAGTAGCTCCTGTCTTCTATGAAGGAACCACTAGCATTACAAGTAATTCACTTCACTATTGTTCTCAGCTCACCCCCAGCAGAGGCACAGAAAATGCTGCAACACAAAGAAAACTAGTTGTTGATAAATGCATTCATTTTAAGGCATTAAAACAAAACAAGTAAGTGCCTTAGAGGTTCCTCTAATCTAACTCCCTCACTTAATATTTCTAAGTTTCAAGAGGTAAGTGACTTGTTCAAAGAAACAATGATAATCAACACAGATAATCAGGAGCAGAACCCAAACTGGAAACCCCACCAGTACTATTTAGCATCATAAGAATAGAGTCCTAGAAAACCTCCTGCCTTGTGCCATTACCTGTCACAAGGATCAAGAGTTTCTACAATTGGTGAATATAGGCTCTTTTCTTCTGTCCTCTACCCCAAAGCACTCATTCCATGCCGTGGTCATTTCCTTGCTGGCCTATGATGGAACAGTTCCTGGTTCTCCAAATTCAACAGTGAGCCCACAGTCTAGAACTCAGAACTGGTTTTCCCATAGACACATTTCCCATTACATATATGGAGGGTCCCTGGAAACTCCTCTCACTAGGCACAGCACTGCCAAACCACAGCAACGACAGTACTAGTTAGTAATTTAACCACCATGAAGAATATCATTTCCTGAAAATTTCTCTCTAAATTTCCACTTTCTGGTCCCTCTGCCTGGACAGCTGCTGTCCCTGGGTTTCTCATGTCTGGCTCCTTCTTTCAGTCAGTTTTAGCTTGTATGTTTCCTCCTGAAGAGTCTCTGCTGAGCACCTCATCCAAGCAGATCTCACTCCCACCACCTGCCAGCTTCCATCCCATAATCCTTTTCTGTTTGCTTCATAGCCCAGCATGTCTGAAACATTTTGTCCATTATTTACTTGCTTATTACCACTGGGCACCAGGATGTGGGCTCCAGGAGGAAGGGACCTTGCCTGTGTTGTTCACCACTGTCGCGCAGCACCTAGAACAGTGCCTGGCACATAGCAGCCCTCTATACATCTCTGCTGAATGAACAAATGAATGTACAAAAGAACTAAATAACCTAAGCCACCAGGAGCATCTTCTTCCAACATGTACCCAAAGTTGGAATTTGAGATTCTCCTTTCAGTTTCTCTCCTTTTAAATAGTAGGAGTTGGACTCCTTGTGCTTCAACAAGATGTGGAAAGAGAACATGAATGCTCAGGCTATATTCCTAAAGCAGAAGAAAGAAGACAGGAATTCCAGTGATTGGGGGTGGTATTGAGTTGCTTCCCACTTCCGGTGCCCTTTCACACAGAAAGGACACTGGTGAGCAAGATCGACCTGGATATAGGATTTGGGGGGCAACAAGGTATAGTGGAATGATGAGATGTTTTAAGAGTCAAGAGATTTGGGCTCAAACCCTAGGCAAGTTATTTAAATCTCCTGGAGCCTCAGTTTCCTCATCTGTAAAATGGGGATTATGAAAATACCCAGGGCATAGGGTACTTGTGAGTATCAAGGAACTTATCATACAGATAACTCTCTATTAACACTAAAAGACTATAACTTTCTTTTAAATGGACACCTAAGAACAGAATATGAACAACCTCACAGGGTGCATCTCCACCCAGCACCCAGTGCTCTGCCACCTCTCTGAGTCCTACCCAGCACCCCTAGATGCCAGGCTGCCACGTGGAAGCCCCCAGCCCAGTGTAGCAGCCCTGGGCACAGGCACAGGCCATCCAGAGCCCCCGTGGAGCTGCCACAGCATCACAGCTATAACAGCAACACCACAGATGGTGCAGCCAGAAGGAAGCCCAGGAGAAGACCACTGTGGGAAGCCGTAGAAGAGCGTGGGGAAACTGCCAGTGGAACTGAACCAGGACAAGTGGTAGAAAACAGGCTGAGATCCCCCAACTTCTCACCAAAAATTCTCTGCATAACCCAGAGTCCCAGATATGCAGACTTCAGAGAAGCCCAAGTCCCCTCTGAACACCAAGCCCTAGCTTTTTATTTGGGTGGGGGAGGGACAACAGTCCTTCCTTCCCCCAGGTCTCCTGTACCAACCCTGCATTAGCCAGTTTCCCATTAACCAAATTTTAATGCCCCAGGCAAAGAGGTTCTTGGCCATAAGCTGCCCTCCTGTTAGAGATGTCACCTCCTGCGACCCAGTCACCTCCAGACTTCACTCCTCCATAAGTGATAACCATAGTGACAAATCTTCACGCAAAGAGTAACTTCTTATCCTTTTAACCAAGAGTCTGATTCACTGGGGCAAGTCGTTACTAACCACATACACCTAGGCACAGCCTGTGTGCCACAGCACGCCGCAGCCCTGGGAGGACAAGCACGGCCAGGTCCCGCTCTCGAGCAGCGTCCAGTCAGCTTGGGAACACAGCCTTCATCACGTGCACCGCAGACTGCTATGCCCGCCACCAGAAAAGAAACACATGGGGAGTAAGGTGAAGGACTGCCCTAGGTCCTCTCCAGGAGCTGAGTTTTCTGACACTGAAGTGCTGCACTGATTGGGGCATCTGGATCACAGGCACATTCTTTGACTTCTGGCAATGTTATGATGTGACTGGTGCTGGACATTGCTTGAGTCAGAAAGGCTTCAGGGAGGTGTCATGCATCAAGGGGCTTAAAGAATGGAAGAATTCCAACATGAAGAAAGGGCAAGAAAGGGGGTTCTGGGCTGAGAGAAGTGAATATGGCAAAGGAAGGTTGAAGGGTGTGCCCAGGGCAAAGCTAGGATGTGGGGTGTGGAAGGGATTAAAGCTGGCAGGTTTATGGTACCTACGAACTCTCCAAGCAAGTTGTCCAGAAGCTACAGTTTCTGCCGGCCACACCTCAGCTCTGGGTTGATGATACAAGCTGGGGAGGCACCAGCCTATAAATGATAATGCATGTGTGAGCATGCTGGGAGACAGGACAAGGGGAATTCACGTGTTGAGGATGGCTGGCTTTCAGGCAATAAGGAGAGAAAGACGCTAGAGAAGTAGGAGGCCATGGAGCCTTATTTAGCCCGTCCACTCACTGGGCCTGTGCCCAGGGCCACCCATTGCCCTCTGAGGGTAGACACAGACCTGCCTTGTCATCTCCCTCTCCCACTGCCCCCACCGACCAACAGCAGAACTGTTGTTACTGCCGACAAATCTTGGCAGACAGGTCAAGTATCAAGGAACTTATCATACAGGGAACTCTCTATTAACACAGTTAATAGACCTGCTCACACAGCCACACAGCCACCTGGGACAGGCACTAGAGGTGGGGCATCTGCTAGCCAACACAGTGAGTGACAGGCCCTTGGTCTCTGTTTCAGACTGGGCAGAGTTAGCCACGGAGCTTCCCACTGAAGAGAACAGCCGTGCTCCCATCTCTGCTTGGGTTTTCTTGCCCCTGTCCCACTGGACTTCCTGCTGGTTGACCCCTCCGAGCTTCTATACAGACTGATCCCTTTGCCTGGGTGCCCTTCACAGTTTTATCTTGGCATATTCCCATTGCATTTCCAAAACCTGGTTCCAACTCACCTTCTCCATGAAGCCCCTGACTCTTTTGGTCAATATCAGTCTTCTCCCCTCCATGTTCCCAAGGTACACTATCCCACAGCGCTCGTCACCTAGGGCTCTGCCACCTTTCCAAATGGGCCATGGAACCCCTCAGATTAGGGTCTACATCAGGGGTCACATAGAGCCAAGCAGGTCACATAAATGAGTGAAGCAGCTTGTTCATAGGACCTGAATGGTAGTTGTCTTGGTGTTGGCCAAACTCCAAGTATTTGGATCTGTAGTGTCAGGGTCTGTAATGAATTAGAGGGACTGGCCTTACCTACAGGGGGGCAGCTGCCCTTGTGGAAAATACAGCACATGGGAGTGTGGGCCAGGATCACCAGAACATCAGATGTTCAGGGAGAAGCCAGGTATCAGCCTGCTTATGTGAAATCTTTCCATTTTTATGTGTCAGCAACAAATTCAAATTTAAGACACCATGTTGTGAGCCAAATGAAAGGCATCTGCAGGCCAGACCTGCTCAAGTGCCACCAGTTTGAAGCCTCTAAATTTATTTCTGCATTGCCAGGGCCCAGCACATTGTAGACACTCAGTAAATGCTTCCTGATTGAAAAGCAAATGAACCAATAAATGGATGAATAGAAAGAAGGAGCAGATGGGTGGGAGAAAAGAAACAGAATGGATGGATGCCCAAGTGTCAGGATGCCAAGTGGCAGTCGGGCAGCTCAGGGTGACCCCACTGCCAAGCTGTCACTGTGATCATCAGGGTGGTCTTGCTCACTGGCTGAGGGAGATAAGAGACTGCGGGCCCCTGAACTCAAAGTCAGCAGCCAGCTCCTCAGAAGGCACTACACTATGAAGCTCTTGCTGCAGCCAAAACACCGACTCTGAAAACGAGCTGGTGTACACACTTACACGAACAAGGCACACAGACGTGGAGGCTCAGCGTGCCATGGGTTTCACACTCCTAACAAATCCACCCTCTGCCACATATTACTGACGTGTTGAGGGAGAAAAGAAGGGACAGTCATGTGATCTGGGGAATGCAGGGAAAAAGAAAGGAGTCATCTATCCAGAATTCTCTGTCTGTAGCCAGAAACTCTCTCTCTGCTGCCTGTTGACTGCTCTGAAGCTTTAGGGAGGGCCCGAGCAAGCCTGGCGTGGACTCTCAGCCTCCAGGAACACTATCAGGAGGGAGTGGTGTGCAAGCAGCCCATGAGGAATGCCTGGAGTTGCAAAAGAAAAGTTATTTCAGGTTCAAGTGAGTTATAATTTATTTTTTCTAACTGATCATTACTGCTGCCGGCTCTATAAATAACCACCTAGGGAGTCTGCTTTTCTGCTCCTAAATCCTCAAAAAGCATTGCCAGGTTCTCTGTGGTTTCTGGCCTGCCAAGCACACAGCACATTTCTTTTCTGTGCAGCCCTTCAGGGAATCCTTCTGCAGTGCATGCCAAGGAATCTGCCTAGTTCTGCCCAAGTCAGTCCCCCCCTTCCTGATCCAATTCCTCTTCTCCAAACAGGCCACCCAGCACTCCTCCCCCACACCCCAAGAGGCCTCACTCCCTGGACACAGGTGGTTCCTGGGCCAAGGTCCCAGCTTCTCTGTTTACTCTGCTTCAACCCAACTGCAACCCTCTGTGCTCAGAAGAGTTATTAGCAGTACAGAAATCCAGCTGCAGCATCATTCCAGCTTGAGCCTGGGGAGGAAAAGAGGGTTAACCTGACAATATAGTCAGCAAAATATCAAGGGTCACTAGATCCCCAAGAAGGATGGTTTACATGAAATCAACTTCAATTATTTAGAGAAGAATATATTGAAGCATGACTCAGTTTATTCAAGTACAAAAACAAAAGGCCTATTCTTGCTGTTCTGAAGGACATGTGTGTCAGTACTTTCTAAGCACATGAAGTTTTCTCTTTAAAGATAAAGGGGCAACTAAGGAACCGATATTCAGGGAGACCCACCATGTATCAACCCCCTTGGGTCCGCATGCTCACTGCTCTGGTTCATCTTCACAATAGGATGCCTCAATACGATGCAGGCATTCATATGCCCACTTTGCAGATAAGGGACCCAAGAAAAGGGCCTTGCTCAAAGTCATGCAGAAAGAAAAAGGCAAGAGTGAGATTCAAGCCCAAATTCGTGGACTCCAAAGTCCAAGTTCTTCCATGGCCATGACCTACTGCCTCTCTAGCTAGAATACCAGAGTTTAGAGACATGTTTATATTTTTATTTACCCAATTACAGGCATACTTTGCTTAATTACTTCACTTTACTGTTCATCACAGATATGGCATTTTTCTAAAAATTGAAGGTTTATGGCAACCCTGCATCAAGCAAGTCTATCAGCACCATTTTTTCAACAACATTTGCTCAATTTGTGTCTCTGTGTCACATTGTGGTCATTCTCACAATACTCCAAACTCTTTCATTATTATTACATCTGTTATGGTGATCTGTGATTAGTGATCTCTGGTGTTATTATTGTAATTGTTTTGGGGTACCACAAACCATGCCCATATGAGATGGTGAACTTAATGGGTAAATGTTGTGTGTGCTCTGACTGCTCCACTGCCTGGCTGCTCCCCGCTCTCCCTCCCTCTCCTTGGGCCTCCCTATTCACCGGCACACACAGTATTGAAATCAGGCCAATTAATAACCCTACGATAGCCTTTAAAGTGTTCAAGTGAAAGGAAGAGTTGCGTGTCTCTCCCTTTAAATCACAACTAGAAATGATTAAGTTTGGTGAGGAAGGCATGGCAAAAGCTGAGACAGGCCAAACACCAGGCCTCTGGAGCCAATAATTGCAAAAGTTGTGAATGCAAAAGAAAAGTTCTTGAAGGAAATTACAAGTTCTACTCCAGTGAACACATGAATGACAAGAAAGTGAAAACTGCCTTACTGCTGGTATGGAGAAAGTTTGAGTGGTCTGGATAGAAGATCAAACCAGGCATAACATTCCCTTAAGCCAAAGCCTAATCCAGAGCAAGGCCCTGACTCTCTTCAATTCTGTGATGGCTGAGAGAGGTGAGGCAGTTGCAGAAGAAAAGCTGGAAGCTAGCAGAGGTTGGTTCGTGAAGCTTAAGGAAAGAAGCCATCTCCATAACATCAAAGTGCAGCTGGAGCAGCAAGGGCTGGTATACGAGGGGCAGCAAGTTACCCAGAAGACCTCACTAAGATACTGAAGATGAATACACTGAACACAGATTTTCAGTGCAAATGAAACAGCCATATAATGAAAGAAGATGCCATCTAGGACTTTCATACCTAGAGAGGAAAGGCCAATGTCTGGCTTCAAAGCTTCAAAGGACAGGCTGACTCTCTTGTTAGATGCTAATGCAGCTGGTGAAGCCAATCATCATTTACCATTCTTAAAATCCTAGGAACCTTAGAATTATGCTAAATCTACTCTGTCGGTAGAGTATGAATGGAACAGCAAAGCCTGGATGACAGCACATCTGTTTACAACTTGGTTTACTGAATAGTTCAAGCCCCTGTTGAAACCTACTGCTCAGAAAAAAAAGATTCCTTTCAAAATATTACTAGTTATTGGCAAAGTACCTGATCACCCAAAAGTTCTGATAGAGATGTACAATGAGATTAATGTTGTTTTCATGCCTGCTAATGCAACATTCATTCTGCAGCCCATGGATCAAGGAGTAATTTCAATTTTCAGATGTATTGAGAAATACATTTTGTAAGGCTATACCTGACATAGATAGTGATTTCTCTGATGGCTCTAAGTTGAAAACTGTGTGGAATGGATTCACCATTTTAGATGCCATTAGCAACATTCATGGCTCATGGGAAGAGGTGAAACATCAACATTAACAGGAGTTTGGAAGAAGCTGGTTCTAACCTTCATGGATTGGAACTCTTTGAGGGGTCCAAGACTTCACTGGAGGAAGTAACTGCAGATGTGGTGGCAATAGCAAGAGAACTAGAATAGGAAGTGGAGCCTTAAGATGTGACTGAATTGCTGCAACCTCATAAAATTTTAACAGATAAGGGGTTGCTTCTTATGGATGAATGAAGAAAGTGGTTTCTTCAGATGGAATCCACTCCTGGTAAAGATGCTGTGAAGATTGTTGAAATAACAACAAAGGACTTAAAATATTACACAAAGTCATACAGCAGCTATGGGTTTGAAAGGACTGACTCCAATTTTGAAAGAAGTTCTACCGTGGGTAAAATGCCATCAAACAGCATCACATGCTACAGAGAAATCATTCGTGAAAGGATGAGGCAATGCACTAAACTTCATTGTTATCCTGTTTTAAGAAATTGCTACAGCTCCTCAACCTTCAGCAGCTACCACTCCAATCAATCAGCAGCCATTAACACAGAAGCAAGCAAAAAGATTAGGATTAACTGTAAGCTCAGATGATAGCTAGAGTTTTTTTTAACAATAAAGTATTCTTAATACGGTATGTACATATTTTTAGACAGAATACTATTGCACACTTAAAAATCTACAGTACAATGTAAGCATATCTTTTATGTGCACTGAGAATTCAAAAAATTCACTTGACTTATTTTATTGCAATATTTGCTTTATTGCTATAGTCTCGAACCAAACCTGCAATATGTCTCAGGTATGCCTACGATTTTAGAGCTCTGAAAGCAAGAACAACTTGGATATTTAATCAGAGGTCACTAACAGCCATATTTGAACTCTTTGGAAATTAACCTAACTAGTCAACTCTGAAATCTGAAATGCTCTCTCTTCCACCATTTAGTAGGAAAATGACCATGAGGGCTGTGGTCATTTATGTTGCTTTAACGGTCTAAAAATAAAAGCTCATGTATTTGGGGATACTTTTAAAAACAGCAATTACTAATATTAACAAAACATAAAAATATAAGTTTCCACAATTAGTCCACTTTCCCTGATTGGTTAGGTAACCCTCTATATGTTGGGGCACTTCTAATACCACACTAGAATGACCTGTTTCCTCATCTGTCTCTCCTTCTTGGCCAGCCAACGATCCCCAGAGTTTCCTGGTAATATGCCTTGGCAATAAACATTTGAGTAGACCCACATATGTGTACAGCTGATTATTTATAAATTATATTCATAGGGTATCATTCATAAAAACAGAATGATACATGTATATATGTCTATCTGTCCATGCATCTATCTCATTTCTGCCCCAAAGTAGACTGTCTCACCTTCCATGGCCTCCAAACAGGTATGTCTCACTTTGGTGACCGCTGCTCTAGGCTATGTGTTTATCATGCTCCACTCATCTGTCCCCTCCCCCTCATTTCGAGTAGCACCTACTATGTACTGGGAAGTGTGCTCGACACTAGGGATATCAAAGTGAACTAGAGGACAAGGATCATGCTTTCATGAAGCTTATGATCCTGTGGGTAAACAAGGTCAGACAGTATCTGATAGTGTTACTGCCACAAAGAAAATAAAACAGGGTAATATGATAGAAAGTGGTAAAGTATGACTGTGGAGAAGAGAGGAAAAGTCACCCCGGATGAGGAGCTCAGTAAAAGCCTCTGTGAGCTGTATGATGAGGTGGCCACCATGCAAAGGTCTAGTGGGCAAGTGAGAGTTCTAAGCAACAAGAATGTCAAGCACAAAGGTCCTGAGGCAGGAAAGAAGGCCAGTGTAGCTGGACTGTAAGGAATTAATAGTAGGAAAAGCTGGAAAGTCCCCAGCTCAGGCTAGGGAGCCCTTGCCAGAGATGAATCCTAGCCCCACTGCCTACCGACTGAGTGACCTTGGGGAGTCATGCCACATGCCGCCCAGAGTTATAAAAGGAGTTATGTAAAGGACTGAAAGAGTAAAATACAAAACATCAATGTTAGTTTGAAGAGTGCCCAGCACCAGTTGGCATCCATAAATGGCAGCCCTTGGTGTCTCTATCTGTTTAGCACTGGTCTCCCCTATGGCACGTAAGTTCTGCACCAGCTGGGTGTGCCCAGCAGTTTTTGACCCTCCTGATCCAGAACAGCTGTTGCCAAGCCTAGCCTACTGGAAGAGCTCAATAAAAATTTGGTAAACGAATGAATTTAAAAATGGGTAAAGACCATAGAAAATCAGAATTCAGCTAAATATAAAAGACACCTTTTTTAAAACAATTTTTCTCTAATTATAAAAGTAATGTCACATACATTTTGAAAGTCTTGGATATTTTAACAAAAATTGGATCATATTCTACACACTGCTTAGTACATATTTTTACTTCATGTGTCTGGAGAGACTGCCTGGGTGTATATCCTGTGTCCACCATTGGCCATCTATATCAACTTGCTGAAGTTAATTGTTTTCATTATGGCTCAGTTACTTTATCTGTAAAATTTCCAAAATAGCAGGCCTACTTCATCGTAGTACTGTAAGAATTAAGTGAGTTCATTAATATAAAATGCCTAAGAAATGCTTAAGATGTGGCACCACCGACTTAACCAACCCCCCCATTGTTAGAGACTTGGCTACTTCTCAGGTTTTATTATAAATATCACCACTAGGAATATCCTTAAGCTAAACCCTTGCCACACAAACAGGATTATTTCCTTAATAGAAAGCACTAGAACTGGCATTGCCAAATCAATGGATATATGGATTTTCAGACTTTTAACACATATTGCCAAACAGTCCTCAAAAAACTAACATGGACTCATTTTCTCAGATTGTCATCTACACTGAATACTAACCTTTGACAAAGTCTTTGCCAGTTTGTTAGGGGAAATAATAGCATCTCATTGTTTTAATTTGCCTTTCTTTAATTACCACGGATGTTGAGCAGTTCATCATTACCAATGCTTCTCTTGTGAATCGCCTGTTCATGTTTTAAAAAGGAAGCCCATTTTAGTAATTAAAGGCAACAGAATAGGCAGCTCAAAATGAACATCCTACCTCTCGGAGACGTCGAGCAGGGCCAGGTGGTCACACGTCAGGGAACTGGGCAGCTCTTCACCTTGCAGGAAGAACAAGGTGAGCTCAGGGCCCTTTTTAAGGCGGGTTACTCACCCCGGGTTCAGACCAGCAAAGGCAGTAAACAAACCTGTCAGAGAAGCTCTGCCGATCACCAGCTGGACTCTGGGGACCCCTGATACCTGTGGCCTCCACGTTTTCCCGAGATGAATTTGATTCCTGAACGTCCCGCATGAGCCTTGGCGTGAGGACAGCCAAGTTACACCAGAAAAGAAAGTAAACTGACAGGGCTATGCTTCTAGTAGATGAGAACAGGCCACAGTGTGGAATTCCTAAAATCTCCCCACTGACAAGATAGAAAACCTTTGAGGGCTGCAGACCATATCCTGTCACAACACATACCTGCACACTCTAGGCCAGTGCAGAGCAAAGACTTCTAAGGTGTGGCCAGGAGCCTGTCTACTTCAAAGTGCATTTGTATAACTTTCTTCCTTGCTTTGCATTCAGCAATGGTACAATGATTTCACCTACAACACCCTCCTTACCCCATGCCCCCACAGGCATTTACACAGCAGTTTTCTCCTGAGCTGGTCAAAAGCCTCCTAGGACTTGGAGAATTCCACCGTGTTTGTGGTAAGCAGACACCTGGATCCAGGTTTGCCAGTTGTCTGCTCCTAGAGAGTAAACTGTTCTTGGATTAGAAATGGGTTTGAAAGTATCTGACTCCTTTGGCCAGAATTTTGGTGCGTTTTCAGAAGACCTCCTACATTGTCACCAAGGGGATTTTGCCCCCGAAAATCTCCCCCATTTTAGCTCTCTCAGTTGGAGTTTCCTGCTGTGTTTGGCCTCACAGGCATAACAGCAGTTGGAAACAGAACACTCACATCTCTTAAGTTACTACTCTGAGGGAGAAGTCACGTGCGGGGTGAGAATCCTGGCGGGTTTTCCTGTGGGCACACCTTAAGCACACAAACCTGGAAGCAGCAGAGCAGTGACACTGGCAGCCAAGATAAAGCAAAAAGGAGAAGTCTTCCAGGAGGGAGGTGGAATCAGAGGGGGCACAGCCAGGACTAGGTTCTTGGCAACATGAGTGAAACTGAGCCCTTACTGCCAGCCCCTCAGCACGCAGTGGGGGTGGGTGAGCTGCAGCTCTGTGTGCCGCCCTCAGTATGGGCAGATGGGATAATGACCCCAAAGAAAACATGTACTCCTGCCTCAATCTGGGACCATGTTACATCTGGGTATACAAAGTTACTTCGCATCTTGCTTGGGCAGTGCACTTAACCCACTCCAAAAGGATCTGTGGGGGCCTGGGAGCCTGCTGTACTGGGCCAAGCACTGAGGTTGATAAAAAAGAAATGCAAAACCTCTTGCTGTACATTAAGGGCTTGTGATTTAACCAAGATGATACTTGACAACAGAAGATGACAATACAGCAAATCACAAGCAAACAGGAGAGTCCAGCAGTGAGTGTTACTAGACGCTCTGAGGGCAGCTGGAAGACTCTACAGAAGGCAAGCCAGCCTTTAGAGGAAAATGGACTTAACCTTGAAGGGTGGGGAAAGTTTGGGCAGGTGAATAAGAAGTGAGCTGGCATCTGAGGGTGAGGGGAGACTGTGAAGGTGGCACAGGAAGTCGTGAATAGGCCACATGCTGCCTGCACACCTGGCTTTGGGAGGTGGATTTGTGTAAGGGAGGCAGAGACGAAGAGAATTTGATAGGGAGAAAAAAGGCCAGATTTCAGAGAGGTCTGAATCCCATACAGAAGTCTGGGCTTTCTCCAATAAGCAGTAGGGAGCAGTTGGAGAGGTGTGAACAGTGAATTAACATAATTAGGGGAGAATCTTAAAGACCAGCTTTTTGTGGGGATGCAGAATAGGCGTAATGAGAACACTAGAAGGCTTTTATAATGGCTCAGGCAGTGATCAAGGTTGGACCACGGTGTTGGCAATGGGAGAGAAAAAAGAGATCTGGAAGATACCACAAAAGTAAATACCTAAGGAGCATGGAGAAGAATTTGTAAAGAAGGCTTAAGGATGAGTCAGAAGCAATTCTGAATTTTGCAACTTGGTGGCTATGAGGTGGAAGTGGCATTGTCAACAGGTTGGAGATGAGGTAAAAAGTGACAAGTTCAGATGTGGATACTAAGGGCAGTGTTACAAGAACTTAAAAAGGCCCAGACGTCCAAAGGCAGGCACCAAATGGGAACAGGAGCCCATAGACGATGCTACGTCATTTCTGTTAAAGGAAACTGAAACCACAGTAGAAGTTCTATCCAGCATCAGTGAAACAGCTGTCTGTCCAAATAAATAACAAGTTAGTGTGGGTTCTGCACACCCTTCTGCCTTTCCTGCTCTTGACCCTCCCCTAACAGACTATCAGACCATAGGTTTAGATCAGCCCTAGAGACCAAGAACAGGAACACTCAGAAATGCAGCCTTCTAATCCTCTCTTCTGCTGAGGTACTGCAGGACTTGGTTATTTCCACACGTATGCACATGCTTGCAGCTCGGTGTGTAAGTACTGAGTTGCTGCTCTCTCTTCCCCTTTCCCTCTCTCCTCCCTCCTTCTCTCCCACCAGCACCTCCTCCTCCTCCATCCCCCAAAGCACCGCCAGCATCCTGGTATGTGTTTGTCTCCATCAATACTGTGCCCCTCCACATTTCCATTCCCTCTGAGCTCGTCTCCTCCTTCTTTAGGAATGCTGGGAGTCTACAGATTCAAAAGGACCCCGGATTTCAACAAAGATTGGCAACTAGTTGTGAAAGGAGCATTGAAGGCAAGTCAGGAGACTTGAGTTTCCAGCATCAGGCAAAAGGGAATCAAATAAAGATCCTTAGAAACAAGGGGTCTCATGATTACTCAGCTTTGCTGACACAGAGACAAGTTTTCTCACTGCACAGATACAGATGGCAGATAAGCAGTTCCTTCTCAGAGAGGTAACCCCAACTGCAGTGTTCACAGCTGCAGTCACTCTGAATGACAAGAGGAGGGAAAGAAAGAATGAATGCAAAAAAAATTAAAGAAAAAAAGCAGTGCTTAAGGTGGAATGCACAGGAACAGCCTGAAACACACATCTCCTCCAATTCCTGGAAAACAAAGATGAGTCAAAGAGAAGATTAATCTCACAGGCTTTCCTCCTCCACCTGTCACACATTTCCAGACACGGAATCATCAGTCCCCATATCACCAGCATCTATAGCTACCAGCCACCACCTCCCTGGAGGGTCAGATCTGCTTCAGCTGGGAGCTGAAAACAACCGGGGCCATGTGGGGGTGATTCCAGTGACCTGAGGGCAGATGAGTGTAGTGGAAAAAGCAGAGAAAACCAGTAGTAGATGGTTCTGAAGAAAGAGCCAAGGATCACCCAATCTGTATAGCCTGGAATATGCTGTTATTTCTAGTTTCCTAGACAACCCTACCTAAATCAGGTAGAAATCTGAACTCTATTTTAAAGAATAACACAGGTCCTGGGAATGGGGCAAAAGAGGAAAGATAAGAGGGTGATACTATGTGTCACTTCAGGAAATGGGGACAGGCAGAGAGATGGAGGTCTTCCTAAATGGAAGCTGAAATCCCAGTAGGCTCTTTGTTTTCAGCAGTCTTGCATTTGTGGCCAAAAGAAGGACTGTAATTCTGGTTCATTGATAGGGTATGAGTTACTATCTTGCCTGAAGGTTTCAGCCCTGGGCAATTTCACTCCTGGTTCAGTGAGACTGCAAAATGGCAATGGAATGTTCTTGGGGTGAAAGAATTTATATCCAACTTTATTCTCTCGACAATAGCAGGTCAAGTGCTAGAATCACATCCACCTCAGAGCGAGTCTGCATGCAGCAAGCAGGTCTCTGCCTCTGGGCCTCTCTGCCCTGCAACCATCTCAGTCTCTGTCTTCCGCGCTGCCACCACTCCAGCCTCTGCTCTCCTGCAGCCTTGCAGCCTAGAGGACTGGGTATAGCTCTTCACATAGAGTCAATAATAACGTATTGCCCACATGTGTGTGGTGAGTTAGCCGACCAGGGTTAGGTGGAAATCCTGACCATAGGAACTTTCATTTTCTCTACATTTACACAGGTGCATGAATTTGTCAAAACTGATCTGTGCATTTCACTGCATATAAATGAGACCCAAGTAACTCTGGCTGTCCCAATTTATTGATTGTGTGACCATGGGCAAGTCATTTAAGTTTTTGTAGTCCAGGGTCCCCCATCTGTCAAGGTGAAAATAAGAAGCCAGGCTCTCAGTGTCTCATGGCTCTAAAATTTACAATTGTAAGAGCTGATTATGGCAGGACATGGGCAGTATATCCAGATTAAGAAGGACCATGATCATTGATCGAAGTTAAGAGAATTTCTGAATGGGATTAGCTATCTGCAGAAAATTCCCCCGGTCTTGGAACCAAAGTGTCAGATGCCATCCTCTACATCAAAAGGTAGTGGCCAACAGTTCCTCAGTTTGCAGCCACGTGCCCTACAGGTTCTCTGTGATCCTCCACTTGAGATTTCCCCAGTGACCTCAAGATTGGCGTATGCAGACTCCCTTCCTTCCAAACTCCCTGTGGCTGGCCAGGTAGCAGGATCAGGATTCTTCCCAGGAAGGGAGGAGGAGAGAGGAGAAATGGTTCACACTTGGGTGCATGCAGCATGCAAAGAGAGCTGGATGGTTGCAAAGACTTAAAGAGGATGTGAGGGCCAAACAGTCATCACCCCCATTCTACTTCTTATGGAGAAGAAAATGAAGATACAGAAAAGTGGTGTAACTTCTCGCAGTTTCTAAAGCCCCCAAAAGAACAGCACAATGAAGCAGCCTGCAGCTATCTTCAGCCAGTCCTGTCACATTGCAGAACACCTGCTTGCTCCACAAATAGGTTACTTACAAGTGACTCTGGACAGAGAAATGGAATCTACCATAAACAGGCATTGAAGCATGTCCAGGTAGACCATCTGGCTTACCTGCTTCTCAGAGGGGCTTTGAGACATGGGGAAGACCTTTGGATAGACAGAATGAAGCAACTGCTTCTATCAGGATAGAAAGGAATTCAAAGAAGATGCCAAAATCAGAACTCCCTGAGCCTTCCCCCGCACCTCACCTGCCACTCTGACCGCAGCTGGTGTCTCAGCTCTACTGTCCACAAAGAGATGGATACCTATCCAGTTCAATCCCAGTTCATCACTGGAGGCAGATCCAAGGCCAACTTTCTAGGAATCTTCAGTCCCTTTTACACTGGCAGATCTCAAAGTACAGGCTGCACATGCCCTTGGCCTGGGAGGGTAGGGGA